>NC_047125.1:18728492-19046617 GCF_902500255.1 Thalassophryne amazonica | reverse complement strand
TGTTCTTGCACCGTTTGTCCAGTAGATGGAGCTCTGACTCCATTCAGCTGAGAGCTGCTTACACCCCTGCTTAAATGTGTTCATCACCAACCCCCGTAGTTCGCCGTCACACTGCAGTGATCGGCTGACAAAAGCATACAAGTAACTTTATAAGGACGTTGTTTGTAATAACTTTGCGATTACATTCACCCCACATTTCTCCCGTTTCAGTTCAACTCAGTTTGATTAACTCAGTTTATGTAGTAATGTGTCAAATGGGCTTCATTGCGTCGGTCACGCTTTATATTAAGCTCACGTTGTGTAGACCTTATTTCTAGCATGAAAAACTTTCATTTACTGCTAAGAGGTTGAAACATTCAGATTTACTGGTCGTCTGGAAGAGTTCTGGGAATTACTGCCGTTTGCCATTAATCCTCTGGGGCTGACGCCGTTGAAAATAATGTTTCCTTAGTGTTTGTGTTTCTTTCCTCTCACAATTACTTGTCTGCAACTGAAAAAGGTTTTCTACCTGTAATATAACCTATATCTAAGTTGCAGCAACAAGAGGTACAAGATCAGATGTACAAGATCGGTCGTGATGCACGAAGACTCCACGCGGCTTTCCGTGACAAAATCTCTTGTTAAAAGTGAAATCTGCCGGAAAATGGCTGATGTCCAGCTCTTGTGACAACCGGAGAAATTGCACACGATGGTCCCGGCTCCACACAGCGATCCGTTTAGAAATGATGTGGTGGTTTCTGCCTCTCGATGGCGGCTCGGAGCGTGGCGCGCCGTGCGCCATTGTGGGCCGTCCTTAAAGCTGTAGTAACACTCCTTATTCTCTGTGAAGCCCGTAAAATTTTCACCGAAAGCCAGATAAATTTTTCGAATGGTTTCCAGCTGCCTGTCTCTAACAGTTTCTGAAAAAATTCTGATGGAAAAAAAACCCAAATCATTCCGCCATTTCCTCGCAATGAAACGACGACGAGAGGGGTGGAGCAGTGCTCACTCAAAGCCTGCCCACAGGCGAATGACGCAACCGACAGGCGTGGAAAAACTCACGCATGCGCACGAAGGTTCAAGCTTGGCTGGCGTAAAAACATATGAATCAAAAATATAAACGCAACACTTTTGGTTTTGCTCCCATTTTGTATGAGATGAACTCAAAGATCTACAACTTTTTCCACATACACAATATCACCATTTCTCTCAAATATTGTTCACAAACCAGTCTAAATCTGTGATAGTGAGCACTTCTCCTTTGCTGAGATAATCCATCCCACCTCACAGGTGTGCCATATCAAGATGCTGATTAGACACCATGATTAGTGCACAGGTGTGCCTTAGACTGTCCACAATAAAAGGCCACTCTGAAAGGTGCAGTTTTATCACACAGCACAATGCCACAGATGTCGCAAGATTTGAGGGAGCGTGCAATTGGCATGCTGACAGCAGGAATGTCAACCAGAGCTGTTGCTCGTGTATTGAATGTTCATTTCTCTACCATAAGCCATCTCCAAAGGCGTTTCAGAGAATTTGGCAGTACATCCAACCAGCCTCATAACAGCAGACCACGTGTAACCACACCAGCCCAGGACCTCCACATCCAGCATCCAAGATCGTCTGAGACCAGCCACTCGGACAGCTGCTGAAACAATCGGTTTGCATAACCAAAGAATTTCTGCACAAACTGTCAGAAACCGTCTCAGGGAAGCTCATCTGAATGCTCGTCGTCCTCATCGGGGTCTCGACCTGACTCCAGTTCGTCGTCGTAACCAACTTAAGTGGGCAAATGCTCACATTCGCTGCCGTTTGGCACGTTGGAGAGGTGTTCTCTTCACGGATGATGCGAAGGAGATGTGTTGCACTGCATGAGGCAAATGGTGGTCACACCAGATACTGACTGGTATCCCCCCCCAATAAAACAAAACTGCACCTTTCAGAGTGGCCTTTTATTGTGGGCAGTCTAAGGCACACCTGTGCACTAATCATGGTGTCTAATCAGCATCTTGGTATGGCACACCTGTGAGGTGGGATGGATTATCTCAGCAAAGGAGAAGTGCTCACTATCACAGATTTGGACTGGTTTGTGAACAATATTTGAGGGAAACGGTGATATTGTGTATGTGGAAAAAGTTTTAGATCTTTGAGTTCATCTCATACAAAATGGGAGCAAAACCAAAAGTGTTGCGTTTATATTTTTGTTGAGTATAGTTTTTGAAAAAAATAAAAAGGTCCGTTACTTTTCTCACAGACCTCGTACGTGTTTTGGCCGCAACTGCTAACCAATCAGGCTGACATTCAAACTATCTTATGTCCTAAAAGGAACATTGTAGCCAGGTGTTCCGTGGGCATACCATTGCCTCCATCTTTTCACTCATCAGTTTCATCTAGGTCTCTCTCAGGAACCACTTATTTCACACCAAGTCATCCTGATGGTACAAATATAAAACTAATGAGTCTCAAGGAGATTAAATTAGATTAATTTTAATTATATTAGTTGTTTTGGGGCCCTGTTCAAAGAACTAATACAGAACACAAATCACTACAGTTAGATCTAAAAAAAAAAAAAAGGAAAAAAAAAAGTTTTTTTTTTTTTTTTTTTTTTTCTGAACATTTTGCTACTTCTGAGCTCCACTGGAAAAACCAGTCTGGATTTACATGATTTAAATATGTACATCACTTGCATATGATTACAATGTTTCCAAATAAATATTCCAACCTGCCAAATTTTGGAGAGACAACTGTTTAAAATGTTCCAGCACGTTCTCCTGTAATGTCAAGTGAATGAAATACTGACTGGAAAATAATGCAAGAAACCAAATTTTTATTTTTAAATTGATCAATAAAAAGCTCTTAACTCGTGTTGTTTTGACAGTACCAAGCAGACATTCTATGGTTTTAATAATAGACTACAAATAAGGAGGAACAAGTGTTTGGTGTCTCATAGAAAGAGAATCTTGTAATCCTCCATTGACTTGAGTGGCTGGTTGCAATTCAGGTCATTAAAATCTACGCTGTGTTGTGTGCATTCATGATTGATGTGGATGTATTTCAGTTCTAATTCTGACCACAAAGTGTCTGAATCTTGCAGACTTCTTGCATCAAGATGAAGTGTCGTACAGAAGGTCACCTTAAGACCAGCAGGTGGGAGAGTCTTATAAACCTTGTGGGCACAATATCTTCACAAAAGATTTCATATGAGGTGAAAATATTTATACATGGTCACCAAAGTTAGACGTGGTGGGTGCGTTTCAGTTGCAATTTTGGTCATTTTCTTAGGGGCAAAGCCTAAGAAATGCGTGTGTCATAATCAACTATACTATATATAGATGGTACCTTGGATGAGTTGAAGGTTGGGCTCATTACACTGCACATTTTTAAATTATAGTGTATTATACAGGTCTGTTCCATTCAGGGAACCTTTTTTGGAAAGCAGCAATTTGTTGTTGAAGGATGAATGTGTGTCCTGTACTGACAGATGTTGTACGACCGTGTCCTTGAATGCGCCTTGAATTTTGCTCAACGGGGCCGCAGGGAGCTGGCAAATTCCCATCCATCCATGTTTCATGGATGTATCTCGAGCAGAGTCTAGTGTTGAGAGCTGGTTACCTTGAACTCACTTTTCGAGCAGTGTGGTTAATTAGTGTGCATGTCTATGCCTGTATGTGTGTTTACATTTACAGTTTTTTTTCTTCTTCCTGAGCTGTGATTTCTTTTGTCCATGTGATGTTTTCAATTGTGTCAGTTTCTAAGCAGATTAACAAGGTGGAGACTGCACTAACGTTGTCAAGTGTCAGCCGAGCCCTTCTGGAGAATTGACACTGTCTGAGCTGAATTCAAAGCCTCTGACTTGCAGTTGGTGACTCATAAATATGTTTTTCATCACGTTCTCAACAGGAATACTGAACCTGTCCTCACCATCTTCCTCCTGCAGTAGCTGGCATGTGTTCTGTATGGCAGATGTGACTTAAAAATTTTGGCAGAGGTTGTGTTTTCACCCGTTTGTTTGTTCATTTGTGAACAGCCTGTAACCCACAATTTTTCACGTATCATTATGAAATCTTTACAGATGATTCATATCCTGATAAGCAAGAACTGATTCAGTTTTCAAGGTCGAAGGTCAAAGTCAGGAAAAATCTTGAAAAATTGGAAAAATCCCTATCTTTTATTTTATCATTGAATGAATTTTCAAAAAATCATAACTCTGTGGAAAAAAAGATGAAATTTCGTTCATATTTGCGATTGTTATGTAGGATAGTATCCTTTATCAACTGACCAAGTTTGATCCGGATCTGATTGAGATTACACATTTTGTGGCCATTTAAATGTAACATTGAAAACCCCATTTAAAATATATTTTACATTATATCTTAATCAAACGTGCCCCAATCATTCTCATGTTTGAAAGTGAGGTGCAGACTTGCACTCACTGTCACCTGACAAAGTTTGATCCGGATCTGATTGAGATTACAGATTTTGTGGCCATTTAAATTTAACATTGAAAACCCCATTTAAAATATATTTTACATTATATCTTAATCAAACATGCCCCAGTCGTTCTCGTATTTGAAAATGAGGTACAGACTGGCACTCACTGTCACCTGACAAAGTTTGATCTGGATCTAATGGAGATTACAGACTTTGTGGCCATTTAAATTTAACATTGAAAACCCCATTTAAAATATATTTTACATTATATCTTAATCAAACATGCCCCAATCATTCTCGTATTTGAAAATGAGGTGCAGACTGGCACTCACTGTCACCTGACAAAGTTTGATCTGGATCTGATCTGGATTGTGAATTTTGTGGACATTTGAATTTAATATTGAAAAAGCCTGTTTTGTGTACATTTTGCATTATAATCTCAATCAGAAGTGTCTCAATCGCTGTCATGTTTCTACAACCCCTGGCAAAAATTATGGAATCACCGGCCTCGGAGGATGTTCATTCAGTTGTTTAATTTTGTAGAAAAAAGTAGATCACAGACATGACACAAAACTAAAGTCATTTCAAATGGCAACTTTCTGGCTTTAAGAAACACTATAAGAAATTAACAAAAAAGATTGTGGCAGTCAGTAACTGTTACTTTTTTAGACCAAGCAGAGGAAAAAAATATGGAATCACTCAATTCTGAGGAATAAATTATGGAATCACCCTGTAAATTTTCATCCCCAAAACTAACACCTGCATCATATCAGATCTGCTCGTTAGTCTGCATCTAAAAAGGAGTGAACACACCTTGGAGAGCTGTTGCACCAAGTGGACTGACATGAATCATGGCTCCAACACGAGAGATGTCAGTTGAAACAAAGGAGAGGATTATCAAACTCTTAAAAGAGAGTAAATCATCACGCAATGTTGCAAAAGATGTTGGTTGTTCACAGTCAGCTGTGTCTAAACTCTGGACCAAATACAAACAACATGGGAAGGTTGTTAAAGGCAAACATACTGGTAGACCAAGGATGACATCAAAGCGTCAAGACAGAAAACTTAAAGCAATATGTCTCAAAAATCGAAAAATGTACAACAAAACAAATGAGGAACCAATGGGAGGAAACTGTGACCGAACTGTAAGAAACCGCCTAAAGGAAATGGGATTTACGTACAGAAAAGCTAAACGAAAGGCATCATTAACACCTAAACACAAAAAACAAGGTTACAATGGGCTAAGGAAAAGCAATTGTGGACTGTGGATGACTGGATGAAAGTCATATTCAGTGATGAATCTCGAATCTGCATTGGGCAAGGTGATGATGCTGGAACTTTTGTTTGGTGCCTTTCCAATGAGATTTATAAAGATGACTGCCTGAAGAGAACATGTAAATTTCCACAGTCATTGATGATATGGGGCTGCATGTCAGGTAAAGGCACTGGGGAGATGGCTGTCATTACATCATCAATAAATGCACAAGTTTACGTTGATATTTTGGACAATTGAAAGGATGTTTGGGGATGATGAAATCATTTTTCAAGATGATAATGCATCTTGCCATAGAGCAAAAACTGCAAAAACATTCCTTGCAAAAAGACACATAGGGTCAATGTCATGGCATAGGGTCAATGTCAATGAGCAGATCTGATTTGATGCAGGTGTTAATTTGGGGGATGAAAATTTACAGGGTGATTTCATAATTTTTTCCTCAGAATTGAGTGATTCCATATTTTTTCCCTCTGCTTGGTCTAAAAAAGTAACCGTTACTGACTTCCACAATCTTTGCTTGGTCTAAAAAAGTAACCGTTACTGACTGCCACAATCTTTTTTTCTTGATTTCTTATAGTGTTTCTTAAAGCCAGAAAGTTGCCATTTGAAATGACTTTAGTTTTGTGTCATGTCTGTGATCTGCTTTTTTTCTACAAAATTAAACAACTGAATGAACATCCTCTGAGGCCGGTGATTCCATAATTTTTGCCAGGGGTTGTATGTATAAATTGTCCATTTGGAATCGCTGTTTATAAAAACTGGTTATAGATACAACTGGTTGAAGATCATAGATACACATATGATTATTATGAAACACTAATATGAAGCCATACGCCACCTTTTGATCGGTCACATGAGATTTGACCTTGGGTGACCTTGAAACATTAAACTTGTTTTGAATTAGTTGAAGATCCAGCTTTGAGGTCTATGGCTATGGTTGAGCGCTAATATGAAGTCATATGCCAATCTCTCTTTTGGTCACATGACCTTTGATCTTGAGTGACTTGAAGGGTCAAACTCGAGGTCATAACTTCAGCAGTTTGGAGCCAATGTGAATCAAACATGGTGGAGGGTTTGTGTGTTGGTAAAGGAGGAAGTGCTTAAACTTTGAACAAAATGGATCAGATGTCAACACCACACTGACCGTATGTTATTACTGAATCACAGAATTAATTTGCATGAATCTGTGTCAGACCTGAAAGATGCGGGTGCTGCACTCTCTGAGTGCCCTGTTTAGTTTCTTAAGTATTGTGCTCAATCAAACTGAATAACATCTGGGTTTATCTTTTCCCTGTTTCTGTCTTTTGATCTTCTACTGTCCCTTCAGAATTTGCTGACTCTGGTGAGTTACTCTTATTTCCGTTTTCTCCCTCACTGTTGTCATTCCAACAGCCTTGAGGCAACTGCATTTTCCCAAATGCCGCTGCATGTCGACTTCTGTGCTGTCCATCCCTGCAGTGTTTTCCCTTCAAACATACATTGTCCTCCATGGATGCATTCTTGCTGGAGACCCTCTGTGACCATTTCTGCTTTGTTAACCTCATCAAACCCGAATCCTCTCTCTCCTCTTGTTAAGTCATGGCTTTGTGTTACTCCTGTTTGGGGGCAGGCAGGTGTGTGAATCCTCACTAACCATGATTCTATTCACTTTAACCTCACCATATTTCTATGACTTATTTTTGTGAGGAGGAAGAAGAGTCCTAATTTGTATTCTCTTTGTGAAGAAGGTAGCGGCCCATTTTGTATTCTCTCTGCAAGGCAGCTAGAGGTTCATTTTGTATTTGACCCAGAGCAGTATATCGGGTGGCCAATGTGAAAACTTTTATTTTACAGAATAAGCAATGCAGAAAAACACTCTTTGGCTGTTGGAAATTGCATCATTATGGAGTTGGTCCAGAGAACGGTGTGCTGACTACATTGTTTACAGTGCTGTCAAGCTTGGTTGGGACCCCATCACCCCTTGGTCACATTAGATAGAAGTAACAAAGGCAAAGCAACCGGCTGCCATTTATTTTCAGTCAGAGTGGGCATTCAAGAGACATGAGGTTTTGCTATACTTGTTGGGAAAGTGTAGGAACACGGACCCACAACAGGGGGCGCAAATGAACGGACAATGGAGGAAGTCAAATAACAACACTTTACTGTTGTGAATAAGCACAACAAACACAACAGATTACAACAATAGACAAAGAAGTCAATTCACAAAATGTGTCACGTGGGCAGGCTCGAAGATAAGAGACGTCTGTCCAAAGCAGAACCGGAACCACACGATTTTCTCCGCCACCGAACCCCGGGAATACTGGAGCCGCCAAGTCCCGAACTCCCAGGTGGCCACTGCCTCCGCGTGTCGGATCTGGTACTGCTGGCGAGGAACAAAAACAGTTAAATGTGGGTGCGTTTGCACCCAGCAACCCGTATGGCGGGAAAACCACCTCCACCTCTCGTCGGAAGAATGTCTGCTATTTAATGCACAAAAGTAACAAAGTGTTAATGTCAAAAAGACAACACAGTCGGCTGAGTACTGTACCTCCTAGGTAGAGCGATATCTCGGCAAAGAGGTGGAGATGTCGTCTTGCTGATATACCACTGCTGATCAGATGATTGGTGACAGCTGTCGTAGGCAATAAGTGACAGCTGTCACCGGCTGCTCCTGTGAGGCGGCAGCGCCCTCTGGTGCCTGGAGCCCGCACTCCAGACAGGGCGCCCTCTGGTGGTGGTGGCCCAGCAGTACCTCCTCTTCAGCGGCCCACACAACAATACTGCCAGATTGGCGGGGCCAAAATAGACGAGAAGTCTATTTTACGCAGTTGCTGTTGTTAATGTTTTACTCCCCAATGTCGGTATCAGGCCCCTCCAAAAATCCATATCGGTTGGGGTCTACTTTGTATTCTTTCTCTGTGAGGTAGGCTGAGGCTTGTTTTGTATTCTTTCTGTAAGGCAGGGAGAGGTTTAATTTCTATGTCTGGTTTCTAGGAAGTAGGTAGGGCATCACTTTGTATTAATTAATAATAGTAATAAATAACTTATTTATATCATATAGCTCTTTCAATCATAAAATGCGAAAGTCCTCTCCACAGTAAAAATCGATGCAAACTCTTTATAAATCGATACCTCTCTCTTTAAAGCAGGTAGGGGCCTCGCTCTGTACTCCTTGTCTCTTTGATGAATGCACGGTCTCCCTTTTTCATCATTTCTCTCGGAGAGTCAAGAAGAGGCTTGTTGCCTCTCAGAAGGTTTTTTAGTATGCCAAAGTGCCGTGGCTGCTGGAGACATTTACAGTGAACTGTCAAAGAAATAAATAATCAGCAAAATGTTCTTGCTGTGCTACATCCAGGAATTGATGTCAAAAGATAGAAGCCATCAGCTGGTTTCCCAGCTTGCAAGAATGCTCTCTTCCTCGTAACTCAGTCGATAAGCGCTTGACAGAGCAGTTAAAGGCAGCTGGCTAATTCCTTTCTTTCTGTGGGCTTTTGCAGCAAACACTTTCTAATGACTATTGATTTGTTTGAGCGGGTACTCAAAATATGTTGCACTCACCATTATGGGATACACTTGAGTCAATGTTTGTTTCATGAGAACAGCTTTGTTTTTCTCGTAATGTCCTTACATTTCTCAACAGGGTTTTAATTCTGTTATGGCAAGTTCTTTGACTTCTAATAATGTCTGTATGCTGAGTGCCTCACACACATATACCTTCATCACTTTTAAGCTCCAAACATTAGTTAGGAGAAGTGTTGTTTTTCGTTGTCAGTTTTTAATATTGACTCTGTAGGCGAAACAGTTAAGGCACCTTGACACTCACAGGAATTTGATTCTCGCACTGGCACGCGGTCTTGCATGCCAATGAATAAACTCATTGTAAGCTGTTGTGAACTGTGTGCAACCCATTCAAAAACACTGCATGTCAATACGTGCCATTGAGTACAGCGCATCTGAACAATTATGACGAGATGTTACATCTATAATAAACATAATTTCACAGATACATTATCTAATTCATAAGAAGGAGTGAAAACGCAGCTGTTTTACCAATCCATTACAAGATATCTATCTATAAAGCAAGGTGTGTGTGTGTTTGTGGGTGTGGGTGTGGGTGGCTCACATATCTCTCTGACTGTTTGTCAGATCAGTCTCAGCTTTCGGATATGGCTTGCACATGGCATGATGATGTGCATCCTTTATTATGAAAATTTGAAAATTTTGGAGGTTAATTTTCAAAACCTTTATTTTGAAATCCTCATTACTGTTGGCACAAGGCAGAACGTTTCAACAAAGATCGTCTACAAAGATGAGTCACTCTCTGCCTTAAACAGATGCCTATCTCTAACGTGTTCATGGGGGAGAGACGTAAGAAATAAAGAAATAAATAAATAAATAATACACAAACTCTGAGAGATATTCGACGCGCAGCTCAAATATATTTACTTTAGTCCAAGATATTTTATAGTGGAATAAATTTGTCATCCTTTAACTGGTCAGCTCAGGAAATTGAGGAGGAAAAATTATTTAGATTTGCTCCAAAATTCTTTTTATTGTTGATCCAGTAATTAGTTCAGCAATTAAAAAAGATAAAAGCTGATGTCACACATTTGATGTGATTATCGAGTTTTTCCTGAGAAAACCTCCTCCTATTTACATCATTGCACCAATGCGGCGGCACTCGGCAGCGGATCATTATCTTTCGGAGACAGACAAGCACGAGCGCTCATGATGCCGACGTGACCTTGAATGTCTTTGTTGATGTGAGCTTGTTTCTAATGAGCAGCTGTGGTATGAGCATCCTCCCTGTGCTGAACGCAGTCGAGACAAGGTCATCTGCACGAAGGAGGGAACCAACACCCACTTGGTTTTCAGGTCTGGCTCATATGATTTTTCTGGTTCTGACCTAAAGCACATTTATGGTGGGACTCAAATCAATTAATTCAGCACAGGTGAGTAAACCTGTGCTGAATTAATTGATTTGTCAGAAACTGGAGTGTGGCTATGGTAGCGACCAAAAACATACAATTCATCCATTATTTGGATCCCAATAAACCCTGAGTTGGTTAAATGTTCCTGAAAATCACCAGAAACATTTGTTTTGAACTTAACGTCAATAAAATGGATCCTAGATTTATCCAAGTAACCACTGAAGCTACAAAAGCGGATCTTGGTCTTTAAATTATTTTGAGACACCAAGCTTCCTCTTAATGGGCAACAAAGTCTCATTTGGATCTTTGACCCCAATGAAACGAGGCCTCTCTGTAATTCAGTGACTACTACAATGAATTTTGGAATTAAAGTCTGCAGAGACCCCATGTTTGTGTTTGATCCAACTGAACTTTTGCCTTTTTATCTCAGTGAGATGACCTTGCGATGCATCTCACTGAACTACCGATGCTCGAGAGCCAGTTGCATTTAAATTACTCATGGACCAAGTTTCTACTCAATCTAGTTGTCCTGAAAATTAACCAACATGTCAGTTTTGACCACTAACCCTGATGAAATGACTCACAGAATCTCAATAACTCCTGATTCAGGGGAGCAGATTTGTGCTCCACTTACTAAGAAGACCCCAAGCTTCTGTTTGATCGAACAGAACATCATTCCCAAAAATCGGCCACAATGAAATGGTGCTTTGTCGTAAATCAGTAGCCTGTGATGCTTGAGAGCAGATCTTGGGATGAAATTGCAGAGACCCCAAGTTTGCATTTGGTCCAATTAAACATTTTTTTGTAAAAATTGGCATAATCTCTCTTGGTATTTGATCCCAATAAAATGACTTTTGGCGATATATCAGCAAACATTGAGGCTCCAATGCACACGGTGTTAAATTACTTGGGGACCCCAAGCTTATATTGATTTAACTGAACATTTTTCTTCCTGTTATCACCCTTTAACTCTGATGAAATGACCTTGAGCTGGATGTCAGTAAACCCCTAAAGGTAGAGCACAGTTTGTTTAAATTGCTCATGGACCCAAGTTTCTGTTTGAGCCTGAAAACAGAACACAAGGTTTGACCTTGGACCCTCAAGAAACAACCCCTTGCTGTATCTCCGTCATAACTTAAAGAATCACAGTTGCATACGGGTCTTGCATCAAGAGATAAAGACTGAGAATGGTGTTGCATGTGTTTGGGGTGCAGTTTTTTAGCACATTTATAATAAAAATCACAGGTTTAGAAAAATCACATAGATGTTGGAGAAGAACCTAATATGTTGTAGCATTGGAAATCCTTAATTTTTGACCCTCACGCCATTCTGCTGCACAAACACACATGAACTCTCTGTGCCCTATGTGCAACTCAGCTCTGGGGGGGTGACAGAATCGATGTTAAAAGCCTTTTTTCCTTCCCACGTGCTCCAACCCCCCCAGCAGACAGAGTGGGCAGGCACACAGCTGGCTGGAGGTTTAGAGGTCATGCCTCAAAGACACAGCAGGACCCGTGGTGAACAATAAACAGATCTGCCCCCGTCTCTTGTTGCACAGTGCAAACGGAAAACTGCATGGGCGCTGATGGTGCAGTGGGTTAATTGCCCGTAGAACAGCCTCAAACGCTCCATGTCAGCTGCTGGTCTCAGAGTAATTGTGCACTTCAAACCCAAATCACTTAATCTGACAGGACTGAGTGCGCCAGATGATCAAGGTGCCTCGATGTTAGCTGTTTTCATCTCATTCGATTGTGTTTTCAGGACTGCCAACGCTCACGTTTGGCACAAGAATCCCATTGTAGTCCTCTCTCGTGTGAGTGGAGTGGTCGCCCACTGATGGGCAGAATTTGTGAGTGCGAGCACGAATATTTACTCCGTGTTGAGATGTGCTTGTTCATAATGGAAGGAGGAGTGTGACTCAGCAATTTTGCAGCTTTATTTGTGCGGATGTCCAGAAATTTTTCCATGTGTGCGTGCTGTCTGCCTGATAGCTGAACGCTTGTGTCGTTTGCTGTCAGAAATAAGCAGAACGGTGTCTTTCCGAGACAAAGTGCATTGCGTGTGAGGCAGGATTTCGCGGCCTGGGTGTCTTGCGTTCTGCACGTTCAGCTGTTGCTGCAGGTTTGAATTCCAGGGCGATTCATCATGCAGATGTGCTGACCGTCTGTTTGCTGCCCTGCAAAGAATTGCTGCAGTCAGGGAATCAAATTAATTGTTCGTGTTTCATTGTCGGAATAAAATGCAGCGTCACCAACCCTTTGAATCAGCATGTGTGCAGAGGAGAGGAGGACTCATCTTTGTGTTGCATGTTGGCCCAGTAAATTCTAAGTTTTTAATTTTTTTAAGTTGATCTATGAACCTGTTATGATTTCTGGTATGCTGACTGTTCTGTCCCTCTAAAATACTCTGTAATACCGTCACACTGTATGATGATTGCTTATAATTGCTGCTTTATTTTGTTTTTGCACTTACGTGCCTTCACGTGGAGCGACGTTTTTCTGTGCTGCCTTCTCTGTGCCTGTGATGTACCACCAGCGGACATGTCTTGTTCTGTCATGCTCTTACTCTTTTCCTTTCTCTGTGTGTCCGTTGCCGTACCTCTATCTTTTGCTGTGGTGTTGTAGAGCTTGGGACTTATGGGAAACTAAAATATTATCACTCAATGACTGAGGAAGGTAAGCCTGAAAGATTTCACTTTTTAATTTTGAGTCTGCTTCAGTCATTCCTCTTTTTCTCCATCATCAGCATCTCCAGTTAGATTTTTGTTTTTGCTTGGGGCATACACTTCCTCATTGAGATCTTAATACTCATGTCATTTTCTCAATTTCAGTTTTATGTTTAGTTTAATTTTTAAAATGCATTTAGGTATTTTTGCACTTCGTTTTCCTTTTTAGTCAGTGAAAACAAATGCATACTTAGTCTTTCTACATGTTTCAACAGGCATTTTAACTCTATATATTTTAAAAAAATTAAATGTAATCGCTTTTGCGATATCAAAAATATACATCCTCATTCTGTTGTCTGTGATATTAACAAAAAGGTTGAATTAAGACAAAAGACAAATTTTGCAAATCATACAGACAGAAATGGAACCAGACAGCTTCATTGTGCAGCTCTGCTGTGTTCTGTTTCCCTGCTGCAGGCAGGAAGCGAAATGTATAAAGCTTGTGTCAGAATTTGCTTCATAATAAAAGCATTTTAACATCTTGGCTGCAGGAGCTACACATTAGATACAAGAAAGACCATGAAGGCCTTTTTAATGCTTCTACTACTCTGTAACTCCCTGGCAATGCAGTCGCTTTGATGTGATCATGAACCTTTCGAAGTCCTCCGTTAGGGTTGGTGGGTATCACGATGTAATTCTCTGCCAGAACCGTAGGGGGTGTGACATTTTTCATGAAGACTGGCCTACTATCCCATGAAAGTCATTGATTGTGAAACCGTAAAAGTGAGATTCCGGAACTCATGCAGTTAGTGGACGACATGTAGTTACAATGCACGTCAGGCTATGGAAAGGGGCTTAGAGGGGGTTTGCAATGACGTAGAGGGTTCTGCATGACTATGGAGTTGCGGATACGGAGCAGCATAAATTGTACTTTACTATGAAAGCGAAACAAGGTGGAATGTCACACTGTTAACACTAGCAGCTTGCATATGCTAAGGTAATGCAGAGGTCTACATATATTTGAGATGGATAACTGAGATCTTGAATCAGTCTAAAAACGGTTAAACTAAACATTCTCAACACAATTTCATTTTATTAAACAGATTCAGTGCGACTCTAACCTGCATCTTCTATAGATTATAGGAAACATTGCAACCGTGAAGTTATTTATGATCACGCAGCCTGCAGAAACACGCAAACCATTCCCTTTAAATGCAAGAAATAAGGGTTTTGTTGTGTTTTATTTTGCTTGTTTGTTGGAGGGGGGGAGTTATACACCCCATTTGCACCACAGAGAAATAAATCATCCACGCTTCAGTGCTCAAATGGAGGTTCTGCTAACACCTCCAGTGGGTGTACACACAAGTCAGATATGCATTGCTGAATTTGGTGAACGAGTGTGACTCATCTACCCCGATGGTTGTGTAACAACACCAGCAGTGAAAATGAGCAATCATCTACCGTAACACTGGCTGGGGAAGGAAAACACCAAGATCACTTCATCTTTATGCAAATTGGGTAATTGCGGCAGTGCACCTTGATGAAGCCACAACACTGTGATGTTCATTCCTCTTCTGCATAGATCCATAATTCCATTTCAGCTGTTGCTTTCAGGTCACGTTTAAGATGGTGTTCCACATCCTGTGCTGAACTGCGGAAAAGTAATGATATAAACTGAATGCAAATATGTAAATTCCCATGAAGACTGTTTGATTGGCATCTTGTGGAAAAAGACAGAAGAAATTAAAAAGAAGGGGTGGTGGGGAGAGGTGTTCCAAAGACACGAAAGACACGAGTGACGGAGAAAGGTGGAGGGGGTCAGCGATGAGTCTGAACGATTTTTCCCCAGAAGGTCACAGACAGTGTTGACATGTTTGGGAGGAGTAGGTATTGTGTCAAGCACTGACAGTTCATCCATGCCCTCTTCAAACAAAATATTTTCCATCAGTGGCACTGGGCTGGTGACAACTTCCAAACACTCAAACACAAGTGCTGCCTTTTATTTATTTATTTTATAAAACAATCTAAAGGCACCTTGACATTTGCAGCAATTTGATCCCCACACTGGCACGGAATCTTACGTGCCAATGAGTAATCTTGTTGTAAACTGTGCATCAACTGTGCACGCAATGACGCGCATTGACAAGCAGTGTGACACACAGTGTTTGCGAATAGGTCGCACGATGTTCACGGCTAGTTTGCGCAAGTGGCACGAAATTTATGCGTGTCAGAAATTTTGAACTTTTCAAAATCATCTTTGCACGCAGCCACACACAGTTCACAGACAGTTTACGATGCGTTTACTCATTGGCATGCTAAATTACATGCCAGAGCGGGGATCAAATCCGTGCAAGTGTCAAGGCACCTTTACTCTCTTGTCATGGTGGCCACATTTGTATGAATGGCCAGTATCTGACCGCAACCCAGCTTCTCAAAAATACTTTTGCAGAAGTCAAATAATGAAAATGGATTATGAACTTATATGACATAATGTGGGATGGATTGTTCGATTTAGGACAGTTTAGCCAAAAAATGTAAATGTATCTCAGTAAAGGGTAACCAAAGGTTGAGCAGTTTGGGGTTTCTTGAAGACGTGTTAAATGAGAGCACATCAGAGGTCAATTTGGGATAAAATTACCCTAGAATGTTCTTTGTTTACTCGTCATTTTTAATCCAACGCGCACACTTGAGCCAGGCTAACTGCAGGAACTACAATAAAACATTTATTTTGGATTCGGTATGCAAATTGGCTTGGCTATAATGCAGCATAAGCTAGAACATGTTAATTGACTTTCAAGTTAGCGCTGGGCTAAGCTGACTGTTAGCTAAGCATTAATGAGCCATGACATGATTCCTCAAATTCACAACAAAACGCATTAACGAAGGTCTTAACTTTGGAGTCCAGTCACTTGATTGATGAACATAATTGACAAATTTAATTCACCGCCATGCTAGCATCAGGCTAACTAGCAGTAGCTGGAGTAACCTGCTACAGCTGGATGACTCAGCACTCGTTACCAGTTAGCTTAACTCATCAGCATTACAGCTAACATTAATTCACTGAAAAGGCAGAATAGCGCTGCTAACTACGATAAAAATTGCATAACTTTAATTCACTAATGGACTCATTGATTCCAAACCTGTGTTCAGTTTGGTGTCTAACAAAAATTGCATTTTGCATCAATTCACAAACATGTTATTGAAGCATTGACTCACATTAGCACACAAGGTGAATTCATAAATGAAGTTAGTTCATGTTAGCTCAGCATAAACAGGCGTTGGCTTGTGTGACTAGTCTAATTCACAACTAATGCTAATTCACTAGCATGCCAAGCTAGTCAGGACACATCTCGTGTTTAATTTAATGATGCACAGTTGGTCTATTCTTTTTTTTTTTTTCCATGAATGGTACACACACTTAGATTGCACATAATTTCTTATGCTAGTTTTATTTGAAAGAAAGAGCCTTCTGGTGCTTGAAAGACCCAGCAAGCAAACACTGATGACCTCACCATCAAATATTAAAATCCCACTTCAACGTTTGCTTCACATCAGGACATAAAAATTGCACTGCACAGCTGCACTGCACTTATAATCACATTTTCTCAGTTTGTGCTGTAGCATTGTGTGGTGGACTATATAATGTGGAGACTTTATGGAAAGTGATTGTTCCACGCCACAGCAGTCGGTCACGACTAAGCGGTAGAACGTGGAGAAAATTGCAGGGCATGATCCATTATTTGTAATGTCAAGAGGGAATCTTTCTTATGTAAGCGACAAGTCATGTTGTTCAATTGATTGCTGGCTGTAGTTGAAGCTGCGTCTTTTCAGTACTAATGTACTTACTGAATCAATTTGACATTTACTTTTATTTTGTGATGCAGTCGTTCGTTCAGCCTTTGGTTTGGAGTTTTTGACTGTAAAATCAGGAGTCAATCTGACCTCCAAACGCAGATCTCAGGACAAGATCATCTCCCTTCTGTCTTTGACCAAGACATTGCAGAATCATCAGTACATGATACGCAATGTCAAATTGACTCTGGATGTCGTGTGAGCAGCAGTTTTGTGTGATGCTTATCCCTCTGTATGCACTGTGCTTTTGAAATATGACCTTGCTCGGGGTTAAAGGTGATTACGAAGAAGGTCTGTCTGGGATGAGGCCAAGAAGCATTGAGGACCTTGCGAGATCCACCCTACATTTTAACCAATGTGGCGGTTGTTTTGCAGGCAAATTTCGAGAGAAGGCGTCCATCCTTCACAAGATCGCCAAAAAGAAATGTCAAGTAGAGGACAGTGAGAAGGCCAATGGCGTAGCAAGCCAGACAGGTAAGTCGTAGAAGACACGGCTATTTTTATTTATTTTTTTTGTCAGCATTTTCACACCTGAACTGTTTTTGTGAGGTCTGGTCTTGGGTTAACCTAATTCAACCAAATAGCTTGGTCGAAGAATCAATCAATCAATCAATCAATTTTTTTTATATAGCGCCAAATCACAACAAACAGTTGCCCCAAGGCGCTTTATTATAATAATTATGTAAAACCCCAACGGTCAAAACGACCCCCTGTGAGCAAGCACTTGGCTACAGTGGGAAGGAAAAACTCCCTTTTAACAGGAAGAAACCTCCAGCAGAACCAGGCTCAGGGAGGGGCAGTCTTCTGCTGGGACTGGTTGGGGCTGAGGGAGAGAACCAGGAAAAAGACATGCTGTGGAGGGGAGCAGAGATCGATCACTAATGATTAAATGCAGAGTGGTGCATACAGAGCAAAAAGAGAAAGAAACAGTGCATCATGGGAACCCCCCAGCAGTCTACGTCTATAGCAGCATAACTAAGGGATGGTTCAGGGTCACCTGATCCAGCCCTAACTATAAGCTTTAGCAAAAAGGAAAGTTTTAAGCCTAATCTTAAAAGTAGAGAGGGTGTCTGTCTCCCTGATCTGAATTGGGAGCTGGTTCCACAGGAGAGGAGCCTGAAAGCTGAAGGCTCTGCCTCCCATTCTACTCTTACAAACCCTAGGAACTACAAGTAAGCCTGCAGTCTGAGAGTGAAGCGCTCTATTGGGGTGATATGGTACTACGAGGTCCCTAAGATAAGATGGGACCTGATTATTCAAAACCTTATAAGTAAGAAGAAGAATTTTAAATTCTATTCTAGAATTAACAGGAAGCCAATGAAGAGAGGCCAATATGGGTGAGATATGCTCTCTCCTTCTAGTCCCCGTCAGTACTCTAGCTGCAGCATTTTGAATTAACTGAAGGCTTTTTAGGGAACTTTTAGGACAACCTGATAATAATGAATTACAATAGTCCAGCCTAGAGGAAATAAATGCATGAATGACATATCCTGATCAAAAATGACATATCCTGATCAAAAATGACTCCAAGATTTCTCACAGTATTACTAGAGCTCAGGGTAATGCCATCCAGAGTAAGGATCTGGTTAGACACCATGTTTCTAAGATTTGTGGGGCCAAGTACAATAACTTCAGTTTTATCTGAGTTTAAAAGCAGGAAATTAGAGGTCATCCATGTCTTTATGTCTGTAAGACAATCCTGCAGTTTAGCTAATTGGTGTGTGTCCTCTGGCTTCATGGATAGATAAAGCTGGGTATCATCTACGTAACAATGAAAATTTAAGCAA
Source organism: Thalassophryne amazonica (assembly GCF_902500255.1). NCBI lineage: Eukaryota > Metazoa > Chordata > Actinopteri > Batrachoidiformes > Batrachoididae > Thalassophryne > Thalassophryne amazonica. Next base: position 19,027,717 of record NC_047125.1, on the reverse strand, counting down.
TACCGTCTAATAATACTGCCTAAGGGAAGCATGTATAAAGTGAATAAAATTGGTCCTAGCACAGAACCTTGTGGAACTCCATAATTAACTTTAGTCTGTGAAGAAGATTCCCCATTTACATGAACAAATTGTAATCTATTAGACAAATATGATTCAAACCACCGCAGCGCAGTGCCTTTAATACCTATGGCATGCTCTAATCTCTGTAATAAAATTTTATGGTCAACAGTATCAAAAGCAGCACTGAGGTCTAACAGAACAAGCACAGAGATGAGTCCACTGTCCGAGGCCATAAGAAGATCATTTGTAACCTTCACTAATGCTGTTTCTGTACTATGATGAATTCTAAAACCTGACTGAAACTCTTCAAATAGACCATTCCTCTGCAGATGATCAGTTAGCTGTTTTACAACTACCCTTTCAAGAATTTTTGAGAGAAAAGGAAGGTTGGAGATTGGCCTATAATTAGCTAAGATAGCTGGGTCAAGTGATGGCTTTTTAAGTAATGGTTTAATTACTGCCACCTTAAAAGCCTGTGGTACATAGCCAACTAATAAAGATAGATTGATCATATTTAAGATCGAAGCATTAAATAATGGTAGGGCTTCATTGAGCAGCCTGGTAGGAATGGGGTCTAATAAACATGTTGATGGTTTGGATGAAGTAACTAATGAAAATAACTCAGACAGAACAATCGGAGAGAAAGAGTCTAACCAAATACCGGCATCACTGAAAGCAGCCAAAGATAACGATACGTCTTTGGGATGGTTATGAGTAATTTTTTCTCTAATAGTTAAAATTTTGTTAGCAAAGAAAGTCATGAAGTCATTACTAGTTAAAGTTAATGGAATACTCAGCTCAATAGAGCTCTGACTCTTTGTCAGCCTGGCTACAGTGCTGAAAAGAAACCTGGGGTTGTTCTTATTTTCTTCAATTAGTGATGAGTAGAAAGATGTCCTAGCTTTACGGAGGGCTTTTTTATAGAGCAACAGACTCTTTTTCCAGGCTAAGTGAAGATCTTCTAAATTAGTGAGACACCATTTCCTCTCCAACTTACAGGTTATCTGCTTTAAGCTACGAGTTTGTGAGTTATACCACGGAGTCAGGCACTTCTGATTTAAAGCTCTCTTTTTCAGAGGAGCTACAGCATCCAAAGTTGTCTTCAATGAGGATGTAAAACTATTGACGAGATACTCTATCTCACTTACAGAGTTTAGGTAGCTACTCTGCACTGTGTTGGTATATGGCATTAGAGAACATAAAGAAGGAATCATATCCTTAAACCTAGTTACAGCGCTTTCTGAAAGACTTCTAGTGTAATGAAACTTATTCCCCACTGCTGGGTAGTCCATCAGAGTAAATGTAAATGTTATTAAGAAATGATCAGACAGAAGGGAGTTTTCAGGGAATACTGTTAAGTCTTCTATTTCCATACCATAAGTCAGAACAAGATCTAAGATATGATTAAAGTGGTGGGTGGACTCATTTACTTTTTGAGCAAAGCCAATAGAGTCTAATAATAGATTAAATGCAGTGTTGAGGCTGTCATTCTCAGCATCTGTGTGGATGTTAAAAACGCCCACTATAAGAATGCAAGTGGACCAGTTTGGGGACTGTTTGGGGATACATGCAATATTACCACAAACATGTCTATGATCCATCTGCTAATGTAGAAGGGAATCCGTTTGATAACTTTGATAGCAATCCTTGTATTGTCCTTCATACTCGAATGTATATCAGAGATTGGAAAGTGGTTAAAACAAAGGTGTCAGCCTTGTATCCAGTTCATTTCTTGTCGATTTCTCCTCCAGTATCTCACTGTATTATGGGACAAAACACCTTCTTACCACCGACAACTAATAGACAGGTTTGATTTTAGCCCTTACCAACAGATTGGAAAAATATTTTATCTAGGGATAGATGTTGGTTCAATGTTGGTCGTGATCTGAATTAGCAACAAAGGTTTTCCAAGAATTTTCAGCCTCTTTGAGTTTGCTTTTTAAATCGTAACTCTTGAGCATTCTTGCCTTATGCCACAACAGTCTGATGGGGTTAAAAGCCGAAATCCTGCTTCCCTTTTGTAGTCTGTTTGTGTGGTGAGAGTGGTTGGCCATTATTAGCCAAATAGGGGCATATGCTGTCCGAGTCGATCTTCTAGTTTTCACCATTTCTGTCAGTCTATTATTATCTACAAGAGTTAAACTTTTGAATAATACTTGCCAACACCATCACCGCACCTCACCAAGAAGTGACACAAAACCGGCCATTTGGAGAGCACAATTTGTCAACCAGTGTGAGCAGTTGTCACATTCTAATAGGGATCACCAATACTGTTGTGTTTTTGCAGCCCTATTTAAGGTAATAGTGTTGGATAATTTGCCATATGGTTGAGATAACGATGGAGAACCTGGCAGGAAAGCTAAAGTGAGGCCCAACTTTCTCCATCACCCTTTAAATGAGTGTCGTCTATCTTAGCCTATGATAAATAACGGAACAATTCCAGAAAAATCTGACAACCATTTGTAAAAATACATATATATTTGTTCAGTATTCCTTGTGTTGGCATTACCCACAGAAATGGTTGGCTGTGAACACAAATAAGACTGCAGAATTCACTTCTTTGCGGTGTATACTTGAAACAGTCAGACACCGCAGTGTTATTGATATTTTTCGCTTCAAAGAGTGCTAATCCAAAAAAAAAAAACAGGAGGCCAGACATGGCGCTTTCATGTCACAATGTGGTCTGAGCAGGAAGCTCAAAGGCGCGCACGGATCTTTGTCAACATGATAATGTTATGCTAACAGTGCAGCGTTAACATATTAGCATAATAATCAAAATGCATGACCGTAGTCATCACAATGTACTCTTGATCTTCTTACTCTTTATTTTCTCTTGTAAAATAAGATTTAAAGCTACTTATTTATGCGATATGCCGCGTGTAACACAATGTGTGTAACATGACATCATCCACATGTCTATTTGAGAATCTTTATGGCTGTATCGTGGTCAAGTCTGGGAACATGCACTGCTGCCATGCATCCATGAAGCCACAGAACCCCTTGGGTTGTGGACAACCTGTCCATCCCCACTTCTCAAAAGTAACCATCTATCTGCTGCAGCCAGGTGTAGGGTATGCGTCCCCTTTGTCTTCTGCAGCCACTGGGACCCTCAACACTCAGGCACCTTTGCGCTATATGTCATCGTCACACTTAAATTAAAGCAATTTCCATAGTAATTATAGTTCTGTCATCTGATTACATGGATTTGGGCTTATTGTACTTTAATAAGTCTGCCTTTAAAGGAGGTCAGATCAGCCAACCTTCCAAAAATCATAAAAAAAAATACTTGAAAAGCTCAAATTGACATTTTGATGAATACATTCAGGATGAAATATATAGTATTAACAATGATTCTTATGTAATTATCCATTTGGTGTCTGTATGACATTGAATGAAAGTGATTTTTTTTTTTTGTTTTCTTTTATCTACATTTTGTTGAGGTTTAAACACACTCAATATCCCATAATCATTCTGCTCCAAGCAACATTTTAGACTTGAAACACCTCGATTAAGTTTTGTATTGTCAGGAAAGTTTGTATTTTTATGACATTTTGTCCAGAATTGGTACATACTCTTGCTTGTTCTGAGACGTGGCCACTGAGCTTGTCTTAAAGTACATGTGACACATTCCAGTCAGGGCTCTTTGAGCTGTTCAGTCTTATGAATCTTCACTCCCAGCACTGGCAGTTTTTAAAGGTCATTTGAGTAAATGGTGAAGTGTTTCATAGTGTCTGTCTCCTTGTCATAATGGCTCACACTTTCAGATGTGTTTGAGGCAGTGACGGCTTCTGCTCCTCGAAACAGTTCCTCATTTAATTAATGTGCAAACTCTTCCGTAGATAAGAACCTTCCAAACAGCTCCAATGTGGAAGTGGAAGTGACGCCGCCTATGAATGGAACGACGGGACAAGAGGGGGAAACGGTAAGACAATGCAGGATGATTCCAAAATGTTATCCCATCATAAATTCTACACTTTAAGTGAGTCAATGCCTTTATTGTGATTGATGCAAAGGTCATAATCGGTGATAAATAAGCAGCATGTTCCTTCATTGTCAGTCTGACCTGCCAAAGACGCGCCTTCTCCTGCAGAGTTCTGTAATCACACTCTTCACTCACTCGCTGCTCCCCACAGCTGGGTCACTCCAAACGAATGCCCTAAAATACACTTTGAAACGTGGCCAGACACACACAGCCTCGGAAATGCGCCTGCGGTGGTTGCGTTGGCATGAACAATGATGGCAGGACGTAGTGACCAGCAGATGGTCCTGGTGTGAGAGGGCATCGAGTCCAAGTGGCACTCTGAGACTGACGTAGGCAGAAATCAGTCTTAATGCAGACATACTTTGCCAGAAAATACCTCCAAACTGAGACATAGTGGCTGTGGGAACTCAGATTTTACATTTTACAACTTGGGAAAATGCATCTAATAAAGCTGGAATAAAATGTTTGTCTCCTCACTGACTCATTTCAGCAGATCAAGTAAAAACATTGGAACAAATGTTTGCATTGACAAATCACAGTAGACCTGTGAGTGTTAACTTACCTGTGTCTCGCAGATATACAGCAAGAACGTTTGGGTGAAATTTGTCCAGCTTTTATCTGGAAGTCTGACCGATGGGATCTCTGTTGGCCTGTATTCATTACTAGCTGTGTCCCTTGACCCTTGAATGGTATGCTGGGTAACTAAGTTCCTCTTTGTAATGGTGGCTTGTTGCTGTATTTTAACCCACTCATTCACTCACTCACTCATCTTCAACCGCTTATGTTGTATGGCTGGGGGGGCCTGGCTGCCTTTTTGTTTCTGTCTTTTGTTTTTCCTTCCAGGTGGCTTGCATTTGGGACTGAGTGGCTGTGTAGCTGAGTTTATCAGGACCTCACCCTGATCACCTGCGGCTCGTCAGGACTCACAGCTGTGGTGCATCTTCATGGATTGGAACATGGTGGCATTTAAGACTGGAGTACACAGTGTGTGTTTGCCAGAGACTCGACCTTGTGACCAGACGGGTGAGATCGTCATCTTGAGAGCCATCTCATCATCAGTGGATGCAGAGAACGTCCAGGTTTGATGCATGGTCTGTGAAAGAGGAGGGGGTGAGGTCTCACGCTCGTCAGCACACTTCCTGAGACTCGGTTTGTCGCGGCCACCTGGGGGGTGTCGGCGGGGTCCTTGGGTCCGAACCAGTTCTGGCTCCGGACCGTTAGCGCTGCTAGGAGCGCACCGCAATCCACCACGCCAGACCGCGCACTTTTATATTTTTCACAGCACTGTTATGTTCATTAAACTCTGTTATCCTTTGTACCGTGCTCTGCTTATTTTATACTGGGTCCTTCAAACGCTGGTCGGTTCTCCGGGCTGCGTCCGACACATAACAGTAGTCTCTGGCCAAACATCACGGACCCAGCGGTAGCAGAGACCGTAACGCGCCGGGAAGGCGGCAGCAGACGTTCAGAAGTTATCCGGATCAGTTGCGGGTGCTCTCCGCCCGGATGGTGCGCGTTGGAGAACCCATTACCGAATACTGATTTGAGCGCTCATGCAGCCGTGTTCCTGTGTGTGCCTTATCCGAGGGTCGTGGTGGAGTGTGACTGGCGACGGCTTTGCGTCACGCTCCGACCGGATAAGAGGTTTAAACGGGAGCTGCAAGAGTGTGTCTGTAATGGGTGCACGCGCACGGCGGAGCTCTGTGGCACGGGTCGCTGTGCTTCCCGTGTGACAGTTGTAGCCCCGTTTCCCCGGATGAAGATAACTACTGCGTCTGTTGTGTCAGCTCCGGTGTTATTTAGTTGAATCACATTTTTGGTTGTGTGCTGCTCACAGAAAGGCAGCATGAGTTTGTTTTCTCAGTTACCAAAGGGGGTTTTTCAATTTTAGCACTTTGGCTCCCTCTTTTGGTGACTGAGTCACATTACCGTCAAGCTCTTAAATTGGAACAGGTGTGTTCCATTTGTTTGAGCTTGACGGTATAAATCACTTATTTGTTTTGTGTTGGTTCATTTTTTGTGGGGTTTTTTTGAGTTGGTTTTAGTGTGGGGTTTTTATTTGTACACTATTTAGTGTCTGGGGTCGTGACCCTGCAGTTCTGTCAAAAAAAAAAAAAAAAAAAGGACCCAAGCAACCTTATGTTAGTCTGTTAGTCTTTCTTTTTATTTCTTTCAGTTTCACCTCCCAGGGTTTGATGGGACGGTCCCCTGGGGGGTCATGGGGGGGTAATTGGGTTGTTTTTTCTTTTTTCTTTTTTTTGTTATGCCCTCTCTTCTCCTCTGACTCCAGCCGTGTGAGCCGTAGTGTCGGCGTTGCTGGAGTGGTGCAGTTTGGTTGTGCTGGGCGTTTCCCAGGTAACCTCTGCACCCGGGAGGGGAGGGGGGGGTTTGGGGTATTTTCTTTTTGTTCCCTCTCTTCTCCTCTGGCTCCAGCCGTGTGAGCCGTAGTGTCGGCGTTGCTGGAGTGGTGCAGTTTGGTTATGCTGGGCGTTTCCCAGGTAACCTCTGCACCTGGGGGGGGGGGGGGGATGTTTTTGTTTGTTGTTTCCCTGTTCCACCTCCGGCTTCAGCACGCCTTTGAGCCGTCTGCCATCGGCGTGGCTGAGGTTTGGGGCAGTGGGCTATACCCGCAGCTAGTGGCTGGTTTAGAAGTCGGAGGAGTGGCGCCGTTTTGTGCTGTCTGCCATAACCGCTGTTCCACTCCTCCCGGTTGGCTTCTGGGGTATAGTCACGGTTGGTGACACTGGACGTGCTTCCAGTTTCCACTGCACCAAGGGGGTGGGGTTGGGGTTGTTTTGTTTGTATGGTTTTTTTTTCTCCTTTTGTTTTTCCCCCCAGTTTCCGCCCTCAGGGTTTGACTGTGGTGTCCTCTGGGGGGGAAAGGGCTGTGGGTCCATCTAGCCATAGACGGCCGGGGCTGGGTCCGTTGGTCATGAGGGGAGGCGTCTCCTGGGGTTGATGGAATGGTCCTCTGGGAGGCGCTGGGAGTCCCCGTGGGTGACGTTGGATCCCAGAGGGACCTCGGCTGTGGTTATTACTCCTGGAGCTGGCGGGATGTCCTCTGGGGGGTGTTGGTCCCTACATGTCATTGGGGGGGGGGGGGGGGGGGGGTGTTAGCAGTTTTTATTTGTTAGCTTAAGTTTGGGTTGTTTTTCTTTTCTCCCCTTCCTGGGGTTTGATGGAACAGGCCTCTGGGGAGGGGGGGGTGTTTTGGTTGTTTGTGTTTGTCTTTTTTGTTTTATGACTAATCAGCTGTGAACATGGTTGGACAAAGGCTGACCGCACAGGTTCAAGAACTCCTGGCCACACCTGTGCTAATTGACTGATAGAAACAAGGGCAAAAATGCAGCCAGAGGAGAAGACACCTACCGTTCTGTAGATGAGGATTCTGTTGGAAGATGAATGCGGATACGGTTTCCAGCCATGGTCCCTGGAGGGGGGTGTTTCCCCTGGGCCAGGTTTGTGTGGTCGCCGGGAGGCTTCCCGTGAGGGTGGGGTACTGTTGTATGGCTGGGGGGCCTGGCTGCCTTTTTGTTTCTGTCTTTTGTTTTTCCTTCCAGGTGGCTTGCATTTGGGACTGAGTGGCTGTGTAGCTGAGTTTATCAGGACCTCACCCTGATCACCTGCGGCTCGTCAGGACTCACAGCTGTGGTGCATCTTCATGGATTGGAACATGGTGGCATTTAAGACTGGAGTACACAGTGTGTGTTTGCCAGAGACTCGACCTTGTGACCAGACGGGTGAGATCGTCGTCTCGAGAGCCATCTCATCATCAGTGGATGCAGAGAACGTCCAGGTTTGATGCATGGTCTGTGAAAGAGGAGGGGGTGAGGTCTCACGCTCGTCAGCACACTTCCTGAGACTCGGTTTGTCGCGGCCACCTGGGGGTGTCGGCGGGGTCCTTGGGTCCGAACCAGTTCTGGCTCCGGACCGTTAGCGCTGCTGGGAGCGCACCGCAATCCACCACGCCAGACCGCGCACTTTTATATTTTTCACAGCACTGTTATGTTCATTAAACTCTGTTATCCTTTGTACCGTGCTCTGCTTATTTTATACTGGGTCCTTCAAACGCTGGTCGGTTCTCCGGGCTGCGTCCGACACATAACAGCTTATGCAGAACTGGGTCATGGGTGCAACAGCTCCAGCAGGGGACCCCAGACTTCCTTTCCCAGGTCACATTGACCACCTCTGACTGGAAGATACCAAGGCATTCCCAGGCAAATGTGGAGATATAATCTCTCCACCTAGTCCTGGGTCTTCCCCAGGGTCTTCTCCCAGATGGACATGCCTGGAACATGTCTGGAGGGAGAGCTTCTCACCCTATCTCTAAGCGAGACACTAGCTACCCTCCTAAGGAAACCCATTTCGGCTGCTTGTACCCGCGATGTAGTTCTTTCGGTCATGAACCAACTCTCACAACCACAGGTGAGAGTAGGAACGAAGATTGACCAGTAGCTCGAGAGCTTCGCCTTTTGGCTCAGCTTCCTTTTCATCACAACAGTACGGTAGAGTGAACACAGTACTGTCCCTGCTGTGTTATGTGCCGACGCGGGTTGAGGAGCGGACCTGTGTCTGACTGAACCCAGCGCTAAATAACCAGAAAGCGGTTGCAAAAACAAAACATTTATTTCCCTTTCCGTGCAATAAGTGTGTACAACATAATATATAGCTTGTCTGGCGGAGTGAAGGACGGCGCGCTCTCCAGCGCCCAAAGGGATCGAAGCCCGGCACTTCTGGACTCAAATTCACCGCCAAACACCCCCCAGGTGGACACGACAAACTGACTCTGTGAAGGGACACAGAGGTTACACACTGATTTCCTTCTATCCTCTTTGAAGGATAGAAGAGGTGAGGTAAGTCAACAGCTACAACTAATATCCTTCAAAGGCACACGCTATCAGCAACACATTCAGGTCTGACTTTAAGCTTTATGTAAATGAGCAGCTTCTCACAACAGGTGGAGGATCATCAGTCCGCACGCCACGGCCGTGAGAAGCGAGCTGCACAATTCTCATCAATGTTCAAATATACTGCGTAACAAAATACCAAATTACTATTAACACTTATTCAGACAATCAATCACCTCTGATGTGTGCTGACAGCATGTGTCCCTCACCCGTCCTCCTTCATAGGCACGATGTGTCAAACCCAGGCGCGGTCCTCAGCGTCTCACAAACGAACGTCACAAGGTCGAGTTCCTGGCAGTTCTGCTTGAACCACTCATGGCTTAAATGCAGAACGCCATCTAATTATCTGCTTCAGCTGAAAGTCCTTAAGTCTGCACGTGAGCATCATCCACAGGTGCTGCGAGTCATTAGGCCTGCACGTGGACATCCTCCACAAATGCAGCCAATAATGTTGATGAGGGTGAAGGATTCTTCTGCCAGCACCTTCTCCACAGACAAAAACCAGTTTGCATACCACCTGGAGAGCAAAGAAAAGAAAACAACACAAAAACATCCAGCCAAACCCCCCAACACACAACATGCTGCGCCGATTCTCCGGCCAGTCTCGCGCTCCATTGTCCCCTCACTCATGACCAAGACCCCAAAGTACTTGAACTCCTTCACTTGGGGCAAGACCTCATTCCCTACCCAGAGTAGGCAATCCATCGGTTTCCTGCTGAGAACCATGGCCTCAGATTTAGACGTGCTGATCCTCATCATGGTATTTTAACCCATGTGGGTCAAATTCCTAAATTGTTTCCAGAAAAGGCTAACTGTGATCATATTGGTGACATAAGATTGTCACTCCTTTATCTGACTACTAAGGAACAAAACTGGTAGTGGTGCCGAAGTTAATCTTTTTACAAAGGTAAAGGGTCAAAAATTGAAAGGGACTACACCTTTAAGGTCAGTATTGGCGATTTGTCCCTAATATGGAAAATGTTTTCTTAAACTTTGAGGGAAATTGAGGTAAAACAGCAGAACAAGAACAGTGATGGTTCATTTTTTAACATCGTAACTTTGGGGTCCCACGGTTCTTTGTCGGTGCATATTGCAACACATTTGCTATAAGCAAAATGTAGCTCTTGAAACGCTTGTTTTCGACTGTATCTGGACTTTGTATGGGTTTATGAGACACACACCCCTGAGTCATTCTGCACAGCATAGGTGTAAAGATTATTTTTTGTGGAAAGAAAGAGCGTGGCCAACAACGGCTGTTTTGCATTTAAAAGAGAAGTCCGAAGTGGCGGCTTTTTCCCACCTGCTGTTATTTTTGGAGGCGTGTCCCACAATGCACCTGTGCATGTCGGCTTGGGAGCAGCTTGCACCTTTACATGCCGCCAGAGGCTGCATCGCGCTAATTGTTCAATTCCTTCTGGATAACTTTGCATCCAAGACGAGGGAATAAGGGAGTGTTTCAGGTCAGATTAAAATGTGAAACGTGTTTCCAGCACAGTTTGCTGGCTCCGTTTTTATGTTGTCAAAACTCTTGGGGTCTGTCCCTGCAGAAGTGATCATATTCCTAAATACATCCCTATTGCGTCATACATACTGTACTTTTAATATTTTTTTAATTTTTCTTCAGGAAAAGAATGAAGAGCATGATCAGCTTGCAGGACTTTGTACTTTGACCTCATATTTTTCATTTCAATAAAAGATTTAAGCTTCTTTCATCACAACTTTAAATAGCCACAAGGGCCATTTTAAAATAAGAACTTGGAGGTATTTGTGAGCTAAGATGACTGGGGAGGAAAAATACTGGATTATGCACGTGTGGTGGGTTCGATGGCAGGCGTACCATTAGCTCGGAATACGTTTGTTTAGCATTTCTTTTTTGCTAAACAAAATGAAAATTGGGTTTCCAGATGGAGCCTCTGTGTTAGGGGGATAAAAGATCCAACCAGCAGATGCTTTTAATGAGGCCACACAGCGCTTACGGTAGCACATCGTAATGGAGTTGCGTTTCAAACAGATCAGTGCTGTGTGGGGGGAAAAAAGTGACGCTGCAATTATAAAATGTCATTAGCAGCGACTAAACAAGGGATCTCAAACGAGTGGCCCGAGGGCCGGATACAACCTACGAGCCAGAAGAGGACGGCCAGTGACTTATTAAAGTTAAAGGTTGTGTATTGGAAGGTCGAGAGATTGCTCAAACCAGTTAAGGCTGGTTCTTATTTCTGCTGACTCACAGAACTGTGGCTAATAATACGGCGTTTAAACATGATGGCCTAGTGACAGGCTTCAACTGCAACAAAATAACCAGTTACTAACTTTTATTACATACTTCCTCTCAGGATGTTGTTACTGTTTTCACTCCTGTGCTCATTCTAAATTTTCGGTTTCTGTATGTGATGCTACTTGCCAGTGGTGATGTAGAATCGTATACATGAAAAGCTCCACGACATGCAAACATTTGCAAACAGTACAACATTTTTGTTGAAGCTGTTTAGCATATGTGGCTGGGTGCTGAGATGCGAATACTCATTCAAGCTAGTATCTCACTGGGCTGTGCCTTTTGGAGAGTAGTTGGAGACACAAATTTGCAAGCAAATATGCAAATTGCCAACAATTTTCACTTGGAATCACAGTGACCTGTATTTGCAATTTTGTCATGGTCCCAGGGGTCACAGGATAGTTCACGACTGTCTCGCAGACGGAATGTCAGATTCTCATTTTTGTCTCCAATCAGTCACAATTTAGTTTAGGTCACCAATCCCTCACGTAGTTGTCTCACATTTCGCATACTTTTCTGACGGAAAGTCTTACAGAAGCTAAATTGAAAAGGGTTCGGGACTGGTTTGCAATGCCCACAACGACTCTGTGACTATTTTGACAGAAAATTTGTCACGCAAAATTTTTTGAACATTTTCAAAATTCCAGAGACACGAGAGCGAGGCCTTGCGACTCACACAAGGAAACCAAAAACACCCGCGAACATTTCTAGACATTTTGGAAAATACCTCGTGAATGCCGTTCACAATTTGTTGCCAACAGTCACAGCCCGGTGAGATACGAGCTTTCACTGCTCATTTCATGTTTAAACGAGCATGCACGCCTCAGCGCAAAACTCCACTGTGTTCACACAACAAAAACACATTTTACCAGTTATTTTACACCACCTTTCTTTGACCCTTAAATACTGTATTTACGTGATCGTATCAAAACTCTGCCATTATTTAGGTGCGATTTGGATCAAACTTGATGGAATGTTTGAGGGTCAGCCAGTGACCCACTCATGTAATTTGGAGTTTAAAATCACGATTGCAAGCCAAGGTCACATTTTTGGCTCAACGCTGATTAATACCGATGATATGCGGTAACTATTATGAAGTCCTATCACATTTCTGTTGGTCACATGACCTTTGTCCTTGGGTGACGTAGAACGGTATATTTGACTTTTTTTTTACCAGTTCTTTCATCTTTTCTGTTCATAGTACAAGCTTGGTGTTTGATTACAGTATTCATGGAATAGTTACACACAGATGGCTTGAAATCCAATATTTGTCCAATCTGTGATTATTTATAATGACTGAAAAAGATAAAGTGTTTGCACCCACGCTGCTGGGAGCGTTTTATGAGCTATATTAACTGTTGGTTGACGCCAGGTGCCGGCGCGCACGCTTCTCTCCAGGAAGGTCAGAAATTAGTAAATGTCAGGCCTCCTCCTACAGCTCTGCAGTGCCTGGTAAAAGTCAGTGCCTTTAAGCGTGCCGTTGAGGCGCCGCAGGGCTGGAAAGGTCCCCCAGGGTGCTGGCATTTGGGAACCATCTCAGAACCAGGAGAACCGGCTCCGTGGAGCGTTTCACCCGAAAGCAGTTAAAGCGTTATTGTTTTGAAGCGGTGCACAAAAGGAAAGGCAAATTGTGCTTTTGGGAGGCGGCAAACAAAGATTTGTGGGTGCTACTTTGAGTCGTCTTTTGATTCGGAATTACGTCTCTGTGAAGGACCAGGATTGTGGATTTGGTTCTTTTTAACGTGCACAATGAAGCCATCTGGATATGTGGGATCAGGATGTTGAGAATACGAGACACAGGCGCTGCCTTTTGTTTGGCTGCTCTGATCGCCAAGGTTACCAGGCAATATTCAGCCGTCGGCATCACAGTGGGATAAGCGCCATACGATTCACGGTCTGTGCAGTTGGCACATTTCAGCATCTTTGTTTCACTCCTTGCGCGCGTTAGCTGACGCATTTCACACCATTAAGAAAAGACCTTAAGAAAATGTCACACTCTGATTTTTTTTTTTTTTGAGCAATTGTGCTCATCGATCGTCACCGTCTTGTTTAGATCTCCACGTGTTTTCTTGCCCTCCTGTCTAATTGGACACAAAAGGACCCTTTCGGCTCTCTTCAGGCTTTGTTGCTACATTAAATTAAATTAAAGTGCCAGATTTTTATTTATTTATTTATGTATTTAAATGAGCTGCTGCTTTTGCAAACATGAGCAAAGCACTTTCTCCAGCAGCTGAAGTCACTTGATGCTGCAGTTAATGATCGTTCTCTCCTATGGGGGCGCTTTAGTGCGGCGTGTCATGCTACCCCAGATATAGGCGATTGTGTTTCCGTTCAATCAAACAGCGATGCAACGCAAAGTCTGCCAGGCCCAACACAATTTCCAAACATCAAATTTACTGAAATGCTGTGAGAGAAAGCAGTGTAAATGCACGACTCAACTTGGCTGTGCGCTCGTTTCTGACTGCTGTGGCCAGTTGCTATGGAGCAGTAATTCTCAAGCCAGAATAGATATGACTTGAAAAGACAAAAAAATAAATAAATAAAAAGCTTTAAAGGGGTCATATTGTGTAAAATCAATATTTAATCTACCTTTTATAGAAACATGGGATCCGAACATGGCACAAAGTGGGGAATGCACATCCATTGGGGCTTTGTCCAAGTCCTTGGTGCTGTCTTCCTGGGCTCCTAGTCATAAAACATCCTAAGGCTAAAAGTAGCTCTTAGTGATGTCATTCTAAGAAAAATCTTATAATTCCTCAAATTCTAAGACATTTGTTAGAATTTTCCTTTGGTAAGATAACAGTTATTCACAAAGCACCTTCGGCCTTAAGTGGGAAAAACTGTTAAGAGGAGGGAGGAGGACTTTTAAGAACCCTAAGAGTGTCTTAAACAGACAAGACGGCGGAAAGACAGACAGGAAGGAGAGATATTCTCTGTATATTGAATGGCAGTGGTTCAGAAACACGCTGCCGGCGTGATGGTGCAGAGATAAATGTTTGTGGTTGACCTCACCAGGAATGAGCTTACTTTTACCACCCAGCGTAGTAAAGCAATAATGTCTGCTTTGGATCTCATCACAACATTGCAATACCTGGCTACAGGAAAAAGATAAGATAAACTTTTATTGATCGCACAGCAGGGAAAATCACTTGGTGCAGCAGCGAGAGTCAAATAGTAGTAAAGAAAAGAAAAATATATACATTAAAGAAAGATGACTTAATGTTTTCTGGTGGGTGCATAAATACTTGTGAACAGATTACGTGAAAAATAGAGTATAAGTGGGTGTGTGTGTGTCTCTGGAATAATCTCTGGAATAAAAAAAAAAATAGAAAAACATTAGTTTTCAGCATTTATGAGGAAAAGCACCTTTTTTAGAGACCCATTTTGTCAGTAGTTTTCTGACTGTACCTCCTTTGTTCCGTCTCCTCTCAGGCCGAGGACGAAGAGGAAGAGGACCAGCCTCTGAGCCTGTCCTGGCCCGAGTCCAGTCGCAAGCGTTTTACCTACCTCTTCATCATGCCCGTCGTCCTCCCCCTGTGGCTCACGCTGCCAGATGTCAGGAAATCAGTGTGTAACCTCAAACCTTTACTTTCGATTTCAGTTGAACACGGCTTCAAGACGGATTGAGTTAGTTCTTTGAAGAATGTCTCATTTGCTCTGTCCTCGTTTACTAGTCGTCAAAGAAGTTCTTTCCTGTCACCTTCCTGGGTTCCATCTGTTGGATTGCAGTCTTCTCCTACCTAATGGTGTGGTGGGCTCACCAGGTGAACAGTCTGCAAAGATACACACGGTTTCAAGTCTGCATCCAAAGATGCTGGGTTGTTTTGTTGGGTTTTTTTCCTCGCTAAATCTTATTCCCCTTGTTTCTGTGTTGCAGGTTGGGGAGACTATTGGGATTACAGAAGAGATTATGGGTCTGACCATACTGGCAGCCGGAACATCCATCCCTGACCTCATCACCAGTGTGATTGTGGCACGCAAAGGGCTGGGCGACATGGCTGTTTCCAGCTCCGTGGGCTCGAATATCTTTGACATCACTGTGGGGTATGCTACTGACAACACATTAAGGAGTCAGAGTTTTAGTTTTAGTGTGCAGATGTTATTCATAGTGTCAGACATTCTTACTCAGATGAGATGAATGCTGATAGAGGGTGATGTCTTTAGCCTATGTCATCACACTGTGGTTATTCCTTAAAAATGTTATCACAGCAGACAAATTGTAAAAAAAAAAAAAAAAGCTAGTTTGATCATATGATTGGTTCTAGATTCCAAAATAATTTGCACTTTAATGAATGATGTAGCTAGTAATTTTGTCAAACCTGAAATGGAAGAAATCATAATTTACATATTTGAAAAATAATTATGATAGTACCAGGGCAACAATGGACACCACCTCTGGAAAATAATACCTCAGATTTAATTCATATGACTCCCTCTTTTTATTTCAGATGTTTATTCTACATACAAGGTAATTTTAAGCAACTATGGTCTTAAACATACAAAATTTATAAAACTCAAATCCTTAATTTGTCCCCAGACAAATGAAAGTAGAGTTGGGCGATACCGGGAATTTTGGTATTGATCTGATACCAAGTAAATACAGGCCCAGTATTGCTGATATCAATACTGATATCGATACTTTTTTATATTTAAGCTTCATAGATCCAAGGGATCCAGAATTTCGCCAAACACTGTACGTGACAACAAAATACTTTATCACAATCAACATTTTTGTTTAAAAAATATCACTCAACACAACTTAAAACAAAATCTCCTGAGGTAGAGGGCTGACAAACCACAATACAAGGGTGCGCTGCTCCGTGTTGTGTGACACAGCGCAGCGCTGCTCTTACAGACAGAGAGTAGACTTTGATGCATCTGCATGCACAGCAGTCAGTGCGTGCGGGAGAGGAAAAAAACTTGAGTATGGATCTTTTTACATGAGGATCGTTCAATATCAATATCAGTGTTGGTATCAATATTATCGATATTAGAATCGATCCGCCCACAATCAAAGTGATTAACAGCCCCAAAGGACCCAAGCGTCTGTTTTAATGAGTTTGGTTGGAGTACATCCAAGTTATCCTCTGGTTCTTGACCATGCAATCTTGTAAAAGTCAGAACAAGTAGTTTACCATTCAGATCATCTGGAAAGCAATGGAGAAAATGGCATAATGCAGGTTCTTTTGCTGAAACATTGTGCAGCATCACAAATTTTTATTACAATGGCGAATTGTCCTAGAAGTAGGATGTGTAATGAAAAGAGAAGTGGTCCCAGCAATTAACCTTGTGGGACACCATATTACAAGGCAGCATTGTCTGATGTCAGACACATAGCTGTGAGCATTGTTATCAGGATTTGTTAACAAAGGTTTAATTGTTCCAAAGAAAATTTTCTCTTGATGAAAGTGGTTGATGATCTCTCTAACACATTGTGTGTTTGCAGCTTGCCATTCCCGTGGCTCTTGTGGTCCTTATTCAGGGGACTGAGCCCAATCCAAGTCAGCTCCAACGGCCTCTTCTGCGCCATCGTGCTCCTCTTCCTCATGCTTCTCTTCGTCATCATCTCCATCGCTGCCTGCAAGTGGCGCATGAGCAAGCTGCTCGGCTTCATCATGTTCTTGCTGTACTTCGTCTTCCTCGTGGTCAGCGTCATGCTGGAGGACAAGGTCCTCATTTGCCCAGTATCCATCTGAGGAAAAAATTGCCACATGCACTCTATCTCTCGCTGTGTCTCTCGCAACCATCCTTGTCACCTGCCTTTGCACACACCTTGACACTTGTGATCCTTCACCAAGGGAAAAAAAAAAGAAGTGAAGGGGAGGAGTAATGAGGAGGCCTCACTACAGAGTGTACTTGTGTTTTCAGGCGGTAGCAGGGACGAGCTGGAACCCGAGAGGGCTCTGCCAGTTGACTGAGTCCTGATGTGAGTGGATTTGGTTATTTAATTGGGCAGGGATGCCAAATATAGAAGCATTATGCATGGCATTTGTTCACTAGATCACACCTGGTAGATTGAGAACATGGACTTCCTGTGCACTTTAGGACAAAACTGAGAAGCGCTGTACGGAGCTGAATGTTTAAGCATATTTGAACACGTTGGACAGAGTGAATCTGTCTCCAAGAGTGAATTTATGTGTGGCTGGAGAATATTTCGCGTAAAACTCCATTTGCACCTCAAAGGATGGCCTGTCGAGCGTGAGGAATAGCGTTTCCAGGTTGAAAAACCATCATTTTTCGTCTTTGCTCTTCCCTGCTTGGGTGCCATTTTTCACTGCACTGCTGAATGTTTCTTCAGAGATTCATATTTGAAAGATTTGAATGATTAAATGAAATATATAGAAGTAATGTTAGCCGTACTCTAGCAGTATTGGCTAGCTAGCTTACAGTCGTCTTGATATGCTGCTCTTATTTTTATTATTGTTTTTTTTTTTGTTTTTTTTTACAGAATCTGATTTTACAAAATGTGTGATGCTTCAGATACGTTGACTGGTGAAGGCAAAATGTTTGTGGAAAGCCTAGCTTACATTTAGCCTCTTAAAATCCATGCTAGCCTTTGAAATGCTTAACTTTTTGAAGGGGGAATTAAACGTGTATCTTCGACTAAGAGTTCTGTAATGTTTAAAAAAAAAAGGTTGAAAAAGCAGTGTTTCGGTGTCATGGTCAACTTAGGTTAGTCTACGTGTAGTGCTTCGTTCAAGCTAGGAACAAGACTCCGATCCCCGTGCGCTGAAAGCTTTTGAGGTTTCACTCGGTCAAATGCATGTAAAGAGTTGAATGATACCGATCAACATTTTAGAAGTTGTTAGAACTTCTGAATGCAAACCAGTGCTTAGTCTCTGAAAATGTCAACATGTACAGTTGAACAAATTTGTGTAATTTTCATTTTTAATCAAAGGTGCTTAAATGTGCAGTCTGCACCTGAACTAATCACGTTTCTTCAATTAAACTACGAGTAGACCTTATACTCCCATTTTTTTGCAAAAAAAACCAAAAAAAAAACACAAAAAAAAAACGGTAATATGTGTTTTATACTGGGAATAGACATGGTCATACTTGTAATCTCTCTTAGGATATATAGAATGTAGAAATTTAACAGCAATATATACCCCCGTGTGTCGTTGATGAGACTTTGTACCTCCCGTCCCGCCGCCAAAGCCCCTCAAGAGAAAGTCCTGTTCTCCAAGCTGGTCAGAATCCTCACCCGCTTTACCTCTGTACAGAAGCTTCGTAGGAACCAACTGTAAAATAAGTACATAGATTCTCTGAATGTGTGATTAAAACATTGCATGCAAGGAATCTGGGCTGGTTACCCACTGACTGTACAGCTAAGATAGACCAATATATCGCTAAACTTTTATGCATCCTTTCAGAAATATACACAAAGAACTGTTGCTTTGGAAACACTAATTAGTGGTTTTGCTAAATTTCAAAAAACAAAAAAGAAAGGGTCACGATGGACATTATTAAGTACCTAATTTGCTGTTGTTTTTGTTTGTTATAGTAGGTGAAAACCTGTCCTGATATGCTGGTAGCCCTCGATGGGCAGGTCACTGTCCACTAGATGTCACCATTGTACTGTTTGTGAGCATTATTTTTATGCTGAGTCATTCTCTGAACAATTGCTAAATTTAGCTTTTTTTACTCTTAAAAAGGTATTCTGGACCATGATATCTCTGCTTTCCACAAGATTTCACAAGAGTTTTGAGGGCTTTGAAACACTGAATAATTTAGAAAGCACTTGTCTTGTGTACCATTTTGAGCTTGAAACACTGAATAAGTGAAAGAAGCTTTCCAGATTTTATTGGATTTCCACGCCTGGGGAGAACTGCCAGTATTGACTGATAGATGGATACAGTTGGCATTATATTTCAAATAAATAATTATAGATACATATACCAACTGTAGTTTTGGGGTTCCTGCACCAACATATCTCCTTAATAATAATAACCGTGCATCCAAACCCAGGAATCCAGTAGTATCCTCATGTGGTGCTTCAAAACAATAATTCATTTTAGAAGCAGTTGATTTATTTTGCATTTCTCTAATAAATGTGACCATTGTTGTCTCATTTTGAAACATGATTCATTGTCATAAGCAATTATTGCATGTATTGTTTTGAGCATTTTGAAACACTGAATCGTTTTATGAAGCAGTGATGAAAGATTTTCATGATGTTGATTTCAAGAACAGGGGGACATGGTGTATTTTGATAAGTAATGGGTAAGTGCAATTAGCCTTCGAGTGTATGCTTCAAAAAATATAGGCGGTTTTTGTGAAGTGCGTCAGTTATAGAACAATCATTTCTGGAGGCAGTTGTTTAATGTAGTGTTCCAGATCAGATTTTTAAAATGCTGAAACATTTTTTGAAGCACTTTTGTCAGTGTCGAAACTGTTTCAAAACAGTGAATCATTTTCAGAAACAATTGGCTTCATTTTCC
Source organism: Thalassophryne amazonica (assembly GCF_902500255.1). Lineage (NCBI taxonomy): Eukaryota > Metazoa > Chordata > Actinopteri > Batrachoidiformes > Batrachoididae > Thalassophryne > Thalassophryne amazonica. The sequence goes on along the minus strand of NC_047125.1, from coordinate 19,008,055 downwards.
GAGTTGAACCTTTGCAAACAGTGCATTGCTCTCCCAAGCAATCATGTAAAGTGTTTAGAACCTTTAAAAACACTCAGTCTTAATATTTTTTTAATTTTGGAAGTTTTATTTCTTTATTTATTTGTGACTGATGGGTGCAAAGCAATGAATCATTGTTTTTTGAGTGTTTCAAATCAGTGCATCATTTTAATTGAAAACTGGTTTTATTACTGCAACGCTGTGCTTTTGGTATCATCATGTGCAGAACAGTTCAGGAGGAGTTTAACCCCCCCCCCCCCCAAAAAAAGTTATCAAACAAACATCAAGTTTGATTGATAGAATTGACGATTAAACTGAAATGTAAGCCAGCACTATAGCTTTCAAAACCATTGCTTTGTTTATATTAATAATGGCTGAGAACATGGCCGCATAAACAAGCATTTTAGTTGTGATTAATTGTCTAAAAGTTTGCACATTTTGGTCGTACTAGTAAAGTGGAGAGTGAAGGTTGAGTTTCTTTCTCTAAGTACAAATGTGCACAATACAGGTGCATATATTCATTGAATTCTCGATTTCAGGACATTAAGTTGCTTTTTTTCTGCTCTCCTTTAAAATTTTTTATTTATTTTTTGTGCATGTGTGAGAGTATGAATGATGATGATAATGTGAAATAAACTTTATCCCGTGAGTTTGATTATGAGTGTGGTATACCAGGAAAGCTGACTAACATTGCAATGTAAATGTTTTATTTTCTTGGTGTAAAATTTATTTAAATTGTACATATATACAGATACAAATTTACCATATAATCTGTATGTGGAATAGAAATGTCTATGTAAAAACAAAAAAGTATACAATGAAACCAATAAAGATAACTTAAAATATGCAACCATGTGTTTGCTGCTTTCACAGGAAATGAGATATTATTTTCCCTTTTGACTACATTTTATGCTTTATGACACAATAGAGGAAATCTGTGCAGTTGTAGTGGACCTTCACTGAAAACTTGTTGAAATGCTTTTTGTTCTTTTAATTACATTGGAAATCCACAAACAAAAAGTCAAATCTAATGAAGGTGAGGAAGTTTTGATTAAAAACAGAAGTGTTTGAGGCCTTTGTTCTGTTGCTGACGATCTGTGGGGTATTTCGCCATCTTGTGGTTGGTAGCCTTCATTGTCATTGTCAGTGACGTCACAGACAGTTTGACGCAGTCGGCGTGCTCCACCCACAAATCAGCAGTAACGCTTCCATTTCTGTCCACAGCCATTTTTTTTTTTTTTTTTTTTTTTTTTTTTGTAGTTTTCCATTTGTTAGAGAGCTGGAAAAGGGAAAAATAGGTTTTTATTTTTCACAAAATATGCCCTTTTCCATGGACTTATTCAGTCACAAAGTCATTGTGCATTAATCTATTGTAAATATTGATTTATTTGGCAACATGGTTTTGGTAAATTCACCAAACCGCATTTTTTAGACTTTAAAAAAAATATGAACATGAATTCAAACTGAAACGGGTCGAATTAGGTTTTTTTTTTTTTTTTTTTAATAGATTTTTCTTTTTACTTGTGAAAAGGGGTGGAGCCTAAAAAATAGTGATCTATTTTATAGAGCATTTACAACTATTCAAAACAATCATTTTTAAAGTTAATTGCATTTTGTGTTCTGCATTAAAACAAAGACCCAAAAATCATTTTCTGAAGTAATTGATTGATTTTGCTTTTTGAAACTGAATCCTTTGCCAAAACGGTTGTTTAGAATCATGTTTTGAACTGCTCATAACAAGATTTTGAGAGGAATTATTTCAGTTTGTATTTTACATCATTTGATGTTTCTGAAACATATGGTTCAAAGAGTCAAAAGGCCTAACTACTGTGTGTAGTTTTTGGGTTAATTATTATGTGCAAGTTAAACTCTGTTTTGGTTGAAAGATTGAATGAATCAACAAATAAGACATTTCTTGTAATGCTGTGCCATTTGGATGTCCAGAAACAAAAAAACACAGCATTTTGAAAATAAAGTCATTCAGTTTTTTCCCCCTCAATGCAAAGCATGGATTAAGGTGTGTGAGCGATACCGCAGAGTTTCGATTTCCCAACTTGACAGGACATGTACAAAATCCTTGGAAAAAAAAAAAAACTTCCACGTTGGGGATTTGCAGGAGCCTAATTCATGTGGATTCCTGCTAAAGTGTTGCTTCCAGGATGAAACCTTGTAAAATACAAATAATAATGCCAACATCCAATCAAACAGTCTCATTGTTCTGATAACTTTATCATACTTTTTCTTTGACAGTGTAAGGGGGAAAAATACTACTTCACAACAAGAAAGCAACTCAATTCCTGCTTTAAAATTCCTTTCTCATTACTTTTTCTAGGAGAATATGATCATTTACCACCACATTAGAGCACACATGACACATTCAAGTGTACCTTTAAAAAATATATCTTTACAGACCTTTAAAGTGAATCACAACAAAATGTCTCATATCTTTCCAGGAGAGTGTATTTCTTTCCAAGTCTATCCAGATGTAATCCAGATGACTGCATCATTACGTTATGAACTACGTTTGCCCAAAGTGAAGATGACTAATTACAATAACAGATTTTTACCAGGTTACAACTTGAGTCTGTAAAATGAAATAAGATTTCATTGTATTTTTTATTATTATTTAAATAGTGGCATCATAGAAAGCACGGTGGTATGATTGATAATACATTTATTCTAAGCATGCTTAATTAAAATCAAAGTACATTTTGCTTAATAACTGTTGTTCATACCAACTGTCAATGCCAATTGTCAAAATCTATCTAGCAAAAAAAAAAAAGAAAAAAAAGAATGAATAAACAAAATTTTAAATTGCATAAATTTATGGGGGCCATATACAAGTAATGGAATTCAAATTCATGTCTTATTATTATTATTAGTAGTAGTAGTAGTAGTAGTTGCAGTCATGTTAATGATTTAAACTGAAGACACAATTATAAACTAGGACTGCAAGCAGTCATATACGGGCCCTTGTTCCGCGCGACCGCCTACCCAGGCCAGTGGGTGCCCTTGTGACAACATGTGGGCATGTGCATGCAGGGGCAACCACTCATCACACAGTTAAAATTTTAAACAAATCACACAATGCATCAAGGAGTTATGACATGTTGATTGTTCATCCACTAGGGGGCGCTCAGTGTACAAACAGAGGGGCTGGGTGTGTTCAGGGGCCAACCGTCATCATACATGTGAAGTTTCAAGTCAATCAGGAAAAGCATGAAGGAGTTATCATGACTTGATGTTCCATGGCAAAGGGTCAAAATGGCGGCACCATAGCGGCCACACCCTTCAACATAGAGAAAAGCTTTCGATAACTTTTGGTCAGTATCATCTTTGGATGCTGTCAAAGAAATTTGAAGTGCATTGGACAAAATCCCTAGGAGGAGTTCGTTCAAATACAACATGTGGAAATCATTTCAAAATGAGAAGAAAATTCAAAATGGCCGACATCCTGTTTGGAGTAAACCTATGGTGCAAGAGACTTTTTTGTATGTCTATGCAAGTCACACATGTGTACCAATTTTCATCTCCCTACTCCAAAAAAAAAACCCTATGGGGAGGGTTTTTTGAAATTTTCAAGGGGGCGCTATTGAGGCACTTTGCCCCGCCCATGGGCGAGGCCCCTATGAATTGTAGGAGGTTGTCATGCTTGACCTGTGTATCAGTTTTCATGATGATATGACAAAATTAAAGCCGTCAAAAGGAAGAACGTAATTTCATGTTGAAGGGGCGATATTTGGTACGCCGCCACACAGAAGCCGTTACTCGTAAGTTCACGGCGACCATCGCCAACGTTCAACAACTTGTTATGCATGTTTTGGAAGTGGAAGGAAGTTCATGGGATTAACTATGTGACTTCAGTACCTGTTTAAGTATAATGTTCCATGGCGAAGGGTAAGTAAGTAAGTAAGTAAGCTTTATTTATAAAGCGCCTTTCACAGACCAGGGTCACAAAGCGCTGCACATGGCATACAAAAATAATCTAAAAATAACATACAAAAACAATAAAATACAATATTAGGCTAAAAAGCTAACTTAAAGAAATGCATCTTTAGTTGCCTTCTAAAAGTATCTATACAATCCAGAGAACGAAGGGCACAGGGAAGCTCATTCCAGAGGCTAGGCGCCACCGCTTTAAAAGATCTGTCCCCGTGAGTTTTAAAACGGGTCCGAGGAACCATCAACAGGTTCTGATTGGACAACCTGAGGCTCCTGGAGGAAGCATAAGGCTGGATCAGGTCCCTTATGTACTCTGGTGCCTGTCCATGCAGAGCTCTAAAAGTCAATACCAGGATTTTGTAATGAATCCTGTAGGAGACAGGCAACCAATGCAAAGTATTAAGAATAGGAGTAATATGGTCCCTCCTGCAGGTGCGGGTAAGCAGGCGCACAGCAGAATTTTGCACAACCTGCAGGCGGGCCAACTCCTTCTTATTCAGACAGGTGAAGAGACTGTTACAATAATCCAAACGCGATGAGACGAACGCATGAACAATCATCTCAAGCTCTTTTAAAGTCACCATCTTACGGAGCTTAGAGATGTTCCGAATTTGGAAAAAACAGTTCTTAACCAGGTAATTTGTGTGCTGCTCCAAAGACATCCCTCCATCCAAAATGACACCCAGGTTACGCAGGCTGCTTTTGACCGATGCTGAGATGCTGCTTAATTCCAGGTACAGCACTATCTGGTGCTACAATCAGAGTCTCAGTCTTATTGGAATTTAACTGCAGACTGTTCTCAGTGAGCCATTCCTTAATTTTGGCCAAACAATTTGTGAGAGAGCAGAGTTTCTGTGGCTCAGTTGTCTTAAAAGAGCAGTACAGCTGCAGATCATCAGCATACAAATGATAGGACACATCACTGAACTGCTGGATCAGCTTGCTGAGAGGAAGGAGATACAATGAGAACAAAACAGGTCCCAAGACCGATCCCTGTGGCACACCCCACAGAAGATCTGCAGATTCCGACACTGCATTGCCCACCGTCACACTAAAAGTTCTACCAGTCAGGTAAGAGGTAAACCACTCTAAAACAGAACCTGACATTCCAACCAAATCCCGCAATCTGTTTATCAGAATGCCATGGTCAACGGTATCAAACGCCGAAGACAGATCAAACAGAATCAGCACAGAACATTTGCCAGTGTCAGCTGCCATATATCATGTCACTAGACACCTTCAACAGGGCTGTTTCAGTAGAATGAAACTCACGGTACCCAGATTGAAAAGTGTCATGGATGTTGTTAGCCTGCAAAAATGATCTCAATTGAGCACAGACTACCTTTTCCAAGACTTTGGCCAAGAAAGGGGTTTTAGATATTGGCCTAATGTTCTTGAGCTCTGTAGAATCCAATCCAGCTTTCTTTAACTGTGGTTCCACAATGGCATGTTTAAAATAACAGGGAAACACACCACTCGACAAAGATATATTAAACATTTTAGCAATGTAGGGCCCGATGGAGTCAAATACATTCACAAACAGTTTAAACGGAAGAACATCCAAAATACCAGAGGATGGCTTCACTTTATTCATGATGGTTGACATGTCCTCTACAGTAACAGGCTCAAATGAGGCGCAGCACTGAGTGGGAGGTTCTCAGTGCTGGGGACCATGGCATGGAGGCAGGTTGTACTTTATAACTCTAACCTTAAAGAAAATAAAGAAATCCAGGAACTCCTCACAACTAGTTTTAGAGATAACAGGAGTGACGGCAGCAGGTGACACAAGAGAGCTGATTGTGTCAAAAAGCACTTTAGGATTTCTTTTATTGGAGGCAATCAGGCGATTAAAATAACTCGTCCTGGCCTCCTCTATCGTCTTATTTAAGGAAGATATTAAGTCTCTTAAATGTAGCCTGTGAACCTCTAGTTTTATTGACTTCCATAGGCGTTCAATCTGGCGACATGTTCTCCTTAGAGAGAAGTGGAATGAAGTTGATTGGGTTAAGTATGTGACATCAGGACCTCTTAAAGTAAAAATAGGACATTTCCCGCCACCACCGGGGGGCGCTATGGCGCAGGTGGGAACTTAAGATATGTAGACGTTCATCATGTCCAGCAAGTTTGAAGGATCTACGATGATGTATGTGGGCGTGACAGCCATGCTCCGAAAAGCTTGCCAAAGTTTGACGACCCCTAGCAGCCACGCCTTTTGACTTAATTAGAATCTTTTGATAACTTTTGATCACCATTGTGTTGTGATGATTTTGACCAAATTTGAAGACGATCGGATAAAATCTCTAGGACAAGTTCATTCAAATGTAAGTAGTGGAAATGGCCAAAAATGGCAAAAATTTGCTCAAAATCGAAACTTAAAATAAAAATGGCCGACTTCCTGTCGATATTTCACCATGACAGTAAGAGACTTTTTCATGCGTTGTTGTGAAAGTGTAGGAACACGGACCCACAACAGGGGGCGCAAATGAACGGACAATGGAGAAGGTAAATAACAAGGTTTTACTGTTGTGGAACGTGCACAACCAATACAACAATTGACAATTTGGGGTTAAACCGAATTCCACTGGTGTCGTGTGGGCAGGCTCGAAGGTAGGAGACGTCCGTCCAAGTCGAACCGGAACCACCCAGATTTCCTCTGCCACCGAACCCTGGAAATACTGGAACCGCCAAGTCCCGAATTCCCAGGTGGCCACTGCCTCCGCTCGTCGGATCCGGTACTGCTGGCAAGAGAACAAACACACAGGAGTGGATGCGGCTGCACCCAGTAACACAGAGAGGGGAGAAGCTGTCTCCACCTCATGTCACAAAACTGCAGGAAGGTGAGTACTTATCTTTGAGTAGACAGCTGTCCTGCAATGCTCAGAAAAGGCAATATGATATAGCAGAGAATTGTTACCTCTATCTTAAGGCGATATCTCGGCACTGAGGTGGAGACGCCGTCCTGCTGATATACCTCCGTGCTGAGTGGAAACAGCTGTGTCCATTGATGGGTGACAGCTGTCACCCTGGCTGCTCCCGTAAGGCGGCAGCGCCCTCTGGTGCCTGGAGCCCGCACTCCAGGCAGGGCGCCCTCTTGTGGTGGTGGGCCAGCAGTACCTCCTCTTCTGGCGGCCCACACAACAGGACCCCCCCCTCAACGGGCGCCTCCTGGCGCACGGCTGGGCTTGTCCGGATGGCGACGGTAGAAGTCGGCCAGGAGGGCCGGGTCCAGGATGAAGCCCTTCTTCACCCAGGAGCGTTCCTCGGGACCGTACCCCTCCCAATCCACCAGGTACTGAAAACCCCGGCCCATTCGACGGACGTCGAGGAGCCGGCGCACAGTCCAAGCCGGTTCCCCGTCGATGATCCGGGCAGGAGGTGGTGCCGGACCTGGGGTGCAGAGGGGTGAGGTGTGGTGAGGCTTGATCCTTGACACGTGAAATACGGGGTGGATCCGCAGCGAGGCCGGAAGCTGGAGCCTCACTGCGGCGGGATTGATGACTGAGGATCTTGAAGGGACCGATGTATCGTTCTTGGAGTTTGGGGGAGTCCACTTGTAGGGGAATGTCCTTGGTGGACAACCACACTTCCTGCCCAGGACGATACTTGGGGGCCGGGGCCCGCCGCCGGTCTGCATGTTTCTTCGCCCTCGTCCGGGCCTTTAACAAAGCAGAGCGGGCGGCACGCCACACCCGACGGCACTTCCGTAGGTGGGCCTGGACCGAGGGCACACCGACCTCTCCCTCGACCACCGGAAACAAGGGGGGCTGATACCCCAAGCACACCTCAAACGGGGAGAGGCCGGTGGCGGATGACAGTTGGCTGTTGTGGGCGTACTCGATCCAGGCCAGGTGGGTACTCCAGGCTGTCGGGTGCGCGGCTGTCACACAGCGTAGTGTCTGCTCCAATTCTTGGTTGGCCCGCTCTGCTTGCCCGTTGGTCTGGGGGTGATACCCGGACGAAAGGCTGACCGTGGCCCCCAGTTCCCGGCAGAAGCTCCTCCAAACGTGTGAGGTAAACTGGGGACCGCGATCGGAAACGATGTCTGATGGTATTCCATGCAGGCGGACGACGTGGTGGACCAGGAGGTCCGCTGTCTCCTGGGCCGTTGGGAGCTTCGGGAGGGCCACGAAGTGGGCCGCCTTGGAGAAACGGTCCACTACCGTGAAGACGACGGTGTTGCCCTGGGACGGCGGGAGACCCGTGACAAAGTCCAAGCCGATGAGGCACGGGCAGTGGCTGTAGCAGCCCTGAGGTCTTTCGGTGGTCGGCCTTGCCCCTGGCGCAGGTGGTACAGGCCTGGATGTAGTCCCGGACATCGGCCTCCAGGGACGCCCACCAGAAGCGTTGCCGGACGACTGCCACGGTCCTTTGCACCCCAGGGTGACAGGAGAGCTTAGAACCGTGACAGAAGTCCAGGACTGCAGCCCTAGCCTCTGGTGGGACGTATAGTCTGTTCTTTGGTCCGTTTCCGGGGTCCGGGTCACGGGTCAGGGCCTCCCGGACGGTCTTCTCCACGTCCCAGGTGAGGGCGGCCACGATAGCGGACTCCGGGATGATGGGATCCGGGGGATCCGACGGTTCCGTTTTGACTTCGACTTCGTGCACCCGGGACAATGCATCCGATCTTTGATTCTTGGTCCCGGGACGGTAGGTAATCCGGAAGTCAAAACGGCCAAAGAACAGTGACCAGCGGGCTTGCCTGGGGTTCAGCCGCTTGGCGGTCCTGATATACTCCAGGTTCCGATGGTCAGTGAAAACCGTGAATGGCACGGCTGTTCCCTCCAACAGATGTCTCCACTCTTCGAGGGCCTCTTTCACAGCAAGGAGTTCCCGATTGCTGACGTCATAATTCCGTTCAGCGGGGGTCAACCTGCGGGAAAAATAGGCACACGGGTGAAGAACCTTATCGGTCTTCCCGCTCTGGGAGAGCACCGCTCCTATCCCTGAGTCCGAGGCATCCACTTCAACCACTAACTGGCGGTTAGGATCGGGCTGCACCAGAACTGGTGCAGACGAAAAGCGCCGTTTCAACTCCTTGAATGCGGCTTCGCACCGATCCGACCAGGTGAAGGGGACTTTTGGTAAGGTCAGGGCTGTCAGGGGGCTAACTACCTGACTGTAGCCCTTAATGAACCTCCTGTAGAAATTAGCAAAGCCGAGGAACTGTTGCAGCTTCCTACGGCTTGTGGGTTGGGGCCAATCTCTCACCGCCGCAACCTTGGCCGGATCAGGGGCGACGGAGTCGGAGGAGATGATAAACCCCAGGAAGGACAAAGAATGCGGTGGAATTCACACTTCTCGCCCTTCACAAACAGGCGGTTCTCCAACAACCGCTGCAGGACCTGACGGACATGCCGGACATGAGTCTCAGGATCCGGGGAAAAGATGAGTATATCGTCTAGATACACGAAGACGAACCGGTGCAGGAAGTCCCGCAAGACATCGTTTACCAACGCTTGGAAAGTCGCGGGAGCATTAGTGAGACCGAACGGCATGACCAGGTACTCAAAATGACCTAACGGGGTGTTAAATGCCGTCTTCCATTCGTCTCCCTTCCGGATCCGAACCAAATGATACGCATTCCTAAGATCAAGCTTGGTGAAGATTGTGGCTCCATGCAAGGGGGTGAACACTGAATCCAACAAGGGCAACGGGTATCGGTTGCGAACCGTGATTTCGTTCAACCCCCTGTAATCAATGCATGGACGAAGCCCGCCATCTTTTTTACCCACAAAAAAGAAACCCGCACCCATCGGAGAGGTGGAATTCCGGATCAACCCGGCGGCTAATGAGTCCCGGATGTAGGTCTCCATTGATTCGCGTTCCGGCCGTGAGAGGTTGTACAGCCTACTGGACGGGAACTCACTGCCTGGAACCAAATCAATGGCACAATCATACGGGCGGTGGGGAGGAAGCGTGAGAGCCAGATCCTTGCTGAACACGTCAGCGAGGTCATGGTACTCCGCCGGCACCGCCTTCAGATTGGGCGGGACTCGGACCTCCTCCTTAGCGTGGGAGCCGGGAGGAACCGAGGAACCTAGACACTCCCGATGGCAGGTTTCGCTCCACTGTACCACTACCCCGGATGGCCAATCGATCCGGGGATTGTGCTTTAGCATCCAGGGAAAACCCAGAACCACTCGGGAGGTGGCCTGAGTCACAAAGAGCTCGATCACCTCCCGGTGGTTACCTGACACCACCAGAGTTACTGGAGGTGTCTTATGCGTGATTGGTGGGAGTAGGGAGCCATCTAGTGCCCGAACCTGTACAGGCGAGGTAAGAGCCACCAGAGGGAGCCCTATCTCCCTGGCCCATCTGCTATCTAGCAGATTCCCCTCAGAGCCCGTGTCCACCAGTGCTGGGGCCTTCAGGGTTAAATCCTCATACAGGATCGTGACTGGGAGTCGTGTGGCAATGTGGGTGTGTCCCACGTGAATGTTTTGGCCCACCCCTGGCCCAGTCTCTAGGGGCGGGGCATTGGAGTTTAACCGCTCGGGGCAGTCGCTTGCAAGATGCTCACTCGAGCCACAAACAAAACAAGCTCCGTAGACCCGCCTCCTTTGTGCTCCAGGTGCCCTAAATGTTGCCCTGCTCGTGTCCATAGCTTCGTCAGCAGGGGGAGCCGTAGGTGCACGGAGCGCAGGAACAGAGGAGCGTGGGGAGGGCGGAGCTCGGTCGGAACCGGAAGGGAGAGGGACGACGCGTGCCTGACCACGCCCTTCGCCTTGTTCCCGACGGCGTTCTTCTAACCGGTTGTCAAGTCGTATAACCAGATCGATGAGCCCATCTAAATCCCGCGGTTCGTCCTTCGCCACCAGATGCTCTTTTAGGACCAGTGACAGTCCGTTTACAAAGGTGGCGCGGAGGGCAGTGCTATTCCAGCCGGATCTCGCCGCCGCGATGCGGAAGGCGACTGCATAGGCAGCTGCGCTCCGACGCCCCTGTCTTATTGACAGTAGCGCGGTTGAAGCGGTCTCTCCTCTATTGGGATGGTCGAACACTGTTCTGAGCTCCCGCACAAACCCATCGTACGTGTGAAGGAGCCGTGAGTTCTGCTCCCAGAGCGCTGTAGCCCAAGCGCGTGCCTCCCCGCGAAGCAGGTTTATTACATAAGCTACTTTGCTAGCGTCAGTCGCGTACATCACGGGACGCTGTGCGAAGACGAGCGAACACTGCATCAAAAAATCTGCGCACGTCTCCACACAGCCTCCGTACGGTTCTGGAGGGCTTATGTATGCTTCTGGGGACGGAGGGAGGGGCCGTTGAACGACCAGAGGAACGTCACTATCACGCGCAGGATCCACGGGAGGGAGAGCCGCAGCGGCGCCCGGGGGGCGCGCTTCCACTTGTGCGGCGAGAGCCTCCACCCTGCGGTTTAGGAGAACATTCTGCTTGGTCATTAAATCCATCCGAGTAGTGAAAGCGGTGAGGATCCGCTGCAACTCACCGATTACCCCTCCCGAAGACGCCGACGCGCCCTGTTCTTCCATTGGCCGTTCAACAGCCGGTTGACGCCCCTCGGGATCCATGACGCTGGCCGAGATATCCTGTTGTGAAAGTGTAGGAACACGGACCCACAACAGGGGGCGCAAATGAACGGACAATGGAGAAGGTAAATAACAAGGTTTTACTGTTGTGGAACGTGCACAACCAATACAACAATTGACAATTTGGGGTTAAACCGAATTCCACTGGTGTCGTGTGGGCAGGCTCGAAGGTAGGAGACGTCCGTCCAAGTCGAACCGGAACCACCCAGATTTCCTCTGCCACCGAACCCTGGAAATACTGGAACCGCCAAGTCCCGAATTCCCAGGTGGCCACTGCCTCCGCTCGTCGGATCCGGTACTGCTGGCAAGAGAACAAACACACAGGAGTGGATGCGGCTGCACCCAGTAACACAGAGAGGGGAGAAGCTGTCTCCACCTCACGTCACAAAACTGCAGGAAGGTGAGTACTTATCTTTGAGTAGACAGCTGTCCTGCAATGCTCAGAAAAGGCAATATGATATAGCAGAGAATTGTTACCTCTATCTTAAGGTGATATCTCGGCACTGAGGTGGAGACGCCGTCCTGCTGATATACCTCCGTGCTGAGTGGAAACAGCTGTGTCCATTGATGGGTGACAGCTGTCACCCTGGCTGCTCCCATAAGGCGGCAGCGCCCTCTGGTGCCTGGAGCCCGCACTCCAGGCAGGGCGCCCTCTTGTGGTGGTGGGCCAGCAGTACCTCCTCTTCTGGCGGCCCACACAACATGCGTCCTGGCATGGTAAATATGTGTACCGAATTTCGTGAGGCTACGACGAAATAAGCCCAATGCGGAGGGGTTTTTGAAAATTTGTAGGGGGCGCTATTTCGCGATTTTTCTGCAACCATGTGCGACGCCCCCAAAATATCGAATTTCGGATCCGGCCAGACGACTTTGGAAAGTTTGGTGAGTTTTTGAGCATGGGAAGAGGCCGAAATTTCGATTTCAAGAGTGGCAATAATAATAATAATAATAAATAATAATAATAATAATAATAAACAGCGCAATTACAATAGGGTCCTCGTAGGACGTTGCCTACTCAGGCCCTAATAATAATAATAATAATAATAATAATAATAATAATAATAATAATAATAATAAACAGCGCAATTACAATAGGGTCCTCGTAGGACGTTGCCTACTCGGGCCCTAATAATAATAATAATAATAATAATAAACAGTGCAATTACAATAGGGTCCTCGTAGGACATTGCCTACTCGGGCCCTAATAATAATTTTAAAAAAAATAATAATAATAATAAACAGCGCAATTACAATAGGGTCCTCGTAGGACGTTGCCTACTCGGGCCCTAATAATAATAATAATAATAATAATAAACAGCGCAATTACAATAGGGTCCTCGTAGGACGTTGCCTACTCGGGCCCTAATAATAAACAGTGCAATTACAATAGGGTCCTCGTAGGACGTTGCCTACTCGGGCCCTAATAATAATAATAATAATAAACAGCGCAATTACAATAGGGTCCTCGTAGGATGTTGCCTACTCGGGCCCTAATAATAATAATAATAAACAGTGCAATTACAATAGGGTCCTCGTAGGACGTTGCCTACTCGGGCCCTAATAATAATAATAATAAAAATAATAATAATAATAATAATAAACAGCGCAATTACAATAGGGTCCTCGTAGGACGTTGCCTACTCGGGCCCTAAATATTATGAAATAATAATGGCATTTTAAAAACAATAAAATTCAACTCCATTATAACCAGGAATAAAATTTTAAAGAAAGAAAAAGATCATGAAAAGTATAAAGTAGATTAAATATAATTGTGTAAATATTGCATAATACTTAAGATCTGCAGCCAACTAATACTTAAGATCTATTTTAAAATGTTGTATTATCTCATTTGTTGCTAAGTTTTTTTCCCATTCCCTTCTGATTGTGCACTTTTTATGTATTTATTTAGAATGACATACTAATTTTGTGTTTTGTATTATCTTAATGAATGCAACTGCACAGTATTAACACAATAGGAACTAGAATTGCACTCGGAAGAAAACAATCTCTATAAAGAGTAACCAGTCCTCTTTAGGTGAATCTTCAAACCCCAAATTCCAATCCTCAGTCCTTTCTAGTGAGTAAAAATAAATGGTAAATGGACTGCATTTATATAGCGCCTTTCCATCTGCATCAGATGCTCAAAGCGCTTTACAATTATGCCTCACATTCACCCCGATGTCAGGGTGCTGCCATACAAGGCGTTCACTACACACCGGGAGCAATAGGGGATTAAAGACCTTGCCCACATGGATACATTTCCACCACATTCAGATCATTATCTGGATAAGGTCCAAAGTACACCTGTGGATGGAATCACAATTGCTCACCGCTGACTGTTGATCTTTAATGTGAACCTGATCTTTGATCCTGTTCACTGACCTTTGATGCAATTTGCAAAACTTTGATGTTGATTGATAAAGTTAAAAATCCTAATGTCTGATATTTTATCCTAATCACTCAGCTGGGATCCTGCTCTGTCACACATTATTCTGGCCTGTAATCTATGATCATGTTCTTGACTTTTGATTCTCATCTTTGATCTCCAAACCTGACCTTTGATCTGATCACTGATATTTGATCCCCTTTACTCAACTTTGATCCACCTCCCTCACATAAATCATGATCTAATCTGTGATTGTGTTCTTGAATTTGATTCTAATCTCTGAGCCTGCAATTTGATCTTGATCACAGAGCTTTGATGCTAATCACATAACCTTGATGCCAGTCACTGACCTCAAATCTTAATCACAGATATTTGATCATATCACTAAACATTGATCCTGGTTATGACTTTTTATCCTGATCTGGATCTTTATTGATTGTTGAGCTTTAGACTGATCCTCATCTTTGATCCTGTTAACTAACTTTTCATGCTAAAAACAGAACTTTGATGCTGATTACTGAACATAACTCCTGATCACCATTATTTGATCACTCAACTTTGATCATGATCACAAGTCTTTGATCCTGTCTCTGGTTTTTGATCCTGACTTTTCATCTTGTTAATTTACTTTTAATCCTAATCACCACTCTTTGAACTGCTCTTTCATCCTGACTGCAGGCTGTTTTAGTTTTTTTGCATAATCTTGCAAACAAAGAAATAAATCTAGAAACGTGTGACAACGTAACGCCCTCGGTGTGCATGATTAATGCCAATACTGCAATATTAGCAGTACTACTAATATTTTTTATAGATGTACTTAAATGAAAATCTTGTCACAGTTGGAGATTCACAACAAATGTAGTATACCATATTTGGAAAGACCTGATCTAAAGCAGGAGTCTTCCGGGTCAGCAAACTGTAAAATTCAGAGGAAATCATGCGCACTGATTCACCGTGTTCTGTGTAAAGACATAAATCAAGCTTCTTTTTCGATATCTGAGTCAGCCCTGGCAAGATCTGTTGGGATTTTCCTTCGTCTTGGCTCAACGTTTTACGACAGGGCGACTCACGTTCTGATTCAATTGCCAGCAGTTAATAAAGTCCACATGGTCATGAGGCCAAGGTCAGTAGCACTGAGGGCGGCTGGTTCAGCAAGTCGACTTTGCTCCCTGACTTCATTTGGCTGTTACAGGGCGTGATTGCATTTGACTCAGCGAAAAACATCGAAGTCAAGTGGCCTGAGTCCAAATCCTGCACAGACGTTCAGTGTGGAGTGTGTTTGACACTGCAGAATGAACACATGGGTTCAGAATATCTCAGACGAAGACGAGTCATCGCCAGAACTGCTCTGTTTAGTATTTTTGGGGGGGAATTTTTTCAGGAGTCCTGGCCCTTGGTGGACTGAGACTAAGATGACTCACAAGAGGGTCTGTGTTGATCTGAACTGTGTGATTCAGAACAGATTTGTCTGAGATAGGCTGAGACAAAATGTTCATTATAAGTGGAAATTACTATGTGTGGCCAAAACAAACCGACTCACTTTTTAAAAATGACTATAATGTTTAAATTTTGTCCAAATACAGCCCCAGAACATTAAAGAGTCATATTTTGGAAGAAAAAAAAATACATATATGCCATCTGTGTGCTTGAGATTTCATGTTGGGCATTGTTAAAGCTCTACAATTTTGAGATATTCTCAATATTTAGCCTTGACACATCTTGTTTTCAAACGTCCATGACTTATGTCACATGAGTCAATATTTCATTTCCTGTTTGTTCTGGGACACGTCCACTTAGTCGATCTGAGCGTCGTGCGACATGTCTGCACAATCTATGGTCTGCACACTTTACGCCGATATGCCGCCTATCAAAACCTATCATAACTGGGCCAAAAGAAAACCATCTCTAAGGAGGTATACACCGTAATAGCTGTAAATTTTTAATCTGTGTAGTTTCCAAAAATAGGCCGAGGTGGTAGCTTGGTTCTGTTGTTACTGTGGAGTTAATCATCAGAATAATCATCACTATGATTGTTACTCATTCTTTTAATGAATAAAACTCAGTCAGAGCCTAATTAGCAATGATTGGTTTTAATGATTGGAACATTATTGGTTTTAAAATGGTTCAGCAAGCTAAGTTTTGAACCAGCTATGCTAACTAGCCATTAGCTATCTTGACAATGCATTAAATTACCTTACATTGTATAAAAACTTTGCTAACTAGCTTGCTGAGTTGCTCATTTATAATAATGTCATTATCTGAAAGGAAAATTATATGCTAACTAATTAAACTCGTTGGCTTCAAAGGCCATTGTTTTAACAGTTACTGTGGGAAGTTAAGATTGCTAACTAGCTAACTCATACGAAAACTTGTCTTACAGCTGACTACGCATTAAATTGGTCTGTTTAAACTGTTTACAGTTGTCGGAAGTTTATAGTTGCAGAATTTTACACAAATGTATTTTAGTTAGCTTATAAGAAAACCATGTTGGACACCGTTTACTTCCTTACAGTCAATTGTATCAAAATTCAACTCAATGTAAAATAACTGTCTGGAATACTGAAGCCTAGATTTTGGGAAAATAAAATAGCTGTTGACCAGCTTTTTTGAACAAAAACTAAATAAATAAACAAGGATTTTTTGTTATGGTGTGATTTGTAACATGACTGAACGCATTCCAATAAAAAGGGCGCACTGCTTTAATTTCTTTATGCCATGTTAGTTCAGTGTTACCATTAGTTACAATAACATAATGACAGCACAGAATCCAAATAAATACATTTTAAAAAGTCCTTCCTATTGCATCATGTTTATATCGACATTTTCTTTCCTGATATTCCTGACCCTTAACTGTCCGTGTTTCATCCAAGGAGTGTTTGTCCTAATCTCAGTGGGATGAGGTCAAATTATGAGCATCACACCGCAGAATGACTACGTATAAGTACTTGGTAACCACAATAAACAAATACATTCAAAGCGTAATGGAAATTTGAATCCTGTCAGGCATCGTAATCATCTTTTTAAGATCAACTGTTTGCTATGTGGGAGGTTACAGGTGCGGCTGCTGGAAATGAGTCATCATCAGTGTGAAAAGTGCTAAAGTCAACTTTATTAATTTTATTTCAAAGGAAAGAACTGGATTAATACATTATGGAATTTTGTTTGTCCAATTGTGTATGAGCGAGTTGTGAGAATAATCAACTTGTTGCTTGAAACATAATCTGCAAACAAACAGACGAAAATAAAAAAAAAAAGACTTGAAATTGTCAAAAGAGATTGAAGCCATTGGCTTTCAGAAGTGGGTTCCCCCCTTTTATGTGAATGTTTATTCTTTATAACAACAAATAACAGAGGTTTCCTGTTTTGGATCGCACCACTTTCTGGTCTAGACACCCCTTGAATCATTGCGTGATTCATTAATAAAGCAGATCCTGCAGTCACCGCTTATTTTATGTGGGGGTCAGCAAGTTAGAGTTGCCAAACAGTCATTCTCAACGTTTGTCCTTATGGGACACCACGACTTTGTCTTTATGAAAACCACAAGTTCATGTCTGTCATCAGCTGTCAAGAACTCCTGATAGAAACTACACCAGCGTCTCCAAAGAATTATGTCAAGGTGTAAATTCACTTTGTAGGAAGTAGTCATTGTACTTTCTTTTTCACGTGGGTTACCTCATGGGTTAGACTTTCCTCTTGATGGGTATCCTTTCTGAATTATGTCAACAGAGTTTCCTCGTCAGCACCCAGAGGTGCAGGAAGCCACGCCGGTTCTGCCCAACAACCAAACACACCCACTGTAGGCTACAGATGGGAGTACAGTCATTCATTGACACTGCACAGGAGTGGGCGGTGGAAGGCGGGCGTAGTTCTTAAGTCTCAGACTACTTTTACTCTGCTGACTGTCAGTGCTGAGACACATGGATCTGGGGTGAAGACCAAAGCAGATGTGGATAATGAAGCTCACACCTCAACAGGTAGGCCTGTAGTCATGATACAATCATATAATCTTCGCTTTCAATGTCTCGATCTACAATTGCACCTCGTCTGATTTGAGATTTTGTAACATTTCATAGGATTTTCTCTGTATGTCTCAGGTGTCTACTAACATCTGTTGAGAATATAAGATCTGTTAAGAATAAACAAGAATGTAATTTTGGAATTTTTCACCCTAGCATTCCCGGATGAAGACAAGAACATGGAAATAATCTGTATTTGAAATGGGTCCAGGAAGGAAGGCAAGATGTTGGCAAAGCTGATGAGTTGAAAGTCCTGCTATGCCATCAAATTGCCATCTTTCTCTCCCTCTTGCGGCAAATCCTCAGAGCGCCAACAACTCTTTTTTAACCCCAAGTTGCCCATGGACATCCTTTTAACTTTGAATCTTTTTAATGTTTTGTTGATAAGACAGGATATGTTGGTACGCCCTATTTCTATATTAAGTATAATCGCCCTTGATACTGTTCAAAGTATTTCACGTCAGTCCTACTATGATAGGATGGTGCTCTTACGACAAACATTTTGTAGTGATCGGCCAACTTTGGTCAATGGTATTCATGGCTGCAATCTTCAAAATTACAATTTTGATCAATAAATGCAACATTAAGCATTATTTACCCAAGTGTGTGTGTGTGTGTGTGTATGTTTTGTGTATATGTGTTACTTCTCATGCTTTATTTCCTTGACACTGGCAAAGGATAAAGTTCTGTTTTAAACCCCTATACAGAAATGTAATGTCTCTTGTGCACCTGATAGTGTCTAGTGACCAATAGGTATTTCATTGTACATACTAGGTAGTATTATACACCAGATAGTCAAGTGTGCAAAGGTTACCTAGAGCAAACTTCATTAGCAGCAGCACATACTAGTGGATTAGTACACGCTAAATACTATTCAGTGCATACTGGTTGGTCCAGTATGCACCAACCTTTCACAAAGTCAGGTGTGCTCAGCCAATCAAGAGCGAGGAATTGCCAAACTTGACTAATCAGCTGTGGTTGCTCCACCAAGTCCACATGGAAAACATGCAGGGCAGGTGATTTCCAGAAGGTCGGTGACCCCTGCGCCACATATTATTGCACACCAGATACCAGAATGGAAGATACTGATGCAACAAATTTTGATTATATTCATGAGATTGTTCACCAGATCCTCTCTGTGGAGTGAATTCTATCGAGTGCACAACTTGATCAGATGTAATAGAGCTGCACATGAATATCTCCTCTGATAATAATGCTGTCATAATAAATAACTTGATAATTGGATGTAAATTCAAAGTCACATTATCATGAATGCACCAGCTGTGCTTCCAGTGTCCTAAATAGATAAAGTCCAAAAAGTACAAAAATATTTCTTTTGTGGTCTCTTTTAAAAACTTGGGCTATTTACAATAAAATTCAATTGTCTGTTTCACAGAGCAGTAAATGGACACGTGATGAGCTGGACTGGTCACATGATTAGATGACGTAGGCGGTGGGTGGAGCGTGCTCCTGTCAGAGGTTTGCTTGTGTTTTTTTTTTTTTTGTTTTTTTTGGTCATTTTTCCGTCGTTGCGACAAACCTCTGGAAGACAGGAAGGTACGAAGATGTGATGCTGCCTGAGTAGTGATGCAGACTTTTTGGTTGTTCGACCTGTTTTTATTTTTATTTTTCTCCTTCATTTCAAATCGTTAGCTTAGCTTATTTTAGCAACCTCGCGAGCAGTCTCGTGACTGAAACAACTTGCCCGATTGAATTTCGTGAATATTCAACGACATATTTCCCCCCGCTTTCTTTCTGCACTAAATATTAAACGTGTCATTCCAAAAGATGTCACAATTTACGCGCTCAAAAAAAGTTGTTTTTCAGTTCTGACAGACGGTACCCCACTGCGCATGCGCAGAAGCACCTATAAGCTTATTTCTGACAAAAACGTGATCTGAAATGTCAATTGTAAGTACTTAAAAAAAAAAAAAGTTAAACTTTATGGAGTAATTTCCACAACCGATCTTATGATGTTTGAACCTATTAATTTTTTTATTACAATTTTGGTGCTCTCATGTTAACAAGTCACATATGATCTCGATTTGTGACATTTTTTCTGTCTAATTACCTTTACACAACAGTATTATTATTATTGTTATTGTTATTATTGTGCCCGCCAAGGACATAGTCAGAAAATCATCAGAGTTTATTTATTTATTTGTCTGTCTGACTGACTGACTGGCTGTTAGCAGGATTACGTCAAAACTACTGCATCGATTTTGACGATATTTTCACTACAGATACATATTAAATTTTGGAGCTGATCCGTATCCGGGTTCTGGATCAAGTTTCACTTTTGTATAGGCTTTGAAGGATTACTGTTCGCAGGATTTCATCAAAACTACTTCACAGTTTCTCACCAAATTTGCACCACAGATCGATATTAGGCCATGGAAGACTCCACTAAATTTTGGAGGTGATCAGGATTGTGGATCAAGATTCCACTTTATATAGGCTTTGGAGGATTACTTCAAAACTAATTCCCGGATTTTCAACAAATTTGCACCACAGATAGATGTTGGGGGCATGGAAGACTCCACTGAATTTTGGAAGTGATCTGGATCTGGATCCAGATTCTGTATCAAGATTTCAATTTATGTAAGCTTTGGAGGATTACATCAGAACTACTTCACAGAGAGAACATTTGCACCACAAATAGATATTTTGCACCACAGATAAATATTAGGGCATGGAACACTCCACTGAATTTTGAAGGTGATCCTGATCCAGATCAGCGGACGTCAGAAATCTCTGATTGCTCTTGTTATTATAATGTGTTATCCTTGGTGTTATTTATACTTGTTATTATGCAGTTATGAATTTTACCAAATAAATCTATGCCATACCAGTTGGAAATGTATTCACTGTTGTAAGGTTTGCATCTTGAAAGGTGTCAAGTTAAGGGATGTCTTTGTTTTTTAGAAATTTGGGACAGCATTTGACATGAACATGTTCGCTGTAATGAAAGACCAACTGCTGCAAGATTTAACCAGTTCTTATTGTATCTGATTTATAGTAAGCATTGTAGCAGTAGACCAAGCAGCTCCTCCCACAATTCCCTATCTTCGGGGATCATGTGGCGTTCCCAAAGCAGCTGGGAAATATAATCCTTCCAGCGTATCCTGGATCTTCTTCCAGTGTGTCCTGGGCCTCCTTCCAGTTGCATGTGTCAGGAAGACCTCTCTTGAGAGGTGACCAGGGGCCATCTTCACCAGATTCCCGAACCACCTCAGCTGGCTCCTTTTTCGACGCAAAGGAGCAGCAGCTCTACACTGGGTCCCTCCCAGATAGTCGAGCTTCTCATCTTGTCCAGGAGTGTAAGCCCAGATATCTGACGGAGGAATCTCATTTGCACCGCTTGTGGCCATGATCTTATTCTTTCAAACATTACCCAAAGTTCATAACGACAGGTTATATAGATTAACTTGAGGAGGTCAACAAATGCCTTTCTTATTTGATTTGACCTTGAATGCTAGCATGCAACTGTGTATTTGACAGAGATGAACAGTGAGAACTTCATCCTGAGTGAGAAGATTGTTTCACCTTCCTACATTCGACAGGGAGGCCAGGCACGGCGCGGCCATGAGCAACTCATCAGACACTTGCTAGACCAGGTAAATCTGTTCACAGGCTTCAGGTTGACTCCAGGCTTCCGCCATCACTGCGTACATCCTTGTGTGTGTGTGTTCCAGGGTAAGTGTCCAGATGAAGGCTGGAGTGAGAGCACCATTGAGCTCTTCCTCAGTGAGCTGGCATTGATGGACAGCAACAATTTCCTCGGCAACTGCGGTGTCGGGGAGAGAGAAGGCCGCGTGGCATCCAGTCTTGTGGCAAGACGACATTACAGGTTCAAGGCACATTTTGATTTCTGATTAAATTGAAATTTCTTCTTATAATGCTGTTTTTTAAAGTGCAAATTGATACAAATTAAAAAAAAACTTTGTTCATGAGCAACAAAATCTTATCTTGGCTTTGCAAAGTTTCGACACTTGTGGTTTAACGAGTGCCGTGTGACATTCAGCTGTGTTCTGTAGGTTGATTCATGGCATCGGTCGTTCAGGCGACATCGCTGCTGTTCAACCCAAAGCTGCAGGATCCAGCCTCCTCAACAAGCTGACCAACTCTGTTGTGTTGGACATCCTAAAGCTTGCAGGTGTGGAAATTACAGTCACTGTATGTGCCTTGATTTACGAGAAAGTCCAGCTGTAGGTGTTTCCAGACAATAAGACGTTGTGTTTTAACAGGTGTGCGGAGTGTGGCT
Source organism: Thalassophryne amazonica (assembly GCF_902500255.1). Lineage (NCBI taxonomy): Eukaryota > Metazoa > Chordata > Actinopteri > Batrachoidiformes > Batrachoididae > Thalassophryne > Thalassophryne amazonica. The sequence goes on along the minus strand of NC_047125.1, from coordinate 18,985,882 downwards.
AGCTGTTTCGTAGTTCCTATGGCAACAGGAATGAGCTTGACTCTCTGCTTCCTGACCCTCCGTCATCGACGGCCGAAAGCTTGCTATATCATTTGGCCTCGCATTGACCAGAAGTCCTGTTTCAAAGCCATGATCACAGCAGGTGATGGCACCGCTTTTTTTTTTCACCGTCATTGTCATATTAAAACATTGCTAGCAATCAACCCATATGTGCTTTACTGACCTTTTTGACACTTTTGACACTACGTAATTTGGGGTGAAATCCTGTGCTGGCTAATTAGTTTCATAACGAATCGACGAGGTGGTCGTCGTTAGAGTTCAAAGATCCGCCGTACACTCAAAATAGCAACAATTCTGGAAACAGACTTTGTGATCATCAATTACGTTTATAGTGCAACATCATCTTAAGGGATATGGCCAGATGGATGTTTCATTTCTTTATTTAATTTTTCAAACAAATTTATATCAACCCTGCAAGTTCTGTTCAGTTTGTTTGCCGTTGATGTGGCACATGCCTATTGTGTTGTTTTGTTTTTAAAATTAAATCGTTATGACCGTATTTTCCAGACTACTAATTCACACTCGACTATAAGTCACATTTATTTTTGAAACATATTTCACAGGAATTCAAGAAAAAGCATTTTGTAACAATCTGGATAGACTCGTCAGTCGCGCCAGAAGAAAGTTGTCAAAAGAACAGAAGATAAATATCTTAAGTGTTGGGTTTCTTCTTTCTATTGTACTGAAAACAAACCACTGTGTTTTTTTTTTTTTTTACATACAATTCGCAAGACTTACAAAACTAGTAAAGAAAAAAAAAAGCTATATTCTGGAAAATATAATTTACAATCAGTAACATTGAACACAGTGTTGCAAACAATAAAAACCCCAAATTGGGCAAAATAAATAACAGATGCAGCATAAAATTTGTTGTACTCTAGCAACTCCAGCAAGCCAGCGACAGTGCAAGTGACACTTATTTTCCAAATCAACTAACCTACAGCAGTTGCTTTTTTCCCAAATCAATGAACAAATGGGAGAATTGAAGCTTCACTATAATTTTCCAGCACAAGTACCACAAGTGGGTAAACAGTCCCGGTCAAAATTTAATCACCAACAATATTCAATATGTTGTTTATAATTATAAAATGTGACATATTAGTAACAACACTATATAATTTTAAGGGTTGGAGAAAATGGAAGTTTGAATTCATTTCGACCTCCACTGCAAGTGCCCAGTTAATATTTCTGTTTTTACTTTTCAGTATAAAAGCCCATTAACAGATGTCCTGTTTGTGTTAGGCTTTGAACCAGTGGTGGTAGAGAATGTTCTTGAGGGTGATGAGTTGCGGACAGATTTGGAAGCCATTGAGCACCAGATTAAGGAACTTGGACCAGAAAGCATCCTGTGTGTTCACTCAACAACATCCTGCTTTGCTCCAAGGGTCCCTGACAGGTAATTGTTAATTATTCATTTCTGATAGTTTTTCTTAAACTGCAAACAGAATACTTATGAAACTTGTACCGATTTGTTTTATTGTTGCTTTATTATTATTGTTATGTTTTTGTTAGATTGTTTTTTCCCCTTCATTTGTTCCAGAACATATTTGTAAGTGTTGCCATGGCCATGGTCAAAGCTTTAATTTTGTGGCCACTTGATGAGTTTTTGCATAAATTCTTACTCCTTCTGCAGGTATGGTCGCATTTAGATCAAACTTGCACAAATGTTTCTCAGGTGGTCCACCATCAAATGTCTGCACAAAGTCTTGTAAAAGGTCAATAGCCAGAATCTACAGCCATGCAAATGATTTCATTAAATTTGCTGCTTCCATTTGTCAGAATATGGTGGTTTATACGAGGGTAGGCTGAAAAGTTCTAAGGCTCCCCATGAAGGAGTAATGCATTAACTGCATTATAGTGAGCCGTAGAACTTTTCAGCCTACCCTCGTATAATATTTGACAGGTGCTGCACAAATAAACTTGCCTCACCTTGCAGGCTGGAGGAAATCGCTACAATGTGTGCCAAATACGACATTCCCCACATAGTTAACAATGCCTATGGTGTGCAGTCATCCAAGTGTATGCATCTCATCCAACAGGTTGGTATCAGGAACAAATGTTTCACTATTTCTACACTTGAGGCACTTGATTTTTATTGATATTTTTTCTTGCAGCTGTATGAGCTGCTTCAGATCACCATAACCTACATTGTAATTTTTTTTATTTCAATTTAAATTAAATACTATATTCTGTTGATATACACTCATGGTTGCAATGCCATCCTGGTTGCTGTTCGACCAAACATCTGAATCTGAGTGATGTAGTTTGCTCATGGCAGCGGCTTTACTCATTCTTCCCATCTGTCAGGGAGCTCGTACAGGAAGAATCGATGCTTTTGTTCAGAGCTTAGACAAGAACTTCATGGTTCCAGTAGGTGGTGCCATCATAGCAGGATTTGATGAGTCCTTCATACAGGAGATAAGCAAAATGTACCCAGGTAAGTACAGATGCTTCCATCCTCTTTTTAACCATTATTTCCTTTTACTTTTTGAAATTATATATAATTTTTTTTTAGTTTTATGGAAGCTCTGGAGGGGGTAGTAGATTTGCACCATCAGGTCTTGGTAGAGTGTAGCAACACTTGAAGCACATCCTGGTGGTTTAATTTCATCTCTATTAACAGAGAAAGAAAAATGACAAAAAATTGTCACTGTCCAAATACTTATGGGGCCCGGCTGAATATAGTTGACATTGACAATTTTGTCTTCTATATGTAGGACGAGCGTCAGCCTCACCTTCCCTCGATGTCCTTATTACCATTCTCACTCTGGGAACCAGCGGCTATAAGAAGCTTCTATCAGAAAGAAAGGTTCAAACACACACTTTACACTGGTCTAAATATAATCGCCGCCCTGTGTTCTGGATGGGATTGAAGCACTCTGGACTACTGTGACTGCTTTTAAAGAGAGGATCTGATGTCTCACACAGACTGAATAAATTCAATTGACTAGTTTTGGATTGGATATTCCACCTTTTGTTTTCATCAGCATTCTGACTGAGGGAGCACTTTTGCCTGAAGCGAGCGGCGTGCTTTATGGAGGGAGATCGAAGGCGCAGTGATATCAAATTGATTCAGAAGTTTGGAAAACATCCCCCAGTGGCTTCCTGTTTGAACGCCGACTTGCTCACAATGCAGCATCCTCCTCTTCTGATGGTTCTCACTGCAGTATTCTTACACCTCAACTGCTGTAAAATTTAAAGAGGCACAACAGTTTTGGTGTAAAAACTTCAAAGAGTCACAAATCTGCAAAAACAAAAAAAGCATTCAGCTGTGTCGGTTTTGACAACAATTTTCAATCCGAAATGATCTCAAGATTGCGGTGCGTAAGAATTTTAGAACACATGTGACTTACTGCCATCTAAAAATGTCACTTTGATAGGGATACCCAATACGTTGTTGGCGTAAAACTGACTCCACAATAGAAAGATACATTTCAGAATTTCCTCTGGCTTCTTGCATGACTCGACGCATCCCCATGTATCGATTTCTTTCAGCCCGCTTCATGCATAATTAATGTACTGGACCGGTTTTCCATTGTGTTTGCAGAACTGAGTGATTTCCTCACATCCAACCTCAGTCCAAAGCTTTAAATTATTTACACAGTTGATATGAACTCTGGTCTTTTTGTTTCTTCCTGCGGAGATTCTTGTACAGCCACGAGTAACCACTAGACTTTTTTTTTTTTTTTTTGGTCAGGGTTTGTCAGGACATGTGCACATTTAATATCTGCACTCATTGCCAGTTGCCACACATTAACAGGCCCATCGGGGGTGACCTCATCGTCAACATCATCATCATCCTCCATCGTTCTCAGAGAACAGGGACTGTTTAGCAGTATGTGACATAATCTAATGGGCTGTCTGTGTTTGACTCGAGACAAAGACAAAATGTTTTTCTCCTTTGTGCTTTGCAAATATGGAAAGCATGAGTCAGCAGAACACGATGTTCAAGAGAACGGCCACTTCATGTGTGATGCTCTGTTGAGGAAATCGACTGAGCAAGCAAAACCTTTTATTTGTGCCTGTATCTGCATTCTACAGCAGTGTGGACTGAGCAGTCAAACATAGTTGGGGTCATCAAACGCTCTCTGCAACATGCAATAAAGTCAAACAAAATGCAGCCATCAAAGTTAGGACAAGTTTGTTATTGGTTGGAGGTCCGTCAAACACGATCTGGCTTTAAGTGTTCTCGTGACCAGAACCATCATCATTCTGTTCCAGTTTAGCTGAGCAGTTCAGGCAACCTTTTCCACCGTATCAGTCTGATTTTTTGGAGTTTCTGATTGTCCGAGAACACCTGACTGATGTAATGCATAGTCCCACTTGCACATTTGTAAACTAGTTTGAAATAAAAGCATGAATTTGATTTTGTTGCATCTCTACATGCTAAAAATCTCAGGCACAGGTCCTCAGGTGACAGTAATACATAATCATGCATCATCAGCATATTGGTGATGATGCTGAATTTAAAACTGGAAATGGATTCACACTCAAAGTTGGTGTATGCCAGGAAAAACTCTTTTTTCCGTTAGACTACTGATCTTGACAATATGTACAACTTAATCCTCCTGTTCCACCCCTGCAGGTCCCCCTCATTACTCTTAATACGCACTTAAATCAGCATGCTATGTGATTCCCCTTCTTGAACAGAGCGCTGCTCCAACATTCTTACTGAAATAAGACTTATGTAGGCTGGATGAAGGGCGGTAAAGGGTTTTATTTGGATGTCCCGCGAGCGAGGTCACAAAGAAAAGATTTCCCAAATTGTCAAAATTGGTTTTGGTAAAACTGGATAGTATAACCAGAAGTGATGTTCAGACCTTTCAAACTCTGCTGTGTTCAAACGCAGTGGTTCTAAATTACGGCCCTGGTGTTACAATGTAGAAATTGAACAGCAAAAGGGCCAACAATGAGCTGTGAGGGACTCCACGCTGATGTCATGTTTTTTGGATTAAATTTTAAGAAGCAATTTTTTTTTAAATTGCCTCCTTTTAGATAAAGTAATCAAAAACCAACAATAAATATTGGTGCTCGTGATATGAGTTTAAGTATTATCCTCATGAATTGTTCGATCATTGATCCCTGGTTAGCATGAGAAACTGGTGGAAGGATTTGTGTTGATGATTGACGAGGTGATCTGTTGGCTGTTTGTGGACGATTCTGAAAATGATTGTGCTGGAAAAAACGGAAGGTTAGAAACGGGCTGGTGGCTACTTTATTTTAAAAATAAAAGTATTTCTCAGTGTTTTTAATAAATTATTTGACCATTCCAGATTTAAGGGTTTGAGGAAGGTCAAACATCTCCATGAGTCGGTCTTCCAAACATGGCTTTGTGCATTCTGCTGAGACGTTCAGTTTAATACACATTGTCAGCATATCTCAAGATTTCGTCCTTAAAATCTTTGGCGAAAACCATTACCATCTTCCTCCCCTATAACCTCTAATTGATCACAGCAGTGGAAATTTGTCAGAACGGTTTCCAAGTAGAGGAAAGTAAGGAAAGTGCTTGCTGATTTTTTTTTTTTAGTTTATCCTCAGGAGGCGCTCTGCTGAAGGGGCCGAGGTGAGGACAGGGACAGTGATGAACAGGCCTGGTGGTGGTAGATTTGCTTGATTCGCAGTAAAGCAAGGCTGCTGCTGCTGCTGCTAAAATAAGATTACATGAGTATGTGTGAAAGGGAATTGTACTGCTACGTATTTATAGAGCTCCCTCTGCTTCTTCTGCATGTCTCTGTTCTGCACGTGCATGAACTGAAGGAGATTTATTCCTTCCTGGCTCTGGAGCTGAAGAATCTGGCTTCAACACACGGAGAAAGATTACTCCACACCCCACACAACCCCATTTCACTGGGTAAGATCAATATACACTGGATGCATAGTAATGTTACACAAGTCTAGTTTAGTGTGAAACAAAAACCATTGTGTTTTTTCTTTTCTATTCTTGAGAATATTCCATGTCACACTTTTCTTCCCACTGTTCATATTCATTCTACTCCAGTATTATTTTTTCGTGCCACCCTATGTCCCCATTAATGAACATGAACTGCCAATAAATGATAGACAGTTGATACGAGGGTTACACCATACTCTCAGGTCAGCTGATTACATTTCATATATTTCCACATTAATAACAATGAAGGTTTTTTTTTTTGCCTTAACAGTCATTACTTGAAAATTTTATGATGGAACCTTTGGATTCAAAATGTGTGGATATTACGCTTATCATGATGATATGTAGGTAAAATGTAAAGTTTAATGGGGAGGTGGTGATCTGCAAGTTCGAGAGGCGCGACGGTGACAAAACGGTCCTCAGTTGAACAACTTGATCAAACCGCAAATATTAATAAAGTGCCTTTGAGCAGCGTCCTTAATCCCCAAGTTGGTCCTGTTGTGTAGTGAGCTGCCTTGAATGGCAGCACAGCGACATCGAATGTGAGGTGTCGCTGTGAAATACTTTAATAAAATAGGTTCTTTATGTTTATCACTTTCATTTTGAGAAAAAAAACAACATACATCACCTAAAGTTGAGTCAGAAGTTCTTAGCTGTTGTCAAGGAAATTTAAGATGCAGAAGCCATTGGAAAAGTCTTCAAATTATTATTTAGATTATTGAAATTACTCAGGCATAACTCAAAAAATGTTTTTAATTTATTACTTCCTTCAGTAATCGTCAACAAAACCCTTAGACCAGTAAATAACAACAGAATCATTTGTATGCATTTTTTTTTCTTTTAAACATTCCAGATGTTTCATCTGGAATTGTAGTGCTTTAAACCATAAATTAATTTTATTCTGAAATATGCATCAAACACAATGAAATATCCATAATAAATTGATAGAAGAGCATCTGGATGTGTAACAACATATTGTGACACAAATGTATTAATACTAAACTGAAAAGCTACACATGGTGAAGCCAAAAAAGGGTTCCATTACAATTCAAATTAATAAACAGTTTTGACAGACGTATCTGGCAAAGTAAATACATTGGTTGACAAAGTGGTCTGTAGTGATGGCTACAACAGTCTGAAAGAAGCATTTAGTTTTTTTTGTGGATTGATTTTTGGATATTCTGTGTAATCATAGTATGTTGGGTTTGTCTTCTCTGACCTTTAGCCATGTCTCTGGATGGTCTCCAGGCCAACAGCGAGAAGGCAGTGACTGAGCTAGGATCCATGCTGTTCACCCGCCAAGTGTCGGGAGCCAGGTATGAAATGTTTGAGGGCGTTAGCACCTCAAGCAAGATAATGTGGACTGGATTGGGGAGAAATCCAAAATATGTTTGTCTGCATTCTTATAAGACAATAACAATGAACAATTGGTGGAAATTAGCAATTTCGGATGTGCTGAGTAGGATGAGCGAGCGTTGCACTAGAGGGTTAGAATGTCTGTCCTGTCAGGGATGCCTCATAATTAAATTCATGATCTAGGAGATGATGTCCACAGAGTAATCATGTCTTTGGACAAACTGCTGTGATACGTCCAGTAGAATTATTAGTGTTGGGAATTCTTCATGGTCTTACCCTCTGCAGAATGAGAACCAGGCCTTGGTTCTTTTCATTGGAGAGCCCCGCCCCCCACTGATTTATTGGGTTTCCTACCTCAGTAACAACAGGCATTGATTTGGAATATTTTTGTAGGGATGGGACGGCTAGTTGGAATAGTCAACTACAACTGGCTAACGTCCTACTTGTCGAAAGCCATTTATTAAGTTCATGTAACCCTTAAAAGAGTAGCTTAGGCAATATTTGTTCAAATAAATGTCACCTTTGAATTTCACCATGAAGATTCAAAATTGGCTTCATTCCTTCACTGTCAGATTTAGTCGCCGATGCCAACAATTAATGGTACCCGACTACTTGACTAATGATTTTCATTAGTCGTCCCAACCCTGCTTTTATGCTTCATTGCCAACCAGCCATCATTATAATCATTATAATCTCTTTTATAAAGTTACCATGAGTCACTTTAATGCAGGACAACATGTTCTTCAACTGTCACGTCATCCAAGCAGCTCGCTGGTAATTGATTTCACATTCCAATGTCTCTGAGTGCTGCAGCCTCAACAAATATCAGATCTGCACTGACTGCTGACAGCATTGCACAGTTTGACGCTTTGAAACAAGCCATCCACCGAACATAATCCGATTTGAAAATCCATCTGTGTTTTTTGTGATTGTTTTCAGGGTAATACCACTGGGCAAGGAGCAGACCATAAGTGGGCACACGTTCCGTGGCTTTATGGCACACTCGGAGGCCTACCCCTGCCCGTACCTCAATGCCGCCTCCGCCGTTGGCATCACTCGAGAAGATGTGACGCTGTGTATCAAGAGGCTCGACAAGTGCCTGAAGACCCTCAAGAAAGGGGGAAATGCAGCGAAAGGTCCATCCCCGTTGCTCTCATCGTACCAGGACGACTCTGCAGAGGAGTTAATTAGCTGAAATAGGAAAATCTCAACAGATGCTCGACTCAGGACGGTAATCTAATTTTTAAACTTTTGAATGTAAATGCAGGAAAGTGTTGCTTTGACCTTAAAGAACTTGTGATTATGGTTTATATCCAGTGGAGAAGACCAGCCGTAAAAGTTAATGGATTTCTGAATGTGGAGCGTATTGCAATTTATTGTCTGACATTGTTTCAGTGGTGTTGCATGTTTGGCTATCGATGGGCAGCTCAAAAAAATTCAAACTGTAGATATCATCCGTATATGCAACAGTTCACCGTGACTAGTAGTTGGTGTTTTTGTTTAAATGTGCCCCCTGCAAATGACATAAAAAGAAAAAATAAATAAATTTCAAAGTGCTTTTTCCATGGTATTTTTATTGCTGTTGATGTTAGTATTCAAATTTATTTCTATAAATGTTCTGTGTCACTGCTACCATATACAGTACCTTAATTCCTCAGATCTTAACTTGATGATTAATAAAGGAAAAAAAAGTCATAAAGAATTATTTCAGGATGGCCAAACTTTTACTTCTTCCTGCATGTATGAAGAATCCAAACAATATTTGTAATATTATTGTATAATATACTCTATAATGCTGTGATGTTGCAATGTTTAAAGAAAACACTGACATCCAGACATTTTGACATGTGAATTTGAGGTTCCTATTTGCAGCTGTTGTTAAATATAAATACGCAGCTGCTGATAACAAGGAAAAAAACTCAAGGTTGAAGAAAAGTCTTCTGTTTGATTATTTTCTTAATCCAATTACAGTGCATTCATTCTAGGAAAGTATCCAATAATTCCAGTATGTGTTTACACTTTTAACAAAAAAGCTTTTTCTCTGCTTTGTTTATTGGGATTGTGGAGTGTCTTCTCCGAATCTAAATTTTGACCTTTTGACCCCAGTGACCCAAACAAACCCTGTATGGGCTAATTCTCATCTCATCTTGGAGACATAAAATCCTTTCAGCTGGATGTATGTCAGTGTTTAATTTTTTTTTTTTTAAGGACCATGAAAGAATTATCTTTTTTTTTTTTTTTTAACATTACTGTGCTGAAATGGTCCCTTACAACCACACCTGCTCCTAATCCATCATCAAGCTATTTACCATCTCCTCTATCTGCTTATATTCAATTTGCACACACGCTGACTCGGGAAAGTAAACTAAAGGTTTCACTAAATCTGCTTCTTTCAGAGAATAATTTGGAGCAGTTCATTCCAGGTAGCCCCCCCCCCCCCCCCAAATTCCTGTTCTGCAGATGTGACAGCATTTTTGTCCAGTCAGACAGATGCCTTTTTTAGTTTTCTCACGTCGCTCCCTGTTATTTTTCCACTGTTTCTTCATCTTTTGCTGATGCTGCAGAGATGCTGTTCGGACCGAGAGTCAGATCCACTTCTTTTTCCTTTTTTGTTTTTTTCTTGAACCATCCATTTTTAAAGGACCCCTTCTTTATTGATTTAATCTGTTGCAGTGGAAAGAATCAAAAAGGGCTGATGCTAAAAAAAACCCCAACTTGGTTGCTGCTTCTGTGCAGGTCTGAATAATAAGCTGATTTGTTCCTGTGTTTCTGAATTGACTGATATTATGTTTATTTTGATTGATTTATTTGCCATTCTTTCCTAAAAACAATCCTGGCACCTGAGAGAAATCCTGAGGATAACAGAAGAAAGTCAAAAGACTGACATTGTGCTCCTCCTCTTAATGTCTTCAGACCGCGCAGGTGTGTGTGTGTGTGGGATGTCACATTGTATCTGTGTCAACACATTTTTGTGAACCCAATAACCTATTAACAATACATGGTACACAAATAAAATGGGAAGATTTTGCCCCTGTTTGGTGCATATATTTGCATATTAATTACGTTTAAATTATGTTGACTGTGACCACTGTGTTGCCAAGTCTCTTGAGGAGCAAGCACCTTTATCCAACAAATCACGATCAAAACAGGTCCTGACAAATTCTTCAGTTATGTTACTTGTTTTCCATGTTTATGCACACAGCTAAAATTTAATTATCAGTGAAGCCAGTAACACGTTACTTTAGTAACAACTAACTTTTTTTCCACCCTAATGCAGCAAAACACCCATTCTGAGGACGACATGATGTAAAAAACGCTGATAAAACTTTCTTACCTGTCAATCTGGTCGTGTTTTCTGCATTAATAAATGTTATCTTCCTGCTCAAATGCCAAAGCAGGGGCGAATGCAGACGGAAAGAGGGCATGAAGCTGGGCAGGGACGTAGCCCCCCACAACAACCCCAGGTCCACTTTTGAAGCCTTTTTTTATTACTACTAATACTACTTATAATAATAATTTTAACAACTAAAATGTTTAGAGAGAATTTAAATGTTAGAATTTAATAGTTACATTTATAAACAATGCAGGTTAGAGATTGCAAGTTTTACTGTTACAGTGGTGTCAGCAGTTAAATATGAGGTCAAGAAAGACTGACTTTATTTTATTTTTTTCATAAAAAAGAAAGGGTGACTATAATGTGAGTATTGGCAAAATGGGTTATTTTCATGTTGAGGTGGCAGAGGATTGTTGTTGGCAGCTGCAAAGTAACTAGTAATCTTAGTTATTTTTAAAATTGAGTAATCAGTAAAGTGATTAAGTGTAAGAACAAACTGTAAGAAACCGCCTAAAGGAAATGGGATTTACATACAGAAAAGCTAAACAAAAGCCATTAACACCTAAACAGAAAAAAAACAAGGTTACAATGGGCTAAGGAAAAGCAATTGTGGACTGTGGATGATTGGATGAAAGTCATATTCAGTGATGAATCTCGAATCTGCATTGGGCAAGGTGATGATGCTGGAACAATGAGATTTATAAAGATGACTGCCTGAAGAGAACGTAAATTTCCACAGTCATTGATGATATGGGGCTGCATGTCAGGTAAAGGCACTGGGGAGATGGCTGTCATTACATCATCAATAAATGCACAAGTTTACGTTGATATTTTGGACACTTTTCTTATCCCATCAATTGAAAGGATGTTTGGGGATGATGAAATCATTTTTCAAGATGATAATGCATCTTGCCATAGAGCAAAAACTGTGAAAACATTCCTTGCAAAAAGACACATAGGGTCAATGTCATGACCTGTAAATAGTCCAGATCTTAATCCAATTGAAAATCTTTGGTGAAAGTTGAAGAAAATGGTCCATGACAAGGCTCCAACCTGCAAAGCTGATCTGGAAACAGCAATCAGAGAAAGTTGGAGCCAGATTGATGAAGAGTACTGTTTGTCACTCATTAAGTCCATGCCTCAGAGACTGCAAGCTGTTATAAAAGCCAGAGGTGGTGCAACAAAATACTAGTGATGTGTTGGAGCGTTCTTTTGTTTTTCATGATTCCATAATTTTTTCCTCAGAATTGAGTGATTCCATATTTTTTTCCCTCTGCTTGGTCTAAAAAAGTAACTGTTACTGACTGCCACAATTTTTTTTTCCTGATTTCTTATAGTGTTTCTTAAAGCCAGAAAGTTGTCATTTGAAATGACTTTAGTTTTGTGTCATGTCTGTGATCTGCTTTTTTTCTACAAAATTAAGCAACTGAATGAACATCCTCTGAGGCCGGTGATTCCATAATTATTGCCAGGGGTTGTATGTAGACAGGTGTGTGCCTTTCCAAATCATGTCCAGTTAACTGAATTGACCCCAGGTAGCTTCCAATGAAGCTGCAGAAACATCTCAAGGATGATCAGTGGAAACAGGATGCACATGAGCTCAATTTTGAGCTTCATGGCAAAGGCTGTGAATACCTATGTAAATATGATTTCTTAGTTTTTTTATTATTATTAATAAATTTGCAAAAATCTAAAAAGAAAATCACATTGTCGTTATGGGGTATTGTGTATTTAATTTTGAGGAAAAATTAATTTGAAATAAGGCTATAACATAACAAAATGTGGAAAAAGTGAAGTACTGTAAATACTTTCCGGACGCACCGTACTGTTTCCAGTGTAAAATGGTGCAGTGTATATGCTGAGCAGGATTCTGCAGTGTGTGGATGCCTGGTCGGCACACAGGAGCTGTCCGTGGTGCTGCAGCCTTTATTTGCCTTTATTTCCAATGCACGTTTTATTCCTTTATTTTATTTCCTGTCAAAATCCTTTGTGCACCTCAGCAAATGCCCAAAACGAATGATCCAAAACCATGAAAATCTTGCTTGTATTTTGCCGCTGCTGTGACTTAATAAATATTTAAATTGCGCGGATGCGGAGCTGCAGCTGATTTGCTGATGCCAGGGAGCCAGTGCAGCATTTCATGGTGCAGGGTGGAAACACTGCGCAGTCTGGCACGGATCGGCGCAATCTGCGGACCTCACACATGCCAGCCCCGTCGGAAAGATGCCGCCAGCTGTCAAGATTTGGGCGTTAGTTTGTGTGTGGCTGAGCTGCCTGTTTGAGCCTGGTCACCTGAAGAAAAATTATCGATGTCCTTCAGCATGCAGCTGCTCCAAGGAGTCGATCATCTGCGTCGGATCCTCCTACGTCCCGAGAATTTCCCCCAACGACATCAATTCTTTGTGAGTATATACGGAGATTTTGTTCTGTAAAATATCACTGCATATTTTTTTTTTTTTTTTTTTTTTTTTTTTGGAAAGGGTTTATTTTGTTTTATTTCTGTTTTTTTCCCCTGCAGGAGTATCGTCAATGGGACCTTCTCCGAGGTGAAAGAAGCGATGTTTGCTCACATGCCATCCCTCCAGTTACTGTAAGACTGCAGCTTCACTCCAAATCCAAGTCAGGAAAACCTGAAAAACACATTTTTTTTTTTTTTTTTTTTTTTTTTTTTTTAGTTATTCAAGCTGCAATGCACACAGAGTGAGATAGAATGTGTTTTCAACATGTAATGATGTTGAATTCAGTCTCTAAAACCAGCAGTTTGCTTCCCGTCAAAATATATTGCATTAAATAGGGGAGACTGGGACAGATGTAACAGCATACGTTAGTCATGCCATCACATTAAACACCCACTTAGTCCTGTTTCAGATTCATGCAGGGCATCATTTGTAAACTAATACATGTTCGGTTTTTTCCATATTTAGCTAAAATGATGGGGGAAAATTTCATCCTTAAATGTGTTTTGCTCAATTTTTCATGACCTTTAGGCTGAAGACTGATATTTGTAATGTAAGGTTACTGTTTCCAAACTGTTTTTTTAAGTGTTGTCTGTACTTGAATGTTTTGCCAGATAATCAAACATTGTTGCCAAACAATTTTTTTTCTACACATAATGTAAAATCTTTCAAAATATATAATTAAATGTTTCTCATAATACTGAGCTAAATATTTTATTTCACTTTGCTTCCTGTCAAAATATATTGCATTAAATAGGGGAGACTGGGACAGATGTAACAGCATACGTTAGTCATGCCATCACATTAAACACCCACTTAGTCCTGTTTCAGATTCATGCAGGGCATCATTTGTAAACTAATACATGTTCGGTTTTGTTCCATATTTAGCTGAAATAATGGGGAAAATTTTCATCCTTAAATGTGTTTTGCTCAATTTTTCATGACCTTTAGGCTGAAAACTATTTGTATTGTGAGAAAGGTTACTAATTCCAATCTGGGCTTTTTTTTTTTTTTTTTAAAGTGTTGTCTGTACTTGAATGTTTTACCAAATATTCAAACATTGTTGCCAAACATTATTTTTTTCCACACTAATGTAAAATTTTTCAAAATATATAATTAAATGTTTCGTGTAATATTGAGCTAAACATTTGATTTCACTTTTTCGAAGAAAAAAATAGGACAATATTATTTCTTAAATGTTTCATATTTTGTGAAATGTTTACCAAATGTTTTGTTCAACAATGTCATTTAAAGTCCAGCCTTATAGCATTCAAGAAAATGTCATAAACGAGAGCAATATAACTCAGCTGTACTTTGATGTTTAGTGTTAAAAAAATGTGACAAATGTGCAACATTTTGCCAGTGATGACGCATTATTAAATGAACCTCATGGTACTCGGACAAAATAACAATCCCATTTTGACAGAATAAAATGCCATGCTTCCTACAAAATTAATCTTAGTATATCATACTTCATTTCATTTAGACCGAGAAAAAAAATGTATTTATTTATTTTAGGTATTAGTAGATTTCTGAGGATTGTTACCATTAAAAAATATAGTTGAGTGTTTGATCAGTTTGTCACAATTTTGAAGATTTTTTTTATGGTTGTAACAGACTGTGTGACATTCTTAAAAATAGATCTATTCTTTTTGACAGTTGGTAGTCATCTGTATTGACTTAATGTATTTATGTATGTTTACAGGCTTTTGAATTCCAATTCTCTCACAATGATAAGGGATGATGCATTCACAGGCCTTCCACACCTCGAGTACTTGTGAGTTATTTTATTGTTGTCACAATTGTTTTATAAAGGCATTCAGCTGACCAAAGAGGAAGACTTTGTAAATAACATCAATCTCTAACTGCCATAAATTTTAAGTTTTTTTTTTTTTTTTTAGCTACACTAACAAGGAAAATATCGTAAAATGTGCTCGGTGTGGCAGCAGTATTTTAATTATTTGAAATACACATTTATATTGTAATTGTGAGGTGGGGAAAATCAAATACTTTATCAGCCACAGTTTGTAACAGTCAACATTCATCTCTTCCACTGTCATTAGTTTTCTTTAAATTCATTTATTTTTGGAATTAAATTGCTTTTTTAAATTTAGCTTTGTGGTCTGCTTTATGTTTAGTTAGCTTTAGAATCAGTTAAATCTGCTTTATAGTCTGTTGGCTTTATACTTACTTTTATACTGAGTTAGCTTGATATTATTATGTTGACACTGAATTTTTTTGTATTCTGTTAGCTTTATATTTAGTTAAACGTTTCATGAACTTCATAATCATTTGATTTGGATTCAGTTGACTTTTCATTTCGCTTTGTATTTTGTTGGCTTTATATTCACATAGTTTTATGTTCATTTAGCTTCATATTCCATTAGCTTTAGATCAGTTGTGTTTTCAGTTTGCTTTGTATTTTGTTAGCCTTATATTCAGATAGTTTTATGTTCGTTTAGCTTTATATTCCATTAGCCTTAGATTCAGTTGTGTTTTCAGTTTGCTTTATATTTTGTTGGCTTTATATTCACATAGGTTTATGTTCGTTTAGCTTCATATTCCATTAGCTTTAGAGTCAGTTGTGTTTTTAGTTTGCTTTGTATTTTGTTAGCTTTATATTCACATAGTTTTATGTTCGTTTAGCTTCATATTCCATTAGCTTTAGATCAGTTGTGTTTTCAGTTTGCTTTGTATTTTGTTAGCCTTATATTCAGATAGTTTTATGTTCGTTTAGCTTTATATTCCATTAGCTTTAGATTCAGTTGTGTTTTCAGTTTGCTTTATATTTTGTTGGCTTTATATTCACATAGGTTTATGTTCGTTTAGCTTCATATTCCATTAGCTTTAGAGTCAGTTGTGTTTTTAGTTTGCTTTGTATTTTGTTAGCTTTATATTCACATAGTTTTATGTTCGTTTAGCTTCATATTCCATTAGCTTTAGATCAGTTGTGTTTTCAGTTTGCTTTGTATTTTGTTAGCCTTATATTCAGATAGTTTTATGTTCGTTTAGCTTCATATTCCATTAGCTTTAGATCAGTTGTGTTTTCAGTTTGCTTTGTATTTTGTTAGCCTTATATTCAGATAGTTTTATGTTCATTTAGCTTTATATTCCATTAGCTTTAGATTCAGTTGTGTTTTCAGTTTGCTTTATATTTTGTTGGCTTTATATTCACATAGGTTTATGTTCGTTTAGCTTCATATTCCATTAGCTTTAGAGTCAGTTGTGTTTTTAGTTTGCTTTGTATTTTGTTAGCTTTATATTCACATAGTTTTATGTTCGTTTAGCTTCATATTCCATTAGCTTTAGATCAGTTGTGTTTTCAGTTTGCTTTGTATTTTGTTAGCCTTATATTCAGATAGTTTTATGTTCGTTTAGCTTCATATTCCATTAGCTTTAGATCAGTTGTGTTTTCAGTTTGCTTTGTATTTTGTTAGCCTTATATTCAGATAGTTTTATGTTCGTTTAGCTTTATATTTCATTAGCTTTAGATTCAGTTGTGTTTTCAGTTTGCTTTATATTTTGTTGGCTTTATATTCACATAGGTTTATGTTCGTTTAGCTTCATATTCCATTAGCTTTAGAGTCAGTTGTGTTTTTAGTTTGCTTTGTATTTTGTTAGCTTTATATTCACATAGTTTTATGTTCGTTTAGCTTCATATTCCATTAGCTTTAGATCAGTTGTGTTTTCAGTTTGCTTTGTATTTTGTTAGCCTTATATTCAGATAGTTTTATGTTTGTTTAGCTTCATATTCCATTAGCTTTAGATCAGTTGTGTTTTCAGTTTGCTTTGTATTTTGTTGGCTTTATATTCACATAGTTTTATGTTCATTTAGCTTCATATTCCATTAGCTTTAGATTCAGTTGTGTTTTCAGTTTGCTTTGTATTTTGTTGGCTTTATATTCACATAGTTTTATGTTCGTTTAGCTTCATATTCCATTAGCTTTAGATTCAGTTGTGTTTTCAGTTTGCGTTGTATTTTGTTAGCTTTATATTCAGACAGGTTTATGTTTGTTTAGCTTTATATTCCATTAGCTTTAGATTCAGTTGACTTTTCAGTTCACTTTGTATTTTGTTAGTTTTATATTCAAATAATTTTATGTTTGTTTAGCTTTGTATTCCATTAGCTTTAGATTCAGTTGACTTTTCAGGTCGCTTTGTATTTTGCAGGTGTGGGATGAAGTCACTGTCAAGTCATTCTCAAGTCATGAATCAGCAAGTCCCAAGTCAAGTCTCAAGTCACATTGCAAACAGTTGATGGTCATTATGACTTGGGACTTGCTGATTCATGACTTGAGAGTGAGTTACTCCCACCTCTGCTATTTTGTCAGCTTTATATTCAAATAATTTTATGTTAATTTAGCTTTATATTCCATTAGCTTTGGATTCCGTTGACTTTTCATTTAGCTTTGTATTCTGTTAGCTTTATATTCAGATAATTTTATATTCGTTTAGCTTTATATTCTATTAGCTTTGGATTCAGTTGTCTTTTCACTTAGCTTTATATTTGTTTAGCTTTATATTCTATTAGCTTTGGACTCAGTTGTCTTTTCACTTAGCTTTATATTTGTTTAGCTTTATATTCCATTAGCTTTGGATTCCGTTGACTTTTCATTTAGCTTTGTATTCTGTTAGCTTTATATTCAGATAATTTTATATTCGTTTAGCTTTATATTCTATTAGCTTTGGATTCAGTTGTCTTTTCACTTAGCTTTATATTTGTTTAGCTTTATATTCTATTAGCTTTGGACTCAGTTGTCTTTTCACTTAGCTTTATATTTGTTTAGCTTTATATTCCATTAGCTTTGGATTCCGTTGACTTTTCATTTAGCTTTGTATTCTGTTAGCTTTATATTCAGATAATTTTATATTCGTTTAGCTTTATATTCTATTAGCTTTGGATTCAGTTGTCTTTTCACTTAGCTTTATATTTGTTTAGCTTTATATTCTATTAGCTTTGGATTCAGTTGTCTTTTCACTTAGCTTTATATTTGTTTAGCTTTATATTCTATTAGCTTTGGACTCAGTTGACTTTTCAGTTACCTTTATATTGTCGTCATCTTAGAATTGATTTATGTTCAGTTACATTTATTTCTACTTAATTTTTTTTTATCTGTTAGATTTGGATTATGCCAGTTTTTTAGCATTATGTTCTGTTAATTTTTATTGTTCATACTTACTTGTCAATTCAGTTGTCTTATTATTAGCTTAACATTTAGTTTTATGTTGAGTGAGTGATATATCTTGTTCAGTGAATAAATAATTAGTTTTGGATTCAGTGAGCTTTTCATTTAACTTTATATTAACAACACTATTATATTAATAGAATTATATAATAGTGATAATAATGATAATAATATAATTATATACCTATTCTGTTAATATCCACACTGTTTACATTAATTACACAGTGTTCACTTTCCTTGGCCACATTAGTGTGTCAGCAAAATGTAAACTAACAAATCAAAAGTCTATTTATTATATTAGATATTTCCATTCAATATATATTATATAATATATATTATATTCAATATTTCTATTCACAAACTCAGTACTGTGTTGTTATCTTCCACAGGTTCATTGAGAGCAACAAGATAGAGACTGTGTCCAAGTTTGCCTTCAGAGGTCTCAGGGACTTGACTCACTTGTATGTAACAAGCTGTGTAATTTTTTAAGAAACAAGGTGAAAGAAACATTGTTTGTAATATTTTTTAAGTGATTATAATGTTCATAATATTTCTGCAGTGTGCAGTATGAAAATATTTCTTTTAAATTAGAGTAAATATCTGTTGCCGGTGTGTTTAGGTCTTTGGCAAACAATAAAATTAAAGTCTTACCCAGGAACCTCTTCGCTGACCTGGACTCACTGATAGAGCTGTAAGTTTGTTACTTCTTAAAAAAATGTCTCCACACAGATAGCTTCCTTTGTGATATATAGCAACAATTTGTCCCAGGCGCTATCTTGTAGAGTACCTTGTGCAATAATAAAACGTGATTTTTACTTTATTTTCAGCAATAACATTCAGTATTATTCCTTTGCAGGGACCTTCGGGGCAACGCCTTTGAATGTGACTGTCGTACCAAGTGGCTGATGTCATGGCTGAAGAACACAAACGCCACCGTGTCCGATGTTCTGTGCGTTGGTCCGGAGGGCATGAAAGACAAGCGTCTCAATGATGTGACCAGCCTGCACGATGAATGCGTCTCAACAGGTGAGAAATGACCAAATCAAATCTGTCTTTTTGAATTTTACCTGCATCATATAATCTCAGAAATGTTCCTTTTAACAGACTTCGTCCTCCATCAGTCCATAGCATCTGAATCTCTGTCTGTTGACACATTTACGTATAAGAGTGATGTCTATGTGACGATTGCTGCTCCCAGCACAGAGAGTTGTATGGTTTTCCAGTGGGACCACATAGAAATGAACTTCAGGACGTACGACAACATCACAGGTATTACAGATGAGGGTTTCCCATCGATAACCAGGTTTCCAGATGTAGAACATGCAGGCGTTAATACTGGGCATGGTACGTCATGTTCAAGGAAATGCTAACCGTGATTAATCTTTTCTTTAACATACCCATCAGTAGTCAACGCAACAATTTCTGGTACAAATGGCAGCATGCTCCACATCTGGAAATCTCCTAATTCCCGGAAAGCTTCCATATCTATTCTGTCAATATGTGGTTGACTTTTACTCTCATTTTATGGTCCTCTTCAATATCCTTTCCCCTGGTCTTCAGGTCAATCCATCGTGGCGTGTAAAGCTGTTGTTATCCAGGATCAGGTGTTTGTCATTGTGGCTCAGCTCTTTGGTGGCTCTCACATCTACAAATTTGAGGAGGAGCAAAGCAGGTTCAGCAAGTTCCAGGATATTGAGGTATCCAAGATCTCCAAGCCCAATGACATTGAAGCGTTCCAGATCGGCACTGACTGGTTCTTTGTGATTGCCGACAGCTCAAAAGCAGGCTTGTCGACCCTCTACAAGTGGAACGACAAAGGCTTTTATTCATACCAGTCACTGCATGAGTGGTACCGTGACACCGATGCAGAGTTCTTGGACTTGGATGGAAAGGCTCACCTTCTCTTGGCGAGCCGCTCACAGGTGCCTGTAATCTACCAGTGGAGCCGGAGCAACCAGAAGTTTGTACTTCAGGGTGAGATCCCCAACATGGAGGATGTGGTAGCTGTGAAACACTTCAGAATCAAGCAGGAACTCTACTTGTCTTTGACACGCTATATTGGTGACTCCAAGCTCTTGCATTGGGGTGCTAAACAGTTTTCTGAGGTCCAGGCTTTGCCATCGCGAGGCTCCATGATTCTCCAGCCATTCGCTTTCAAAGAACGTTACTATCTGGCTCTAGGAAGCGATTACACGTTCTCACAGATCTACCTGTGGGATAATGACAAGCAACTCTTTGAGCGCTTCAAGGAGGTGTACATCCAGGCACCACGCTCCTTCACTGTGGTTTCCACCGACCGCAGAGACTTCATCTTCGCGTCGAGCTTTAAGGGATACATGCAGATCTTTGAGCACATCATCATCGACTTGAGCTTGTAAGGGGCTGTGCGTATTGACCCCCTGTTGCGAACAAACGTCTTCCACTCTGAAGAAGATACTTTTGTGAAGGGACAGATACTGTGATATATTAGTTCCTCTTTCAAACTATGTTGCATATAGAGTCTGAGTTTGGGCTTTAGTTTTTCGAAGTATGCTTGACTGTGCGTCATTGGCCTTGCCCTTGTTACTTGGACTTTAAAAGGCACCGCCATTTCTGGATAGCCATGAGGGACAGACAAGATGAAGGACATTTGGACAGACGGGATAGAAGGATAACTGAAGCTTCAGAAGGCTATTCCCATGTAAATTGTTTAATACCTGGAAAAACCAATATCAGGATCTTACAAGTACCCAAAGTTTGGTAGCTTTTATTTTTGGTAAAAGCAAATGATGTACTAACAGGTGTGGTTGATGTACTAACAGGTGTGGTCGGTGTCCTCTGTTTCTAAACCCGATTCAGAAAGTATGTTGCCTTACTAGCACTGGAGATTGCTGCTCTGTTGAGTTCACAGTGCCTCCTTCTGGCCGTGATGAAGTATCACACCCTTCTCTTCGTACAGGGAAATGTCAAAGCACAAACCTTTAATTCCAGTAGGTGAGGACCCAGTTCTTAGTGTAGTTGGTTAGTCAAAATTGTGACAGTAGGTGCTACATAGATTATGTTGTGTAAAGTATAAAAAAAAAAAATAGGAGGTTTGTTGTCAAAAGTGAAACAATTCAGGACAAACTATAAAAGCCTTCTTAGAAAAACGTATACAAGTAGGAGATCCCAGTTTAGATACAACAAAAAGAAATAAGTGGTGTAGATAAGACCTTTTGTTGTTTAGTGAAAACATCTCGATGTCAGGGAAACTAAACCTGCGTACACATTGTAAAAAGTATTGCTTTTAAATGCAATTGTAATTTATAAATTCTTTGTAGGCTATCTGATGATGTTCTTTGTTTTTTAAAAAAAAAAAAAAAATTCCGACGATGGATCCTTGACATTGGAGCGTTATTGGAACATGCACTCACAGAAATATTTAACCCTAACTTTTAAGATTTATGTATTTTTATTACATGACAAATTCCCATTTACTTTTTTTTTAAAGATAATTTTAATACAAACCTACCAAATAAACCTTACATGATGCATATTCATTACTGTAATAAATCCTATTTATTTGAAATGCATAATCCTCAGCTTTATGCATTCAGTATTAATAAAATATAATTACTCTAAATCAATAATAATGACAGTATTTATTTAAAATACATAACGTATATTGTTTGAATTGCATAATGCGGTGTTTTGCTGTATCTGTTAGCTGTTTAATCTGTGCAGTTAGATTGATCTAGTTAACTATATAACGATTTGTTTCACAGTGTAATCTTTACGTGCCTTAACTAAAGCACTCCCTCTGCTGAATCACCTCTAAATTATTTACACATTATTCACTTTGTGTGTTTTTAGGAATCCGCTAGCTTAGCGCAGCTACTAGCTCTTAGCCGGTTTAGCATGGCGGCTTCTCCTGTCTCTCCCGCACTTTTCTACTCTGGGTGTGAAATGTTTAGTTATTCCTCGGCCTCCTTTAGCAGTAATGGTACTTGTAATAAGTGTAGCTTATTCGTAGCTTTGGAGGCCAGGCTTGGCGAATTGGAGAGTAATGACACCCGGTTACGCCAATCGGAGGTCACTAAAATTAACATTAAATCGGTGTGTAACTTTGCAAAAACAATGTCGGACTCTGTAGTTTTCTCTGGGCCCCTCCCCAATCGGACCGGGAGTGACATGTTTAGCCACACGTTCTCCTTGAATTGCTGGCTGTCTGAGTGGTGTCCAAAAAATGAGGTGGGCTTCATAGATAATTGGCAAAGCTTCTGGGGAAAACCTGGTCTTGTTAGGAGAGACGGCATCCATCCCACTTTGGATGGAGCAGCTCTCATTTCTAGAAATCTGGCCAATTTTCTTAAATCCTCCAAACCGTGACTATCCAGGGTTGGGACCAGGAAGCAGAGTTGTAGTCTTACACACCTCTCTGCAGCTTCTCTCCCCCTGCCATCCCCTCATTACCCCATCCCCGTAGAGACGGTGCCTGCTCCCAGACTACCAATAACCAGCAAAAATCTATTTAAGCATAAAAATTCAAAAAGAAAAAATAATATAGCACCTTCAACTGCACCACAGACTAAAACAGTTAAATGTGGTCTATTAAACATTAGGTCTCTCTCTTCTAAGTCCCTGTTAGTAAATGATATAATAATTGATCAACATATTGATTTATTCTGCCTTACAGAAACCTGGTTACAGCAGGATGAATATGTTAGTTTAAATGAGTCAACACCCCCGAGTCACACTAACTGCCAGAACGCTCGTAGCACGGGCCGAGGCGGAGGATTAGCAGCAATCTTCCATTCCAGCTTATTAATTAATCAAAAACCCAGACAGCGCTTTAATTCATTTGAAAGCTTGACTCTTAGTCTTGTCCATCCAAATTGGAAGTCCCAAAAACCAGTTTTATTTGTTATTATCTATCGTCCACCTGGTCGTTACTGTGAGTTTCTCTGTGAATTTTCAGAACTTTTGTCTGATTTAGTGCTTAGCTCAGATAAGATAATTATAGTGGGCGATTTTAACATCCACACAGATGCTGAGAATGACAGCCTCAACACTGCATTTAATCTATTATTAGACTCAATTGGCTTTGCTCAAAATGTAAATGAGTCCACCCACCACTTTAATCATATCTTAGATCTTGTTCTGACTTATGGTATGGAAATTGAAGACTTAACAGTATTCCCTGAAAACTCCCTTCTGTCTGATCATTTCTTAATAACATTTACATTTACTATCCAGCAGTGGGGAATAAGTTTCATTACACTAGAAGTCTTTCAGAAAGCGCTGTAACTAGGTTTAAGGATATGATTCCTTCTTTATGTTCTCTAATGCCATATACCAACACAGTGCAGAGTAGCTACCTAAACTCTGTAAGTGAGATAGAGTATCTTGTCAATAGTTTTACATCCTCATTGAAGACAACTTTGGATGCTGTAGCTCCTCTGAAAAAGAGAGCTTTAAATCAGAAGTGCCTGACTCCGTGGTATAACTCACAAACTCGCAGCTTAAAGCAGATAACCCGTAAATTGGAGAGGAAATGGCGTCTCACTAATTTAGAAGATCTTCACTTAGCCTGGAAAAAGAGTCTGTTGCTCTATAAAAAAGCCCTCTGTAAAGCTAGGACATCTTACTACTCATCACTAATTGAAGAAAATAAGAACAACCCCAGGTTTCTTTTCAGCACTGTAGCCAGGCTGACAAAGAGTCAGAGCTCTATTGAGCCGAGTATTCCTTTAACTTTAACTAGTAATGACTTCATGACTTTCTTTGCTAATAAAATTTTAACTATTAGAGAAAAAATTACTCATAACCATCCCAAAGACGTATCATTATCTTTGGCTGCTTTCAGTGATGCCGGTATTTGGTTAGACTCTTTCTCTCAGATTGTTCTGTCTGAGTTATTTTCATTAGTTACTTCATCCAAACCATCAACATGTCTATTAGACCCCATTCCTACCAGGCTGCTCAAGGAAGCCCTACCATTATTTAATGCTTCGATCTTAAATATGATCAATCTATCTTTATTAGTTGGCTATGTACCACAGGCTTTTAAGGTGGCAGTAATTAAACCATTACTTAAAAAGCCATCACTTGACCCAGCTATCTTAGCTAATTATAGGCCAATCTTCAACCTTCCATTTCTCTCAAAAATTCTTGAAAGGGTAGTTGTAAAACAGCTAACTGATCATCTGCAGAGGAATGGTCTATTTGAAGAGTTTCAGTCAGGTTTTAGAATTCATCATAGTACAGAAACAGCATTAGTGAAGGTTACAAATGATCTTCTCATGGCCTCAGACAGTGGACTCATCTCTGTGCTTGTTCTGTTAGACCTCAGTGCTGCTTTTGATACTGTTGACCATAAAATTTTATTACAGAGATTAGAGCATGCCATAGGTATTAAAGGCACTGCGCTGCGGTGGTTTGAATCATATTTATCTAATAGATTACAATTTGTTCATGTAAATGGGGAATCTTCTTCACAGACTAAGGTTAATTATGGAGTTCCACAAGGTTCTGTGCTAGGACCAATTTTATTCACTTTATACATGCTTCCCTTAGGCAGTATTATTAGACGGCATTGCTTAAATTTTCATTGTTATGCAGATGATACCCAGCTTTATCTATCCATGAAGCCAGAGGACACACACCAATTAGCTAAACTGCAGGATTGTCTTACAGACATAAAGACATGGATGACCTCTAATTTCCTGCTTTTAAACTCAGATAAAACTGAAGTTATTGTACTTGGCCCCACAAATCTTAGAAACATGGTGTCTAACCAGATCCTTACTCTGGATGGCATTACCCTGACCTCTAGTAATACTATGAGAAATCTTGGAGTCATTTTTGATCAGGATATGTCATTCAAAGCGCATATTAAATATGTAGGACTGCTTTTTTGCATTTACACAATATCTATAAAATTAGAAAGGTCTTGTCTCAGAGTGACGCTGAAAAACTAATTCATGCATTTATTTCCTCTAGGCTGGACTATTGTAATTCATTATTATCAGGTTGTCCTAAAAGTTCCCTGAAAAGCCTTCAGTTAATTCAAAATGCTGCAGCTAGAGTACTAACGGGGACTAGAAGGAGAGAGCATATCTCACCCATATTGGCCTCTCTTCATTGGCTTCCTGTTAATTCTAGAATAGAATTTAAAATTCTTCTTCTTACTTATAAGGTTTTGAATAATCAGGTCCCATCTTATCTTAGGGACCTCATAGTACCATATCACCCCAATAGAGCGCTTCGCTCTCAGACTGCAGGCTTACTTGTAGTTCCTAGGGTTTGTAAGAGTAGAATAGGAGGCAGAGCCTTCAGCTTTCAGGCTCCTCTCCTGTGGAACCAGCTCCCAATTCAGATCAGGGAGACAGACACTCTCTCTACTTTTAAGATTAGGCTTAAAACTTTCCTTTTTGCTAAAGCTTATAGTTAGGGCTGGATCAGGTGACCCTGAACCATCCCTTAGTTATGCTGCTATAGACTTAGACTGCTGGGGGGTTCCCATGATGCACTGAGTGTTTCTTTCTCTTTTTGCTCTGTATGCACCACTCTGCATTTAATCATTAGTGATCGATCTCTGCTCCCCTCCACAGCATGTCTTTTTCCTGGTTCTCTCCCTCAGCCCCAACCAGTCCCAGCAGAAGACTGCCCCTCCCTGAGCCTGGTTCTGCTGGAGGTTTCTTCCTGTTAAAAGGGAGTTTTTCCTTCCCACTGTCGCCAAGTGCTTGCTCACAGGGGGTCGTTTTGACCATTGGGGTTTTTACATAATTATTGTATGGCCTTGCCTTACAATATAAAGCGCCTTGGGGCAACTGTTTGTTGTGATTTGGCGCTATATAAATAAAATTGATTGATTGATTGAAATAAAAAGGATTTATTACAGTAATGAAAATGCATCGTGTTTGGTTTATTTGGTATTTGGTAGGTTTGTATTAAAATTATCTAAAAAAGTAAATAGGAATTTTTCATGTAATAAAAATACATAAATCTTAAAAGTTAGGGTTAAATATTTCTGTGTGTGAGGCATCAAAACAAGTTTTGCAAAAAATATTAAGTCGGACATTCTGTTCTTTCTGTGTGTGTCACTCAACAAAAATATAAACGCAACACTTTTGGTTTTGCTCCCATTTTGTATGAGATGAACTCAAAGATCTAAAACTTTTTCCACATACACAATATCACCATTTCCCTCAAATATTGTTTGCAAACCAGTCTAAATCTGTGATAGTGAGCACTTCTCCTTTGCTGACATAATCCATCCCACCTCACAGGTGTGCCATATCAAGATGCTGATTAGACACCATGATTAGTGCACAGGTGTGCCTTAGACTGTCCACAATAAAAGGCCACTCTGAAAGGTGCAGTTTTGTTTTATTGGGGGGGATACCAGTCAGTATCTGGTGTGACCACCATTTGCCTCATGCAGTGCAACACATCTCCTTCGCATAGAGTTGATCAGGTTGTCAATTGTGGCCTGTGGAATGTTGGTCCACTCCTCTTCAATGGCTGTGCGAAGTTGCTGGATATTGGGAGGAACTGGTACACACTGTCGTATACGCCGGTCCAGAGCATCCCAAACATGCTCAATGGGTGACATGTCCGGTGAGTATGCTGGCCATGCAAGAACTGGGACATTTTCAGCTTCCAAGAATTGTGTACAGATCTTTGCAACATGGGGCCGTGCATTATCCTGCTGCAACATGAGGTGATGTTCTTGGATGTATGGCACAACAATGGGCCTCAGGATCTCGTCACGGTATCTCTGTGCATTCAAAATGCCATCAATAAAATGCACCTGTGTTCTTCGTCCATAACAGACGCCTGCCCATACCATAACCCCACCGCCACCATGGGCCACTCGATCCACAACATTGACATCAGAAAACCGCTCACCCACACGACGCCACACACGCTGTCTGCCATCTGCCCTGAACAGTGTGAACCGGGATTCATCCATGAAGAGAACACCTCTCCAACGTGCCAAATGCCAGCGAATGTGAGCATTTGCCCACTCAAGTCGGTTACGACGACGAACTGGAGTCAGGTTGAGACCCCGATGAGGACGACGAGCATGCAGATAAGCTTCCCTGAGACGGTTTCTGACAGTTTGTGTAGAAATTCTTTGGTTATGCAAACCGATTGTTTGAGCAGCTGTCCGAGTGGCTGGTCTCAGACGATCTTGGAGGTGAACATGCTGGATGTGGAAGTCCTGGGCTGGTGTGGTTACACGTGGTCTGCAGTTGTGAGGCTGGTTGGATGTACTGCCAAATTCTCTGAAACGCCTTTTGAGACGGCTTATGGTAGAGAAATGAACATTCAATACACGAGCAACAGCTCTGGTTGATATTCCTGCTGTCAGCATGCCAATTGCACGCTCCCTCAAATCTTGCGACATCTGTGGCATTGTGCTGTGTGATAAAACTGCACCTTTCAGAGTGGCCTTTTATTGTGGGCAGTCTAAGGCACAGCTGTGCACTAATCATGGTGTCTAATCAGCATCTTGATATGGCACACCTGTGAGGTGGGATGGATTATCTCAGCAAAGGAGAAGTGCTCACTATCACAGATTTAGACTGGTTTGTGAACAATATTTGAGGGAAATGGTGATATTGTGTATGTGGAAAAAGTTTTAGATCTTTGAGTTCATCTCATACAAAATGGGAGCAAAACCAAAAGTGTTGCGTTTATATTTTTGTTGAGTGTATATATATACATATATATACAGACACACACACATACATACATGGATAGAATGTTTTAAACTAAATAACACAGTGCCAATGCCTGCTCAAAACACAAACCCTAAAATGGATCTTGGCACTTAAATTTAACATTATTGCAGCTTACAAGAGCATGACATTCAGTATGGAGAGTTTGCCAAAACAAATTACTAAATAAATATCTTTTCGAAGATTAAAAAAAAACCTTACAACTTTGAAAAATTTCTTTAACTGAATGGCATTGCAAATATGGCAGAAATAGAATATGCAAGCTTTGCAACATGCAGATCCATTTTTGTGATTTTTTTTTTCTTAAATTTTCTTTTTAAGTCTATTGAATGTTCCTCTGAACATATAATGTAAATTTGATCTGCTGGCTATCAGAATAAATGTGTAAAATAGGTCTGTAAGATGTGTGATGAAGCCATGTTATGATTTATACGTAATAAGACAACTGCAAGATTTTGATTTATTTATAAAATGTTATGTCTGGTATTGAAAATCCATTTTTTGGTTGACTGCAACATCGCAAACCTTCTCTGCTGCTCATGCTATAAAGGTGGTTTCAGTTCCAAACCTTAAATTCACACCTTGGACATACGTCTACAATGGCAAGTAATGTGTTGTTAAATGATGGCTGAGCTGCACAGAAGCAGGAACAGTGCTGCAGAAATATTGCTTGTGACAGATAACTTTTTTATAGTATTTGCTGATATTACAAAGTTTGGTATTTTGCATTATTGGTTGTATTTTCTTAAGACACTTGCACAAAGTGATTTACATTATGTTGTATTTTCTCTAAATCAACACTGATTTTTTTTTCCTTAATATTTTCGAGACACTTGTTTTCCATATTTCTATCTTTGCAGATACATTTTTCTACATTTATAAGTACTTTTGTTGCTATACTTTTTTCATTTAATCTCTGAAGACCTTTAAACTTTTTGTTTTTGGAGTTAAGGAAAAAAAACCTGTGAGGGTCTCAGGAGGTTAATGTTGTTTTTATGCTTTTGTTAGTTTTTTCCAGATGTGTTCACATTTGCAATATGAACGTGTCTGGACAATTCCTTTTTTAATTGATTAATTTATTTATTTTCTTAAATATAATTTTTCAGTCTTTCCAGATGCTAGGATTTCAACAATTAATTCAACAAATAATACCATGATATTTAACTCTCTATATTGTATATACAACCCCTGGCAAAAATTATGGAATCACTGGCCTCGGATGATGTTCATTCAGTTGTTTAATTTTGTAGAAAAAAAGCAGATCACAGACATGACACAAAACTAAAGTCATTTCAAATGGCAACTTTCTGGCTTCGTTGACATTGACCCTATGCCATGACATTGACCCTATGTGTCTTTTTGCAAGGAATGTTTTCACAGTTTTTGCTCTATGGCAAGATGCATTATCATCTTGAAAAATGATTTAATCATCCCCAAACATCCTTTCAATTGTCCAAAATATCAACATAAACTTGTGCATTTATTGATGATGATATTGATGATGCCATCTCCCCAGTGCCTTTACCTGACATGCAGCCCCATATCATCAATGACTGTGGAAATTTACATGTTCTCTTCAGGCAGTCATCTTTATAAATCTCATTGGAACGGCACCAAACAAAAGTTACAGCATCATCACCTTGCCCAATGCAGATTCGAGATTCATCACTGAATATGACTTTCATCCAGTCATCCACAGTCCACGATTGCTTTTCCTTAGCCCATTGTAACCTTGTTTTTTTTTCTGTTTAGGTGTTAATGATGGCTTTTGTTTAGCTTTTCTGTATGTAAATCCCATTTCCTTTAGGCGGTTTCTTACAGTTCGGTCACAGGCGTTGACTCCAGTTTCCTCCCATTCGTTCCTCATTTGTTTTGTTGTGCATTTTTCGATTTTTGAGACATATTGCTTTAAGTTTTCGGTCTTGACGCTTTGATGTCTTCCTTGGTCTACCAGTATGTTTGCCTTTAACAACCTTCCCATGTTGTTTGTATTTGGTCCAGAGTTTAGACACAGCTGACTGTGAACAACCAACATCTTTTGCAACATTGCGTGATGATTTACCCTCTTTTAAGAGTTTGATAATCCTCTCCTTTGTTTCAATTGACATCTCTCGTGTTGGAGCCATGATTCATGTCAGTCCACTTGCTGCAACAGCTCTCCAAGGTGTGTTCACTCCTTTTTAGATGCAGACTAACAAGCAGATCTGATATGATGCAGGTGTTAGTTTTGGGGATGAAAATTTACAGGGTGATTCCATAATTTTTTCCTCAGAATTGAGTGATTCCATATTTTTTCCCTCTGCTTGGTCTAAAAAAGTAACCATTGCTGACTGCCACAATCTTTTTTTCTTGATTTCTTATAGTGTTTCTTAAAGCCAGAAAGTTGCCATTTGAAATGACTTTAGTTTTGTGTCATGTCTGTGATCTGCTTTTTTTTCTACAAAATTAAACAACTGAATGAACATCCTCCGAGGCCGGTGATTCCATAATTTTTGCCAGGGGTTGTAGATACAGATTGAGAGATGCATCAGTTGCTCTCGATCTGTACATGTGTAGTGGTTGAATTATTTATGGAATTGATTGCTGAAATCCTAGCATTGCAAAATCTTGGAGAGATTTTATTTTCACATTTTTCTACTTTTACAACTTTTTCACATTTTTCTGAAATCAAGCACTTAATGCTATTTTTTTTACATTTACTTTTTTCTCAATAATTTACTCAAGTTCATTTGTAATTCACTGTTATTGATTATATTGTTTTAGGGTCATTTTTTTATACATTTTCAGTTTTAATCATTATTTTTGAATGCCTGCTTGAAGAAAGCATTAATTCCACAGGCTGCTGGAATCTTCATCTCTTATAGGATTGCCATTGCATTAATACTTGGAGATCTTTTATTGACATTATTGTTTCCAAAGTAATTGCTTATTGATTATCTGAGATATATTAAAGTGCATTTAAAAATTCTCTAAAGCTTTGTTTTATATATTTGTATTGCAGTTATGCATTATTTCCCCCATATTAATAATTTAAATTTACTTCATTTGAAAAAGTTGTAGAATTTAAAGTGACATTTTATTATCATTGGATGTTAATTCTCACTTTAACCCAGTCTTAATTATGATGGTGGAGTGACACAAAAGGATCTTCTTAAAATTAAGACAAAATGTTAACTTAATTTTGAGAGACCTGAGCCTGGATTAGATTTTTCATGTTACTGTGTTGAAGTTCTCTCCTCTATTCCATCACGTGTAGTTGACTGTTCACTTGCTGAATGTTGTAGTCATTAACCAACAGAGACTGAATGTTGTCGAGCACGAGAGCTCTTGGGGAAATTCTCGTGTACCTGCCTAAATGGTAAATGTCACCAGGTGGAGATAGTGCTTCATTTCAAGAACCCTGAGATACGATGACCAACCTGTTGTTTGTAGTAGTAGATGATCCTTCCGGGGGAGCAGATGAGTCCTTTCTTCCAGTCCTGAATGATAATACCCGTCTCCCAAATGGAAAACAAGATTGACATTTGGTCTGTTCCTCCTTTTTGTCTCCTTTTAGGGTTAGATTAATTAAGAATAGATGATTTTGTAGTTCATGGAGGAGGAGAGAAGTCAGTTCTGTGTATGCACCGAGGTCTGTTGATGCCAGTGCTTATGCCCAAATTCCTTTGTGTGAAGCAGATTTGAATCTATGACACCGCTTCACCGCATGTTATTTCCTCAACCAAGATAATCAGTTTTGGAAATGGGAACATGACGTGTAGACATGGACTGCATGTGAGTAGGCCAAATTCAATGAAGCAGGATACACACACACATGCATATACGTATAACTGGACAACCCAGTGAAAAGAAAATTCTAAAATTATGGTTGTACCCCTGCAATGGGTTCCAAACACTTATTTTTTTCTTCTGTTCAAAATAAAACACACTAAAAAAAAAAAAAGAACCTTAACATTTCAACCGGTCACTTTCACCCCTTCCTCCCCCAAAAACAAATCATTTAAAACACAGAAAACCTCCACCTTTTATTGTGAAGGTTACACCGGAAGGTCTTATTTGTGTAACTCCGTCTGTCTTGACGGCGGCGACGCTAAAATGTGACGTTGCTTAACAAATTTAGCAGCAGCGCTGACTGAACTGCTGCATCCAGACACACTTGGCAATTTGTCAGAGCATTTTATCAGGATGATGCAGTCGTCTAAGAGGACTGAGAGTGACTGGCAGGGGCTGGTTAGCGAGGTAAGTGAGCGGTTCACACCGTTTTAGAGCTGTTTGTAAGGTCCGTATGTTAGCAGCTCCATTCACCGGTTTAGCTTCCTGTTGAAAAATCTTAAGCTAATACCTCTGAACTCGTGTAGTTTATTTTCCAGTATTGTTCAAATAATTAAAATGTGAACCCTCAGACCCTATTTATCATGCAAAAATCCACATTTCTTCCAAAAACTATTTAATTTTGAAATTTACGTTCTACAAAATGTGTTCTCTGCATTAAAAAACAAAACAAAACAAAACCTGAATGAACAGCCTAAATAAAGTCAGATCAGTTTAATTTAGACAGTGTATTTTTTTTTTTTGCAAAGAAAAGATTCGCCTATAAAATACCAGAAAACATCGAAACACACTGGAAGGTGCATTTGGAGAGTATAATGAATGCTTTGTGACATCACAAAGTATTAAAAATCAAACTAAATGCTGGCCTGCAAAAGTGTTGGAGAAAGAGATGAAAAGGAAAACTTGGGAGCCAAAACCGATCACCACCAAAGGTTTACTGCTGTTCTTTGACTCGGTGTTTGCCTACAACTGCAAGATTTTGTTGTAATTTCCTGTTAGTGAACCTCCGCCTTCCTCATTTGGCTGCTGGATGTCAGAATGACAAAATGAAAAATGACATTTTCCAATTTTATTTTATTATTTTGTTTTTTTGTTTCCATTAACAAACAGTCCAAATGTCTGAAGATGTTCAACATTGGCATGATCTTTGATTGCCCATTAACAGAACAGTTGGTGAATTAATCCTCTCATGCTCTTGTGGTCTGAAGTGCCCTTGAGCAAGACACTGATCTCTGAATCGTTCCAGGTCCCAATCCCTGAACCATAGCTAGAACAGCTCCACAAAGGAGGAGGAGGAGTGAAGACGGACACAATATATTTAAAAATCAATTTGCTTTGCGTGAACACACACTGTTTGGTGTTTTTCCTTTGTAATTACCTTCATTGAGTCAACAGATTGCAAACTAATTACATTTATGTCAGTTATCCATCAGTATATAACCCTAATGCTAACATTTGAAATTTATGCAAGTAATTATTGGTAAATTTGAATGAAAGTTTAAGTGCTGTGGTCTGTGTACTTATCCTGGACTACAAGCTGCTGCATCCGGCTCAGTGGCAGCAGCTCTTATTTGTTTTAGTTATAAGCTATCTCCTAAAAACACTCTGCACAATGTGTGTTTTTCCACCTGTTGAACACTGATCTCGGTGGGTAACATTTGCTTAGTTGAGTAACTTTATGGACTCCTTCCCACAGTGGGCCTTTAAGGATCTTTTAAGGCTTGTATGGTTTCTGAATGAATGTATAGTTGAAATAAATAATAATTCCGGTGTTCTCTTTGGTTTGGTAGTTCCTGGTGTGCAAACGCAAACTGGAGAGCAAGAAGGAAGCCTTACTCATCTTGTCAAAGGAACTGGATATGTGTCAACAGGAAAGAGACCAGTACAAGCTGATGGCCAACCAGCTAAGGGAACGTCACCAGGGCCTTAAGAAGAAGTACAGAGAACTTATTGTGAGTGTTTGAATGTTTGACAGTCAGTTCGCTTGAAGAGTACATTGGGATCTGCTGCCAATTAATTTGATTAAACATCACTTGCTCCACTAAAACGAAGCTCTTAAAGTGTGTAGGAATATCTTCAGTGTGTATAATCAAAGGTTTGCTCGGTATATTTGTTTCCAAACATTATTTTAGTGTCATTTATTTCCCTGTTTTAGGACGGTGATCCTTCGTTACCACCAGAGAAACGCAATCAGGCAAGTTGATGATGCTCTGATTTTCTTACAGTACTCTGTGTTGACATCCATGTCTCTGGGTCTTCAGCCTGTGAGATCAAGAGTGGCCTCGGAAGAATTCATGGATTCATCAGATTCCAGGATATACAACCCCTGGCAAAAATTATGGAATCACCGGCCTCGGAGGATGTTCATTCAGTTGTTTAATTTTGTAGAAAAAAGCAGATCACAGACATGACACAAAACTAAAGTCATTTCAAATGACAACTTTCTGGCTTTAAGAAACACTATAAGAAATCAGGAAAAAAAATTGTGGCAGTCAGTAACGGTTACTTTTTTAGACCAAGCAGAGGGAAAAAAATATGGAATCACTCAATTCTGAGGAAAAAATTATGGAATCATGAAAAACAAAAGAACGCTCCAACACATCACTAGTATTTTGTTGCACCACCTCTGGCTTTTATAACAGCTTGCAGTCTCTGAGGCATGGACTTAATGAGTGACAAACAGTACTCTTCATCAATCTGGCTCCAACTTTCTCTGATTGCTGTTGCCAGATCAGCTTTGCAGGTTGGAGCCTTGTCATGGACCATTTTCTTCAACTTCCACCAAAGATTTTCAATTGGATTAAGATCTGGACTATTTACAGGTCATGACATTGACCCTATGTGTCTTTTTGCAAGGAATGTTTTCACAGTTTTTGCTCTATGGCAAGATGCATTATCATCTTGAAAAATGATTTCATCATCCCCAAACATCCTTTCAATTGATGGGATAAGAAAAGTGTCCAAAATATCAATGTAAACTTGTGCATTTATTGATGATGTAATGACAGCCATCTCCCTAGTGCCTTTACCTGACATGCAGCCCCATATCATCAATAACTGTGGAAATTTACATGTTCTCTTCAGGCAGTCATCTTTATAAATCTCATTGGAACGGCACCAAACAAAAGTTCCAGCATCATCACCTTGCCCAATGCAGATTCGAGATTCATCACTGAATATGACTTTCATCCACAGTCCACGATTGCTTTTCCTTAGCCCATTGTAACCTTGTTTTTTTGTGTTTAGGTGTTAATGATGGCTTTCGTTGAGCTTTTCTGTATGTAAATCCCATTTCTTTTAGGCGGTTTCTTACAGTTCGGTCACAGACGTTGACTCCAGTTTCCTCCCATTCGTTCCTCATTTGTTTTGTTGTGCATTTTCGATTTTTGAGACATATTGCTTTAAGTTTTCTGTCTTTACGCTTTGATGGCTTCCTTGGTGTACCAGTATGTTTGCCTTTAACAACCTTCCCATGTTTGTATTTGGTCCAGAGTTTAGACACAGCTGACTGTGAACAACCATCATCTTTTGCATCATTGCATGATGATTTACCCTCTTTTAAGAGTTTGATAATCCTCTCCTTTGTTTCAATTGACATCTCTCGTGTTGGAGCCATGATTCATGTCAGTTCACTTGGTGCAACAGCTCTCCAAGGTGTGATCACTCCTTTTTAGATGCAGACTAACGAGCAGATCTGATTTGATGCAGATGTTAGTTTGATGCAGATGTTAGATGAAAATTTACAGGGTGATTCCATAATTTATTCCTCAGAATTGAGTGAGTCCATATTTTTTTCCCTCTGCCTGGTCTAAAAAAGTAACCGTTACTGACTGCCACAATTTTTTTTCCTGATTTCTTATAGTGTTTCTTAAAGCCAGAAAGTTGCCATTTGAAATGACTTTAGTTTTGTGTCATGTCTGTGATCTGCTTTTTTTTTTTTCTACAAAATTAAACAACTGAATGAACATCCTCCGAGGCCGGTGATTCCATAATTTTTGCCAGTGGTTATAGTTGTTTGGAGATATTGATATCTTTGCATGAGAACAAAACTCCACATCTTTGGGGTCTTGGTGCTTTCTGAGTAGTTTTCTTTCTGTGTAGGCTCTCAGTTGTCCAGGTGGTTTCCATAGTAGAGAAGCTTGAATCTTTGACTGGACTGGGTTGCTTGACGCGAGGATGTTTCGCTTCAAATCGCAGAAGCTTCCTCAGCTAAAATTCTTAGTCTGACTTCTGTCTTGACTCTTGTAGAGAAGAATAAACAGAAGCCACAAAAGCTGGAGTTTTAAACTTAACCAGACCCCTCCTACCGAGAGGCAGACTGCAATAGGCTAGTGACTAAACAATAGCTCTGATTAGCACCTATTGTGCTCTAGTTAGCACCCTCCTAATGACAGCGCAGCTGTCCCTCCTAATGATGGGACGGACATCTCTCCTGACGGCTCCCCTGACGACTCTCCTGATGACGTGAATGACTCATTACCATGAACAAAAGACTGAAACTGCTTTGACCTGAGTACCCCATTGTAAACAGGGGGCAAAGCGTGTCTCAGACCCCCTCCCCGGTTAAGGCTGGGTTTCAACTGTTTCACATAAAATGCCTCCTTCACTCCTCTCTCAAACCATTTCCTTTCTCTGGCTAAGTTAACATCTGTGAAACTTTGCTAATTAGTAGCCAGGTGCTGCTGGAATTACTTTTTAAAGAAGCAAATTTTTTTTAGGGAAACTAAGGTGAGTATTATTTGCATTGTCAAGGAACATCAACTGTGGAATTTTGTCAATATGACATGTTTCTTGTGTTCCAACATACACGTGCCTCAGCAACTGTAAAGAGCCAAGAACAAGCCCACATTTCACTTGGCTATGACAGATCAATGGCTTGTTTCAAGTTGTAGGGATGGACTGATGGTCCGTCTGGGTGGTTTTCATCCAGATCCAGACCTGGCTTTAATTTGGAAAGAGACAAAGAACATCTACTGGTTGTCCAATGGTTGACCCAGTAGCGAACTAAGGCAAGTGATACAGTGGTAATGTTGAGCTTTCAGCATGAATACCTTTGACAGAATCTGACTACGTAGCCAAGGTAAAGCTCTCTGCTTCTCTGCTGGGCAACTGGACGAGTAAAATATTAGATTTGGTAGCCTACACAAGCCCAAAGACAGGCTGTTGGGCTTTTGCAAAGAAGTGGGGGGTGGGGGTTGTCTGTGGGATGTGGATGGAGATGGAGGAGAAGGTATTGCAAGAAAAACCTACTCAAATGCTTCACCTCAGGGAGCCGGGGTGGATGCTGTTCCTGCAAATGCTGAAATCTTTCCTTGCCAGAAAACCTCTCAATTTTGAGTTGGTCATCACAATGGCAACACACTGGATTCAAGCGGATGCAGCTCTTCAAAGCAGCAGCATTTGAAAAAACGCCCACAATTTAATTGCGAGGCAAAATGCAGTCCCCTGCGGTCAGATTATATGCGGTGTAAATGGACTGCATTTATATAGCGCTTTTCCATCTGCATCAGACGCTCAAAGCGCTTTACAGTTATGCCTCACATTCACCCCGATGTCAGGGTGCTGCCATACAAGGCGCTCACTACACACCGGGAGCAATAGGGGATTAAAGACCTTGCCCAAGGGCCCTTAGTGATTTTCCAGTCAGGCGGGGATTTGAACCCAGGATCTTCTGGTCTCAAGCCCAACACCTTAACCACTAGACCATCACCTCCCCTAAACAGTGTAAACAACAAAGTGGAGTTGGGCGCACCCTAAAAACACTTCCCGCTGTGTTCTTTCATCATAGTTTTGCAAACTCAATGGGTGGTTGTCTGTTTTAGAGTTTGAGTGTGCTGCTCTTCTTTGTCACCTTTAATTCAGGTGAACCTGGCTCAGCTGCTGAGAGACTCCAGGGAGCGAGTGAAACAGCTCGCAGAGGAGGTGAAGGAGCTGACTCAGAGGCTTGCAGAGGTCCAGGGGGACAACAAGGTTCAGTACTAGCACACACATGCTCTACGTGCAGTATAAATACCATCTAATTGACAAGAATTTTATCTCCTGCAGGTTTGAAGCCCTTAGAGTAGATTTACTGCCTTGTACTGGCTTTTACCAGCTCTTCCTGATTGTTCTGCGTTGTAACAGCTCCTCCGGATGACCATCACACGACAGAGGCTGGGCGATGATGAAGTAGGTGTGCGGCACTTCCCTGCCCACGAACGCGAGGATCTCGTTCGCCAGCTGGAACGAGCGGGACTCCAGGTTTCACACAACTTGTGCAAATAAAGCTTCAAAACGGTTGTCCCAAAGTCTACAGCGGCATCTCTTGCAAACACTTTTGTCCTGAATGATTTGTTTGTAGATGGAGGAGATGGAGCACAACACGAAGGCTTTGACAGATGAGCTGCAGGACGTGAAGGCAGAGCGCGCCGTGTTCAGCGAGAAGGCCGAACGACTCAATGTGGAGCTGAACCACATTTTGGGCAACAATGAGGCACGCATAATCGACATAGATGCTCTCTGCATGGAGAACAGGTGCATAGGACTCAGGGAGACAGATTGACCTCTAGTAGTCATAATGTCAATAATAATGTAATTTTTAAAATGGGAAATGTATTAACATCTAACATATGCAATTACTGTACCTGTAGGTATTTTTATTTATTTTTGGTCTTGTACTACTTTGCAGACTCCAGTTACCTGCAACATCTGTTTTTGCTGTATTTTATTTTTTAAATGTATGTACCTGCATTCACTGAGACTCTTCTTTTAGAATATCAAGTAGGTTCAAAAGTCCAAATTCAGCACAGTGCAGTCCAAGTAGAATACAGCAAGGAACACATAAAAAAAAAAAAAACAGACGAACCTAAATGCTCCATTGGAAAGCTGGTACTTTTTTATTGTCTCAGAATTTGAAAATTCCTTGTTGTGTTGCTGAATTTCTGAAAAACCTTGAACATGTGTAAACCTTGCATGTTGTTTTGGTGATAATCAGTAATGATGGTCAATAAGAAACAACTAATTCTTTTTAGGATTTTTAAGTTAAAACCTTACCAGCACTCTTCAATTGTTAAGTACAGTGTAAGTATTTGTAAGTATGCAAAAGCTGCATTTATTATGTGGAGGCAACTTTTTATTAAAAAGAAAATGGCCCATTTTTATTGCAGCAAGATTTTCAGAACCAAAACAAGGCTTCCCTCCTTGGCCACTCCTCCCCAACCCTTTTTCATCAACATTGAGCACAAGGAACAGCAGTTAGATATTTAACAGGCCTGATGTTATGTTCCATTGCACGTCGGAAGTCTGAGTCTGTATTCTTTACGTCTCGTCCTGAAAATGCTTTTCAGTGCATCTTTGTGGGAAAACACTTAGTTGCAGTGTTTATTATGGCTGGGGAGCACAAACAACTTTCAATGATATTTTCATCTTCCATCTTGGGAAAGCTATTGCCATGTCAAGTTTGCAACCTACTGATGTGCTGATGGCAACACCAAGATCCACAACTCAAGTCTGTTTCCTTCAGATAATTTTCTTGCATAAACCTGCCATCAAACACTGCATACAAGAAAAAATAAGGTAGCTGGATGTTGCAGTGATGCTGGATTGGCGAAGTTGCTCTGTTTTATTGATGTATAAAATAACATTTTGGACACCTTTTGACAAAAGTCTCACAGTTTTCAGAACGTTAAGTATCCCGTCAGACAGTTTGACTAAGCACATGGAAAAGACGTACGCTGAGACTACACTGTCAGTAATCCCTATTTACTGTTGTTGTTGTCCATTCGGCTGCTCCGTTTTTTTTTTCAGGGTCGCCACAGCGGATACAACCCGATCCGCATTGGGAATTGGCACAAGTTTTACGCCGGATGCCCTTCCTGATGCAACTCCAGTTTTACCTGGAGAAACCAAAGAGGTCTCCTATCCAAGTACTAACTTTTTTTTTTAAATAATGTCCTTGCTAGGTATTTGCACGACCGTTTCCGCCAAGTACAAGAGGAGGTGAACCTGCTGAAATCCAACATTATGAAGTACAAGGTATCAGCTTGCAAGCCAACTGTGGCAAAAAGTCATATATGCGCTAAAAGTGACAGAAGTACCATTCAGCTTCGTTCTTGTTTCCACCCTGACAGACTGCACTCGAGAGGAGAAAAAACTCCGGTGCATACGGGAAATCCAACCACAGTCCTCTCACCGGAGTCCTCTCAGCCAAACAAGGTGAAGTAGAATTCTCTTGAAAGATACTCATAAAATTCTTTTTTGTATTGCACTACTTGACCACTTTTTGATTCAGCCAAGCAAGTCAACAAGCGCCTTTGTTTTCCAGTTGTGCGTCAGCTGGCTTCTTGTCGGCCTCTCCATCTGTTTTTTTTTGTAAGGGTTATTGGTGCAGCGCTGGAAGGCTGTGCCAAATGACTCTTTATAGGATAGGCAGAAAAGCATCTATCACCTGTTTTGATAATGAATCATTTAAGGCACCTTTGAAGGGGAAAAAATGGTGCTTTTATTCATCTGTGGCTTTTTTTTTTTTTTTACATGCTTCACTAGAGACAAAGCAGGTCTCGGAGCTGTGTCCGTATGGCTTATGTGTGGCAATATCTTAACAAAGACTTTAGTTTGGTACACAAGATCGCCTGATAAAGACCTTGGAAAACTTTGATGTTGGGTGCACTGTGGTTCAGCTTGTGGCCACCAAGGGGCAGACTCTTTGAAATGTTAGGTACAGTATAGAATATGTGGACAAAGACTTCCATGTGTCAAGGTGAATCTCGGTGTCCAAGCTCACCTCACCAACACCTTAGACAAGTTTGGTGTTGGGCTTATTTTGATTCCGATTATGGTCACAAAGGGTCTGGTTGACTCTGAAAGGTTGTGTATGCTTGAACTCAATCAAGTCAATTCTGGGAGTATGCTTGTATTGTAATTACACTTGCTGCTGTAGAAGCTCGATTTTGACCTCCATGATTTCAGCTCGGACAAGCATTACCCTGGATATTTCAGATAAACTGGTTTTGATAGTTGGATAATCACATTTTTCACTTGTTTCACACTGTTGTATACTAAGAATAGACTGGTATATGGTGGTTTTAACTGGTTTACACCAAAGTTAAATATTGAACAGGTTTGGAAAAGTGTGCTCTTGAATATTTACCCATCTGTCTTTTTTCTGTATATTATAGACAGATATGTATTTTATTGATAACTTATTAAAAATTACAGTTTAATGTGCGGCTCCATCCAGAGATAGCTGTGCTGGCTGTTTCTGTAACCCTCCTGTCCTGTGCACCGGCGACATTTACTGTATTTTGTTTTGTAAATTGTCGGTAGCATGGTCCAAGCAGAGGGTCACCCCTTTGAGTCTGGTCTGCTTGAGGTTTCTTCCTCAAATCATCAGAGGAAGGTTTTCCTTACCACTGTCACCTGTGTACTTGCTCTGAGAGTTGGTAAGGTTAGACCTTACTTGTGTTAAGTGCCTTGAGGCAACTTTGTTGTGATTTGGTGCTATATGAATGAAATAAATTGAATTGTCTATTATTAATAAGGAACTTGCTTTTCTCTCCTGTTCCGGTTGCCCTGCAAACTACATGGCCCCATTGTGTTGTGCCTACTCTTCCCCTCGTTCTTCAGTTCAAGAGATGCTCCTGGAGGACCAAGGCTGCAGCCTGCCGGCCACACCCCAGTCCATATCAGACCTCAAGTCCCTAGCCACAGCTCTGCTGGAGACCATCCATGAGAAGAACCTGATCATCCAGCACCAGAGGCACACCAACAGGTACTGGCACATGTCAGTATGGTGTATTGTTATGAGAGGAAGTCGATGGGTCACGCAAAAAAAAAAAAAAACAGTTTCGTTCTGGTTAACCTGCCGGACACACACTCAGTGTTTGCTTATGTATTCTGAGAATACTCCACCTCCAAAGCAAACGGCGCTCTGTGTAACGCACATGTGCACAAACACGGGCAGCATTATTAAGTTTGAATGAACTGAGTCCTCGTGCGCACTCTGCAGGATCCTCGGAAACAGAGTTGCTGACTTGGAAAGGAAGCTGAAGACCTTGGAGGTGTCAGGACTCTGGAGCCTTCCAGGTGTGTGTCAGCGTCAAGCACTTGTGTTTCCATGACAACAACTTTTAAAGCTGAAACTCAGAACATTACATTCTGATAGAGATTTTAAATGGCTTACATGTATAAATAAATGATTAGAACAGCAGATGATTATTCATATATCACTATGAATCTTTGTATTTGTTGTTTATATCTTCAAATGTAACGATTTTGTAGACCTACTAAAAGAGAGCATGGGGTCATATTAGGGTCAAAGGTCAAAACAGGAATTTCTTGTCTTTTTTTTTTTTATGGAAATGATCATTTGGATCAAATAGAAATTTGGGGTTCATGAGCCACATATCTACTGTCTACTGCCACAGTGGTAATTGATTTTTAGTGTTTTTGGTGATTACCATGGTAACACCAGTTCCTGACTCTGTTCCCTCAGACGTTTTGGACAGAAAACGTATATTCCAAATAATTAGACACTAAAATTAAAACAGCATTTCCTGAGAGAGTGCATGACAGACTTAAAATAGTGCCCTATGTGCCCCCCGCAACCCCATATTGAGCTTGTATTGGCTAATTACTGTTGTTAAATTGATATACAAGAGAATCAAACTGAGTCATTATTTCCTTCAAAGATCTAGAATGTAAAAAGAAGCAATTACTTCAATGTTTTTTTTTTTGTCACTTATGCAAAGTTTTATTGCAAATATAATGATTATGGTCATATAGAATGTGTGGAAAACAGTGCCAATGTTAAAGCTCTTATTATTGTTATTATTTAGTTGAATGGCTGTAAATGATGAATAACATCTTCCTTTTTGGGAAAATTTTGGGATGAGAAAATGCATCACTGTCAAGTGATAGAACTATGCATAATTGCAACGATGCAAAGTTGCTTCCACCTGGTTTCACTGTGTCTTTGTTCAGTAGTTCAAGCTGCCTGGTAATTTTTCTTAATCTTTCTAAATGTATTGATGAGGTGTTGTGTTCACACCAGCGTGTCTTTCTCTCTTTTCTGGCTGCGTCTCAGGCTTGACCTACCGCGTATCGGTGGGAATTGGGAGTATGTATTCTTTCTGCTCTGTTTCGTTCATCCATGCCCTCCCACACACTCATGCCAGGACCAATCCGGGCAAATGCCCAGAAAGCGTGTCACCTCATGCCCACCATTTACGATGTGTCAGCTTCATTGACCACACACTCATGTGCCTGTTCATTCATGATGGCGCTGACTGAACATGGTGGCTGGGTATCGCGCACTAATCCTTTGTGGTCCAGCAGATCTGTCACTCTGTGTTTTACACTCGGAAGGAAGAATCCTTTTGAAATTTTTTTTAGGATGACGGTGTTTTAAGGACATGAGACCTTAATAGGTGGCAAGCCAGTGTTTTCTGGCATCTTGTGCTAACTCAGCAAAGAAGATGTAGTTGATATGGAGTATGATGTAATGTTATATTTTGGGTTAGGGTTAATCATTTAATCAAAACACTTGCCTTGTACAGTGGAGGGAAGTGCAAATCAAAATTACAAAATGCAAAACACTTTTACAAACAGTAGAACACTTTTCCAAGCCCTGAAACAAATTTATAAATGGCAGAACCATTTTACAAGTCCTGCAGCAAATTTACAGGTGACAGATTCTGACTGGAATGTACCAAATGGCGAACGTGACAGAAGGGGAATGTATCAAATGACAATCCCCTTCCGTCACGTTCGCCATGTGGTACATCTTTCTTCCGTCAGAATCTGTCATTTGTAAATTTGTTTGGGTACTTCTTGTAAAAGTGTTTTTGGACTTCCCAGTCGCAGTAGCCTTGAGCACGTACTTATATATATTTAATTGAGATTTGAAGTGTAAAAGTAGTTCTGAAGTGGAGTAATCACAAAGAAAAGCGACCATTCTGTCATATTTTAATTACCTTCCAATGTAAGATTTTCAACCGTAATGTTGAAAGCTGTATAGAATCCTAACTAGACTGGTGTATGTCCTCCATTAAATGATTTTTCT
Organism: Thalassophryne amazonica; assembly: GCF_902500255.1. Lineage (NCBI taxonomy): Eukaryota > Metazoa > Chordata > Actinopteri > Batrachoidiformes > Batrachoididae > Thalassophryne > Thalassophryne amazonica. The sequence continues at coordinate 18,942,022 of NC_047125.1, read as the reverse complement.
TTTCTTATTTCTGAAGGAATAGTTAGCGACATCTAATAATGAATAACTGACACTAAAAGTACTCGTAACAGAAATTAACTTTTGCAACACAGTTCATCCAACTTTCTTGGATTGAAGGAATATTCCAAAAGCAACTCGGACAGGACGAGACTGCCCTCTTTCCCTAAGAGGAAATGCTTTGCAGTTTTCTCCCACTGGAGGGAGCTGTTGTGATGTGTGAGAATCTGACTGCGAGGTGGAGGGGGCGAGTCTGGATGGCAGTACCCTGTCATGAGACCGTCATTCTCACCGCCATAAAACTGACAAGCATCCATTACTGAAAATGATTGCCCACATTACAAACACATTTAGGGGAATGTGCCGTTATTAGGGAATTTGTAGGCGAGGGCCCAGAGTGCCCAACGTCGACGCTGTCCACCAGTTAGAGAGAGACGGTGGTATAGGGAGATGTGACTGAGTGTGGCGGTGATGTGATGTGAAGTTGGGCTGATGGATATTGAAGGCGAACAGGATGGAATGTTCGGCTTCAGCCTCTTATTTGAGACCCGACAAACACTCGAGGTGACTACGTTGTCTCTGCCCGAGAGAGGGCAAAAATAAAAACAATAACGACGACATAAATGCAGTGGCTCAGATAAAGTTGTGATTGATAGAACCCCTAGCCCCCTCCCTTTTTTGTGTGTGTGTGTGTGGGGCTGTTATCGTCTGGCTGAAAGCGTGCAAGCTGCAATCTAACACGGCAAGCGAGAGACTGCCAGACTGCATCAGATACTGCGGCAAGAGGTTCTCACCAACTTTAAAGGCAGAGGTGGATTCACAAGGCACAGATGAAGACGTAGACAGTCTGTTTGATCCAGTGAGAGGATTTTAGCAGTTTGACTGACTGAGGCACACACGTTTCTTTACTAGCGTGGATCTAGAGTCCGGGTGGGCAGTACAACCTAAAATTACTACCAAGGTATTATCACTTTTGGATGGTGATGGTTGTATAATTAGAGAAATACTGAAAATTCAGTAAGGTATATATTATATTCCAATTCTAAGGTGGAACTATACCAGTATACAAAGGTATATCTAAAAAGGAAGAGTAAAATAGGAGAGTAGAAAAGAGTAGAGTAGAGCCACTTCGGTGCCTGGTCTTGAGAACCAGGGATGGTAGGCTAAAAAGCCTTTTTATCCCATGGGAACTCTCCCTACTCACCCAAGCAGCTCAAGAAAAAGGTGTATATATAATATAATAAATAATAAGACATAAGAAGGATAAGACATCACAGGAGAAGATTGTAGTATAGGTAATTTAGTATGTAGACAGTAGTAAAATCAAATCTAGTTAGTAGGCTAAGCTATAGAAGCAGAAGCTATGAGTGTGTAAGTGTACTGGTATCTATCTAAAGTAACTCTGTTAGCATACTATAGGAAAATAAAAAGTAGAATCATTATGCTATCAAATGGAAACCTAAGAACTTAAGTACTATATGTTGATGTCTTTAGAGGAATACAAAAACTGATGAATCATTAAAAATCTACAGCATGTAAAATAGAATTGTAAATGGTGAAAATAAGCTAGTTATAGTGGAAGAGCTAAATTAACTGTGAATAACCCAACCGTACCCAGCAAGCTAACACAATAAACAAAAATGGTAATTAATGTATAATGTATAATAGCGTAGTTAAACCTACAGTAACGGTATTAACAAATACATATAAAATAAATGTGGGTATGAAATTATAAATTACATGACTTAATAACTTATTTTTGCAAGAGTTTAACGTGGACTACTTTAATTTTTGAAGCTACCACTTCAAAGTTAAAATCTGGAAAAAAAAAAAATCAAGACTCTTAACAGTTTTGCCTGTTGATTTTTGCAGTCGTATGGCTTAAACAAGCGTTTAGTGCAAAAGTCTACTGGTTCACACAACAGAATCACGGTTTAACAATATTTATATGACTGTTAACTTATGGCTTTCACAGTAAAAGTATTTGACTTGTGTGGAGCGTTGACCATCACAGCCTCAGCACTGTAATGTTGAGCTACAGAAATTATTATTGCTTTCCAGATGAATGGATATTTGGCATTATTTTTTCATTAGTTCATCTGCATTATTTGTTGTGTGTTATTAAAAATTTAATAATAATAATAATACATATTTCTGGCTTGGATTGATGGCATTATCGATCTATATCATTGCACAATATCAAACCGGTGATGACTGTGATACAGGTGTGTCGCCAACCCTTAATTTAAACACTTTGTCCCATTGCAGGTTTTTAATGGTGACAGATAGATATGGAGACTTTTAAATGTGTTTCAGAATCCCTTCGGCTGCTCCCTTGTTTGCACTCGGGGTCGCCACAGCAAACCAAGGTGGATCTGCATGTTGAATTGGCACAGGTTTTACGCCGGATGCCCTTCCTGACGCAACTCCACATTACATGGAGAAATGTGGCAGGGGTGGGATTTGAACCTGGAACCTTCTGCACTGAAACCAAGCGCACTAACCACTTGGCCACCACCTCTGCTGTTTCAGAATCCATAATCTGATATTTTTAAGCCCCCCTCCTTTGTCCTTGATAACTGTGGGTATATGCAGATTGCATTCCACTGTTGTGCATGTTGGAAGGCAAGATGGATCAGTGGCCAGAGAAGCATCTGCCACACTGGGTCATGAACCTTTTCCCGAGTACTGGATCCTGGAGATGAACTGCTGTGCTCAATGGCGCGGTGTGGGCCTTGCTGTGAAATACCTAATAACACTTACCGGATTATTATCAGCTGTTAACCGCACAACTGTTCAAAGACTCTCCTAAATATTGGAAAACAAGTACCATGCAGGCATCAGCACAGCTTTAAAGTCACAGTCGGCGTCTCCAGCTCCCATGTGGTGGATTTCCAAGTGAAATGCGATTTTTGGGTAGTTTTGAAAGTGGGCGAGCCCCAATTGTGCAGCAGCGTCTTCCACTTCTCCCAGCTCTGCTGATGCTTGATCGGCTAAGCCTGGTGTCTGCCAGTTCTTGATTGACTGAACACATCTGCCTGAGCCAATTGGCTGTGAAAAGAGCCGATAAGGAGGAAAGTCTGAAGTACAGGTGATCTCCAGGGGCTGAGATGGTGACCGCTGCTTTCGAACTCATGAGTGGGAGTTTGGGAGCTGTCGGCTACCACTCAAACATGGACATCTCCAAATAATGAGAACTTCCCATTTTTATTTGTGTGTGTGTATGGCTAATGAGCTAACGTGTGTGGGCTCAACTGAGCACCAAATCACTTTTGGTTGTTAAATTAATGCTGGTGGGATGGAGGATGGTTCGGATTAATGTGGTGACAAACATTTTAAGTATGCCCTTTTAATAAACTGTAATGAATAAAGGTAGCTTTTCCACATCTGAAAGGACAGCCTCTACTGCTCATGTTTATAGTATTCTACTCTATCCCATTGTCCATATGGCCAAATATTTTGGGACGTTATCTCCAAAGCCCTTGGGCCCAAACTAACTCAACGTGGCACTTGGGTAGTCCCATTGGGGGGAGGGACGAATGCAACAGTAGCAACATGGCAACAGTCACCTGATTTTCATATTGATTACATAAAAGGGTCATTACTGAAAAATCATACATGGGCTCATTGAAATTATATTACTTGAGCTCAGACACAATCAACAACATACTCCAAGGCACCTGCTAGGTACCACATGATCTCACTGTTTAGGTCAAGACATCATCCAGTACAGAGTTTTACGCAAAGCTGAATTATTTGCTGGTTCATTTTTTTTTTCTTACAACTTGTGACAACAGCTGTAAACAAACTAACTGGGGAAACTGCTAAAACTGACACGGGGTTGGTGTAAAGTGGCACATATTTCTTCAGATGTCACTGTACCTCAAACTTGGTGGCAGCTGCTGCTGTGGTTAAATAATAGGTCAGGAGACACAGAATGAGCAGTCAGGCTGTCCTGGGTCGGAAACACCATAGAGTCAGGAACATCCTGGCATATTCGCATCCCAACATTACCAAGTGGGTTGCTTGGGTTTTTGATTATTTCGATTGTGCACTTATTTTTTTGTAACTTCCAGAATGAATCTGCCGTGCGTTCAGATTCTTACCTTCTTAACTCTCAAGCAACCGAGCTATTTTAATGACTAATATGGCTGAGTGGGGTTATTTATGGCCCCATTGACTTTATAATGGAATATTTCTGTGTAAGTGATTGTTTTAGGGTTCTTGATGTTTATTTCACACTTTAATATATCTAATATATCTGTCTATCATCTAGTGTGATAAGGTATGGAGTTTTGTTGTCGTGTTTTTTTTTTATTATTATTATTTACAAAAAGTAGCCATGAACACACACCAATAAGACAATATTACATTTATTTAGACAACCCTTGTCTGTTACATCTTGTAAAATGCACACTAGCTTTTATTTCTTTGCATCAAAATTGAAAACAATCATAAAAAGTAAACTTTCTTTGAGTAAAACATGTATTCCAATGTGGTGAGATAATTATAGCATCAATATATTCTGTAAAGCTTCTATATCAGGGTGGTCTGACATCTCAGAGATATGATTTTCTCTGTCTGATGCTGACTCATCTCCATCAATGGAGCCATTTTCATCCTCACTCTTGGCATTATGAAACGGTTTCGATGCTTGTGCTGCTTCCTTGTAAAATGGGAAAATATGATTACAGTTGGCAAATTACAATAACATCTGAAGCTATAATGTTGAAAATCTCATAGATTTTTCCCGGGGTCAAAAGTGAACCCACACAAATTGGGATTATACTTGCTACACGGATTGGGCGATCCTTGCAAAACTCTATGGACAGGACAAATTGATTGACAAATTCATGGAAGGAAACTTTTTTCTAATTTAAAATTCAAAAAATGTTGCACAAAAATATATGCCTGGGTCATAAATGACCCCACTCGGTCACTTGAGGGTTAACCAAATTTTTCAGGGGGAAAAAAACATTTTTCTAAAAAACTAAGCAGTCAGCAAATTCGAATAGAGTTTGGTTGTTTCAGTTGGTTGTTATCATTATTATAGTTAAGTTTGCCCTAATTATTGGAAAATATACAGTATTATTCCCTCCATGAGAGCAAAAAAAGTTTATTTAGACTTTAAATATTCCATATTTCATTAGTGGTGACACTTAAATACAGCAGTTGACTTTTTGAAGGCCGTTCTGTCACTTTCCTTGACGTGTATAGTACCCACATGTCCCATCAGCCACTTCGCCTCCTGCTAACTGTTTCCCACATTGGCGTAGACGGCGCATTCATAACAATATGCTCTCCATTCGCCATTCATGATTCTCGTGCATCGCCTCATCCATTTTCTCCTTCTTCTGTTTGTGTTTGTATTTCACACTTGGCTGGTCAAAGAAACAGGCTGTGCTTTGCCTATTCACTGGGATTCTGTCACGTGCACGCTCCGACTCGCTGTGTGTATTTGTGATGTCTGCTTTATTGTGCACGGCCTCCTATGAGTAGCATATGGCGTCGGCCTAAGAGGCGTGCAGCCATCACTAATGAAGACGGATGAGTGGGAATTGTCGGCGCTCCTCGCGAGCGCCGCGGCACCGACGTGAACGTGTGTTTGTGGGCACAAAGAGATGGTGTGTTTGATTCTTATGAGTGTCTGCCCCACACTTTGTGTTTTTTGTTGTCATTTGTACACAAGTGTAACGGTCTACTGTTTCTTTCCTGGTTGTGGCGGTTTGTAGGGACACGCGATAGCATCTCTCTGAATGAAAGCCTGCAGCTGGAGCTTCATCCATCACGTGCCACATCTCGGCCAAGCACCAGACTGCAGGCGCCCAAAGGTGAGTGTAATGGGTGCATGCTCACTTCTCCAGCCACAGATAAGACCACCTACGGCTAATGGCGTGGAAGCAACCGTAATTAGCCACTGTGTGCTAAACCAATCCTTGCCACTGTCGGTGTTTAACCCAAGTCCTGTCTTTTCCCGCCTCCACCTCTTTTCCACATCTCATTGGCACAAGCTGCCCAAATGCCATGGCATTTTGGAAATGTGAAGCGAATTCTTGCCCGCTGACATTCAGAAACTTCTGCCGTGTTCCTTTTGAAGAAAGACTGAGGGGGGGGGTGCATAAGTATGGATGCCCGTTCAAGCAGCATTGCCTTCGTTCTGTGAGCGTGTGCGGTCTTTAACCTTTTTGCCTGCACATTCACAAATATGGGTCAACAGTCCCCCAAAGTGACAGCGTATTTTGGCCAAAAAGAAAAAAGAAGCAGAACGAAGCTGTTGCTATAATCACGATGCACCGTCTCACGCTCGTCTTATCTCCTCTTGTCTGGGACAGTGTTGCTATATTTAGCCTGTTGCCATGGAAGCGCTTCAGTCATGTAACAGAAATAACTGTAATCATCAACAGAATGATCCAGTCCCAAAGGATTTGGCTTTCGCTTTCGACATATTGTCTCAAACTGACAGGACAGTTTTAGCCTTTTGTGCTCCTTTTTCTTCTTTTCGTTTCTCCATTCTGTTAATCCAGTTTGACCTTTGCCCTCAGTATGTTGCCTGCCGTGCTCATCTTCAATTATCCAGTGATCAATACCAAAAAACCTAGAAATAATAATTCTAGTTTAAAGAAAATGCAGCTATAATATGAATGTTTTTTGCTTTTTTATATTGTGTGATGGGGTCTTTGGAGATTTGGCTGGGCTGTATGGGCTGTATGGTCTAGTTTTCTGTAATTAAAATGACAAGTGGTCTCACCTTCCTTCTCCCGGTTGTGTCAGATGAGAGAAGTTCCCATGAATCATTGTGGGAATGCCACACCAGTGGCAGCGACCTTGCCCCAGATGTTGTCAGCAGGGAGGACAGACCTGCTCTCCTCCACAGCCTGGGGCCTCTACGTCGCGTGGAGACTGATGGGGGAGACGGCGGGGGAAGGGGAGACACGGTGACTCTGACAGAAGAACACACTGCTTTGGAGCAAGAGGAAGAGGAGCGGAGTCCGGTGGAAGAGGCGGGGCACGAGGTTGAAGGTGCTGAAAATGAAGAATTGGGCTCCACCGTGGAGGAAGGAGAAGAGGCAGCGCTGGCGCTTGATGCTCCGACCTCTGAGACGAATTTTCACCGGCTTCCACTGAGGCAAATATCAGACAGTCATTTTGAGGTGAGTCGCCTGCTGTGCGCACCCCTGGATGAGGATGCCAGTAACGTCCCCGAACAGACAGAATCCTCAAAATTATCCCCAGAATTCCCCGTCACAGACACATCCGGTACACAGGACTGGGACATTCATTGTCAGTCAGCGCCAAAGGACACCTGCCACAACGACAGCCTGGTCTAATAAGACATCCTCGACTTGAAAACGATGGATTATTGTTGCTGATTGCGCTTTGCTTCCCCAGTTGCATTCCCACAGCGCAGCGACGGCTCACTTTCCCACCAAACAGCTGTGCTATGAAATGTGGAAAGTTTGTCAGCTGCACCTGGATCCAGCAACAGACATTTTAGAAATCACTAATGATGCAACTTTCATGCACTAAATGACAATTTCAGTTGAGTGAGATTTATCAAATGATGTTTGGAATGTCTGAGTAGATAGTTAGGTGACTTGACTCAATAGGGGAAAGAAAGCACCGTTTTTGGTATAATACTTTCTTATGGTCTAACATGTTATTTTAGTCGAGAAAACCCCAGAGGGAAAAAACACCACCAAATTCACTGGCTTTGGAAAAGCCAGGACGCATAACCTGTAAAATGGAGAATGTTGAATTACACAACAGCGCAAAAACAGCAAATGCTATCATCTATCTCTAAATTGAAAGGGCACATCACGAAGATAAAGCAATTAAAATTTGATTAACTTAGTCGCACCACATCTATGCAAAAAGAGACCTTGTTTTACATATGTGATGCACAATAGCCCTATCTCCCACCTGCTGAATACAACCATGTCTGGTTTTGTTGTAGGAAATTATCTTATTCTCATGCATTATGGAATGTAAAAGCAGGTGTTGTTTAAGATGCATGAAGTCTGGATTAGCGTGTTTGGTGATTTTCTTTCTTTTGCAAAGATGCTTCTTGCAAGATTATTGGTAGAATGTTGGCAGGAGAGAATGTGGGTGGGGAGATAGGTTACTATTTTTGAAATCCAAAATGTGAAATTCACATTTGTTAACATTATTAAAGTGCTCGTCTAAAACAGGTGGAAATTTTGAGTATTTTTTGGCTGTCAAATTTCATGATCATATGGAAAGAAAACATTTATCTTTGAAATCTATTCATATGGAAATTTGATCTTATTATATTTCGGTGTGCACAAAAGTTCCAAGTTATTTCACATTTCATTGGTAGCTTTAGTCTTGCAGTTTCATGTAATATGCAAATATTTACTGGGGCTCTGACACTGAAATTACATGATAGATGTTGAGGAACCATCATGGCCAACGTCAATCCAATAACCAAACATCTGAAAGCTAAGCCTACTACTCTCCGAGCCAATGATTGTCTCATTTGTTTGCGTGTACTTGGTCATTTTTGTTTACTTGCAACATGTGCCTTAAATGTGACTCTTTATTTGTATGCAAGACTAAAATATTTATGGATAAACAGTAAGTCTTGGAGGTTATTTTTCTCCCGAGCTGATGTAATTCATGTGCACGTTTACATTTTCCAGAGATTCCAGAGTTAAAAGATGAAGAACAAAAAATACCCCAGAAAAATGTTTCTTTATTGCTTACTGCAATGAATTATGTCGTTTGATTTTTGCATTGACCTATTTTATTGAGAATTTTGTCCATTTCCAAAGAAATGTATCTGCTTTGCTTCATGTACATGCAGGCAACGTCATTAACATTTAAATATTGATTAAAATCAAATATGATTTTTGTAAACTCCAGCATATTGGAATTGAAAGCAAATGGTGAACATGGACTTTATTTTTGGGTTATTTACAATATAGTGTGTTGAAATTATAGCACTTTTGCATGAAGTTGCTCCCCCTTTATTGATGGACCAAAAACCCAAGTGGCTCAGTGTGGCGTCGCTTATTATTTCATGTACCTGTAAGTAATTTAAGGATGACTGATGTGGCCAAAACAATCCCAGACATTGTTTCAAAGAACATGAGGTCTTTCCAGGTTCATATGCTTTGGAAGCGAGCCAAAATGGCCCCATTGGAACTCTAATCCGAAACTGAAGACCCAATCTGAAAGTGTCCCAGAGTTATTAGGACACGGTCCAAACTCACCTGAAGCTAAGTGCAGCTGACTACAGCCACAATAATGGAAAACAAAAGTGGTGATATGTAATTTGCTTTAATTAATGAACAGTGGATGTTAATCGAGTCTGGCTGTAAAGTAAATCAACTTTGCAAAATGTGGTAGAGAAATAAATAAATGATTGCTCATGAAGAAGACAAATATGTGGGCTCTCACACAAGAGGTTTAAGAAAAAGCTTTAGGTTTCATGTATGAAACATAAAACTTGTTTTTGCCACTGGAGGAGTTGTTACAAAGCAAACAAGTTAATTGGATGTCATGGTACAAATTACCAGCAGGGGATGCTCAGCGCATGAGCACGATTGTTTTTCATTCATTTTCTGTCTCTTACTTGGGTCTGGGTCACGGTGGCAGCAGACCAAACGGCTCATCCCAGTCTTCTCTTCCTGAAGGATCCAGAGGCATTCCCAAGCCAGCTGGGAAAAATAATCCCTTCAGCCTGTCGTGGGTTTTCCTCTGGCCTGTACAATTGGTGGGCATACTCCCAAGCACCCCAACCACCAATATGTGTGAAGTAAAAGAGCTGGTCCACCGTACCGTTCCAAGACCAGTGCAAGTTCATTGTAATCTAAACGTTGAACTATGGGGTTTTTCAATTCCGACAGATGGTTCTGTAAAACTGATGTTTGACAGCAGTCAAATTAGTAAGTATTAGTAACTGGAGCAGGCTGCGGCCTCAACTTTACCTAAATTCTGGGTCTTTTAGTGAAGTTTAGGGCTAGTGGCCGGCGATCACCTTAGTATTTCTCTGTTTTTCTTGTTTAATGCTGGCAAATTATACAGTATTTTTTGTCTTTCTGATGCCTGATTCTGTTTTTTCTCTCTTTAAGGTGCATCTCCATCCAGAGATGGGAGTTGTGTTCGTGTTGGCGCACAGGAACAGCGCCAATACATTTTTGTATATTCGTTCCATGAATTGTTTTGTAATTGTATGTTTGTAGCATGGCCCAAGCAAGGGTCACCCCCTGCTTGAGGTTTTCTTCCTCCGAGGGAGTTTTTTCCTTACCACTGTGGCTCTGGGGTTGGTAAGTTAGACCTTTGCTGTGTGAACGCTTTGAGGCAACTTTGTTGTAATTTGGCGCTATTAAATGAAAAATAAATTGAAATTGTGTTGATTAGATCGCAAACACATAGTACACAGAGTGATGCACCAGGGCAAGTGCACCAGCTCCACATGGGTTTACTTTATGCACAAATTACCTTTTAAAACAGTTGCCCAATGTCGACACGCAATCTGAGCTTTCCTTGCTAAAGATTCATCTGGACTTAATCAGACCTTTATTGGCCCGTGAGGAATTCATGACCAATGTTTGGACTTGTCACCTCTGGAAAATTCAAACTGGCTCTCTAAATCCCCACAGAGGAAAATGGGATAGCTGAAGAGCTGTTGTCGCCAATCATCACAAATCCAGATAAAATGAGGCTCGGGCACCAGCAAGTAGCCTCTGCTAAAAACTAATCTTGGCCCCTTATCTGTGACAGCGACATCTCCCACTAGAGGACGGGTAACAAATGTTCTGTGCAATGCGCTCTGATGGATTCTGCATTGCTTAAATCACTCAGGTGTGCCTGGATATTTATCCTTGGAAAGAAATATCAAGGAGAAATAATTTGTCTGTGTGTGCAAGGCTGTCTTGTGATGTTTGTCGTGTTCTGGATGTTGAGCAAGATTGTGTCGTAGTGTGTGTAGATGGCTAATCTTATCTCGGTATCAATTTGGTTTGCTCTATCTGATCCAATCAATCCTTTCAGGAATCCTACCCTGAAGAATGGATAGTGGAAGCAACAAAGTCGCACAATGCCCAGCATCACAGATGTGAAGCATAAGTAGATGACTTATTCACTCCATCCAGACTTGTTTGTTTTGGCAAAGTTGAAGGGCATTGGGGTCAATCAGAATTTGGTTTATCTGTCTGTGGTCACCGTACTCCTCCAAGGTTCTTCGCCCACATTTCTACCAGACTTGATATGTGATGGTGGTCAACTCTGAATTGACCTTAAATGGTTGTCAAGGTCACTGGGGTCAAACACACAAGATTTTTCAGTTGGTGCACCAACTTGGAAGGTAATGGAGGTGGATTCGAGAGTTGGCCCAGGTGAGTTGTACTTATCAAAGGTCCATCTTTGGAGGTAGAGGTCATTAGTGTCAAAATTGAAGTTTGCCTTTTTTGGCAAGGTCATGCAATTGGACTTTCAACCTGATTTCCACCAAATGTGCCACAAGTTAAGGTGGATTCCAGAATTGTTGTGGCAAGGTCATTGGGGTCAAATGCCAGATTGATGTGGCTTTTGACTATCTGCATGCCTCTGAGCACCGAATTGATACAAATCAGTTCTGTTCCACATGATGTTGGGCTCCAATCAATGAAGAAAAACAATGTTTAGTGGGAACTCAACATGTGTCAGAACAGATCAGAGACAAAAGATCAGGATCAAATCTATTATTCCCAAACCCTAGTTGAATACGTTAACTTGGTTCCTTGCCCTTGACAGCCGAGTTGTGTATTTAATAAAGTTTCTAAGTTTATTAGAAGCAGATTAGAAGATATTTAAATGTTTTTGACAAAAGTAACCAATACGTAGTAGATTCCTGGTTTCTGTGTTTCTAAAATGGTTTTGTCTTGCGAATATTCTGAGATTTGCCTCAAAATTTAACATGTTGACATTGTGAACTAGATGATATCCAAAAGCAAGGCACCCCAGATGAACTGGTACGAAACGGCCCTGACACTTTTGTTCTTTATCAGTATTTTGACAGTTTTTCAGATGTTTTAGATACATCAACCCTCCAGTTGGGCAGAGCAGCATTTTTCTTCTTTTAGCTCTTTGTCCCTTGTGACCTACCGTGGCATTTTCCATCTATCCTGGAGGGAAAAAACTGAACAAGGGACAACAATGCAACTCCTAATGCCCCGCTCGGAAGCAAGGTGAGAAAACTTGCAGTGCGTTGGAGAAGTGACGGTTTGTGGACTGCTGATAAGCAGAAAGGTCACCCCGGGGGTCAGCACCAGCCTTGACTTACAGTTAGATCTCTATTAAGATATGAGATGGTGGGCCAGTGCGATAAGGTTCAACAGGAACCTTGATGTCATATCAGTGGTTTTGTGTGTTTGTGTGTGTGTGGGGGGGGCACAGTAGGTGCCACTGTGCTGGTGACCTGTAAGAGAATCAGTATTTGAGTTGAACTTGTTCCAGGTTTTCCTATAATCAGTATTGTTTTCCCCATTTCTTGAAGCGATTCAATACCTCATTTTTTCTCAATATTCTGTCCTGAAATGTTGAACATTAGCAGTAAAAAGTTTCTTACAGAGAACTAACTTTTATTTGGCTCTAGGCCTACATCTCTACCAGATTTTGACGTTTGCTGTCTGTTATCTGAATCTCGAGGACGAGCAATATTCTCATCTGATTCAAGAGGTTTAGTAAAGTGGATCTACGTCACTTAATGTCCCGCTTCCAAACAACAAGAATTCTTCTTTACCATTGTAACATTTCCATGATTGACAATCGATGTTCATATAAGCATCCAGCATTTTTAATTCCAGATTGCTGACTGTTTGATCCAGAATAATCAGCTTTATTTGTCATGGCAAAGTTAGATCTTGGTCCTCATTTATTGACCTTTTGATCCTGATCATTAATCTTTGATCCAGATCTTGCGTCCTGATTACTGTTGTTTGACTTTGATCACTCTTCATTGACCCTGATTGTTCATGTTTGTTTCTGGTTGCTCACCTGTGATGCTGATCTTTGTACCTGATGCCACAAATTAGATATTTAAATTATTTTATTTTTTTTCCTTTTGTCCCATCACTCATCTTCTATCTAGACCTGACATCCTGATGACTGTTATTGGATTCTCGTCTCATCATTGATCCCTGTCTTTGATCTTGATTGGTCCTCTTTTTTCTGATTGCTTTTCTGTGATCCTGATCTTTGTTCCTGGTCACTGATATATATATATATATATATTTTTGTCTTCACTTATCTGGTCCCAGTCTATGATATCAATCACTTGGCTTTCATCCTGCTCTCTCATCCTTGATCTTGATTGTTGATGGCTGATCCTGATTACTCATTTTTGGTCCTGGTCTTTGCTCTTCATTGCTGATCTTTGAAACTTGTGAAACAGAGAGAGGTTTTTTTTTTTTTTGGTTTCTTGGTTGTTGTTTTTGCTCTTTATGTCTCAGTCTGTCTTACTTTAATGTTGTAATCAGGATCAAAGGAACTGGATCACGGGGTGTAGCCTGTACTTTCAGCAGCTTTGGACCAAAATTTTAATGAACTCTTCTTTGATCCAACAGCTATATCTCCACCAAATTTTATAGAAGTCTTTGAAAATAAAATCGTAACCACCTTGAAGGAGATAATAAATATTAAGCTGCACCTCATGTTTAGAAAAGTCCAAGAGCTAGAGAGCTTTAAATTTAAATGTGCAGTTGTTCAGTTTTAACTTTTTTATTATCTTGTCTATACTCGTATATGCAGTAATCATGATTCCTCCCCAGTATTATCCTTTCAGTTATTTCTTGCCAGAGCTATTTCATACGCAGTTGGAGTGACATTTAACAGCCCATGAAAGTGAGGTGGAAATAACAGTGGAAAAATTGTCAGCATTTTTAAATTGTCCTTGAATATTAAAACATGTTGTAAAGTTGATTTTTCCTGAACCGCCGCTATCAGTCCTTCGGCTATAAGAAACGAGCCATTTGCCTCTCTGCTGCTTGTTAGCAGTGTCCAGCCTGTGTAATTATCTGTGTCAATGCCAATGATCAGTGACAGATGATAAACCACTTTGATTGTTGAGGCTGGAAAAAAAGATCGTAAATTGTTGAGCTATTTCAAAAGAGCCAAGAACTAAAATACTGAAGCTGATCCACTCCCTCTGGTTGTCACCAGTTGGGGTCGTTATGTCAGATACGTATGTACTGCTAAGAAATAAATGAATGAATGAAAATATCTGAATCATTTGTCGTCAATTCGTTTTCTTTATGAACAGTGTACTAAATTAAAAAAATTCAACACTGTTTGCTGCTATATGCAACCAAAGTTAATTTTTGTGGAAGCAGGGGAGAGAATGTTGAACTGACCCAAATCGCAGGAAAGTGGCAAGTAAAGATGAAAGTAATGAGTCAGTATGGGTGAAAAGCGAACGAGACAGCCACATCTCATTGCTTCACAAAGCAACAGTGAATGAATGTGAACCCATGAAAAACTGACTGAGCATATCTTTTAAATCAAACAGCCAACACAATGAATAATTTTTTCCATGACCATATAACCTAGTAGTCAGATTTGCAGGTCTCTGCTGGCCCATAAAGTATGATTGGAGATAAGTTGTTCAGTCACAGCTGTAGCACATGCTTGCACATTATTTTTGGTCCTTTGTGTGACTCTTGGAATGTGAACAAAATAAAGTGTTTTGATCTGATTTGGATCAAACTTGGTTGGATGACTGAGAGCAAGCCAAGAAAAAAGATTATTTGATTTTGAGGAAAAAAAAAAATGGTTTAAAGGACACAGGTTGGGGTCAAAATCTGGGCCCAGTGCTTTATAGATAGACAGACATACATGCATACATATGTGATATTTTGAATGGCTAGTTTAAGGAATTTATTTAACATACTGTAGAACAGTTCTGTGATAGTCAAAATGGATCCGTTTTGTGTGGAACCACAACAGATCAAATCTAGTCGGCTTGAATCTTCCTTTTGTCTTCTGGAAAACTAGGTCAAATTTTATCTTAGTTTTGAGATAACTGTTTTACCCCCACTGTATCATAAAGCTGAATAACTGTCTATATAGGAGGCAGAAGTTAAACTGTGCACAATTTTTTCAATCACAGCCAGAGAAACCTAAAATTCATTCAGTTACCATGGGTGTCTTGGTGGCTTCCCATACTCTCCCGAGCGCCACTAGCTTAGCTTATGGTAAGCTAAAAGTGGACGCTCTCATTTTGGCCAAACTACTATACAGTTTTTGTATATTCTGTGTTAGCACGCGTTTGCGGCCGATGTGCTTGATGAATTCCTGTGCAAAAAGTAGTTCTCAAACTATGCTGTATTTGCGATGACTAGTGCGTTTTCATGGGTAACAAAAACATGAGTATATTTGGCCATGATTAGTGCACAGGTGTGCCTTAGACTGCCCACAATAAAAGGCCACTCTGAAAGGTGCAGTTTCATCACACAGCACAATGCCACAGATGTCGCAAGACTTGAGGGAGCGTGCAATTGGCATGCTGATAGCAGGAATGTCAACCAGAGCTGTTGCTCGTGTAATGAATGTTCATTTCTCTACCATAGGCCGTCTCCAAAGGCGTTTCAGAGAGTTTGACAGTACATCCAACCAGCCTCACAACCGCAGACCACGTGTAACCACACCAGCCCAGGACCGCCACATCCAGCATGTTCACCTCCAAGATCGTCTGAGACCAGCCACTCGGACAGCTGCTGAAACAATCGGTTTGCATAACCAAAGAATTTCTGCACAAACTGTCAGAAACCGTCTCAGGGAAGCTCATCTGCATGCTCGTCGTCCTCATCGGGGTCTCGACCTGACTCCAATTCGTCGTCGTAACCGACTTGAGTGGGCAAATGCGCACATTTGCTGGCGTTTGGCACGTTGGAGAGGTGTTCTCTTCACGGATGAATCCTGGTTCACACTGTTCAGGGCAGATGGCAGACAGTGTGTGTGGCGTCGTGTGGGTGAGCGGTTTTCTGATGTCAATGATGTGGATCGAGTGGCCCATGGTGGCGGTGGGGTTATGGTGTGGGCAGGCATCTGTTATGGACAAAGAACACAGGTGCATTTTATTGATGGCATTTTGAATGCACAGAGATACCGTGACGAGATCCTGAGGCCCATTGTTGTGCCATACATCCAAGAACATCACCTCATGTTGCAGCAGGATAATGCACGGCCCCATGTTGCAAGGATCTGTACACAATTCTTGGAAGCTGAAAATGTCCCAGTTCTTGCACGGCCGGCATACTCACCGGACATGTCACCCATTGAGCATGTTTGGGATGCTCTGGACCGGCGTATACGACAGCGTGTACCAGTTCCTGCCAATATCCAGCAACTTCGCACAGCCATTGACAGTCTAAGGCACACCTGTGCACTAATCATGGTGTCTAATCAGCATCTTGATATGGCACACCTGTGAGGTGGGATGGATTATCTCAGCAAAGGAGAAGTGCTCACTATCACAGATTTAGACTGGTTTATGAACAATATTTGAGGGAAATGGTGATATTGTGTATGTGGAAAAAGTTTTAGATCTTTGAGTTCATCTCATACAAAATGGGAGCAAAACCAAAAGTGTTGCGTTTATATTTTTGTTGAGTGTACAAATCAGTGTCGCTACGGCAACAATCTTTTCAGACGCCATGTTTCCTCGTGGAATACCGCAGTGTGACACTGCAAGCTTTGGCCTGCAGGGGGCGGCGCCCGCCTGTAGTGTGTGAACGAGAGAGAGATGCTCAGCACCCGCATCGTCCTGACTCCATAGTGAGGCATCTGCATTTTAAATGCAGAATTTGTAAATATAATGCGTGGGGTGCAGCAAAGACGAGATTTTTCTTCGCTAAGTGGAGTCTGCAGTTAACGCCGCTTCCTTCCGACTTGTTCTGTCGAGGATAATGATGAGGTAAGCGCTTCCGGTAGCCATTTTGCTGGTGGAATCTGCTTCTTCCTTTTTGCTCGTTTTTGTTAGCACCAGTTCTGGTAGCGAGATGTCCAAACGACATCGTTTAGATTTAGGCGACGACTATACGTCGGCTAAAAAGAGATCGTCCTATGATGGGTATGTGCAAATAAAACGCTAAGCCCGTGCGTCCCTTTTGTAAGCAGTTTGTTGTTATCCCAATGCTAACTGGCTAGCTGACGCTTGGCTCGGCGAAAAATCCTCTCAGCTGCAAACGTCAGTTTTTGTGTGTGAAATCCCTCTTTTCAGCAACTTTTTTTTTTTTTTTTTTTGAGGGGCTAACCTGCTCAGTGAAGCTCATGTCACAGTGGTTTTCGTGTGGTCAGCACGTGGCTAATGCTACATGCTAGTTGAAATGCTCATATTGTTTCAAAAAGGAGTACACTTGAGCCTTTATACAAATGAGTGGCTATCTTAAGTATCTGGAAGGTGTGATTTAAGTGTGAGTACTGCTGGAAGTGGTGTTACACTTGATGCTTTCCCCCCAGTGTTTAGGTTAGTTAGTTTAGATTTTTTTCGTCAGTTGTGGAAAACGTAATTGGTCACGACTGCTGTAAATGTGGTCACTTGACAGCAGCCACTATTTTGCATAAACGCATCTGTAGGAATTTGAGAACTTGAGAACTTCTCCAAGTATGTGCAGGTGCAGTTCTGCTTCCATCTGGGAGCAGACCGGATGATGGCATTTGATGTCGATGGCAGGTAGATTTTTTTTTTTTTTTTTTTTGCAAGGATAATTATGAGTGGAATTCAGTGTCATCTATCTGCAGATTATTGACTTGATAAGTCTGGCGTGACACTCAAGAAGTCAACTGTTCCATTCCAGTCCATGAGCCAAGCGGACTTGCAGTATCGAGCCCCCTGTACTGTGGGTGAGATTATACGTCCATTCATCGTCTGCAATTGGTGCAAAATGCTGCAGTGCGGTTGCTTACAGGCACCAGAAAGCGGGACCACGTAACTCCTTCACTGGCCTCTCTCTGCACTGGCTTCCAGTCAGTTACAGGATTTATTTTAAGTGTTGTGTTGTGGTTTTTAGATGTTTAAATGGATTGGCTCCCTCCTACCTCTCCGAGCTTCTGTCGGTTCATGCTCCAGGTCAAACTATGAGATCGGCCAATCACCTGACTCTGGAAGTGCCGAGATGCTGGCTGAAAGCCAGGGGAGACTGTGCGTTTTCAGTGGCGGCTCCGAGACTCTGGAACGGGCTTGCTTTGAATGTTCGTATGGCCCCGTCTTTAAACATCTTCAAGTTTGTTAAAAACTCGCTTGCTCTGGCCTTTGACTCAAGCTAGTCGATTTCTGATTTGGTTGTGATCATCTTCTTAGTCATTTTGTTCATGTTATGTTTTTTATTATTACTATTATCTTTTGGGTGTGTGTAGCACTTTGGGCAATATTTCTGTATTAAATGTGCTATATAAATAAATTTGACATTGACAAAGGTGCAAAAACAACACTGACAATCCAGTGTCAAGACACCACAGCCTACACAAAAATGTATGACTCCTTCCTAGTACAGATGGATGGATAATGTACACTTAAAAGTATATTGCAATATAATTCTAGGGCAGTGCAGTGGCTAAGTGGTAGTAAGGTCTGTGGTTAGAGTCCACCATTGGCCAGTTCCATTCTGTGTGCAGTTTGCATGTTCTCCCCGTGTCTACTTGGATTTCCTCTGGGCATTCCCAGTTTCTTCCCATCATCAAAATAAGCCAGTTTCATGTTTTCAGCGCAACAGTGGCTGCTGGGTAACTTCAGAGGTCAGTGCATATAAACAGGGGAGATGGTGGTCTAGTGGTTCAGCATTGGCTTGAGACCACAAGATCCTCGGTTGAAATCCCAGCCTGAAAGGGCAAGGTCCTTAATCCCCGAGTTGCTCCCGGTGTGTAGTGAGTACCTTGTTTAGCAGCACCCTCACATCGGGGTGACTGAGGCATTATTGTAAAGCACTTTGTGTGCCTGATGCAGATGGAAAAACACTATATCAGTGCAGTCCATTTACCAATCTTTAAAAAAAAAAAAAGCTTTTTTCACATTGTCATTATGGGGTTTTGTGTGTAGAATTTTGAGGGGAAAAATAATTTTATCCATTTTGGAATAAGGCTGTAACATAATATGTGGGGAAAAAATGAAGAACTGTGAATACTCAGTGCATCCGGAAAATGTGACATTTATGACTTTTGCATATATGCAAACATAACTTATGCATTGTTGATGCCACAAGATGACAAATTAATATTGTGGGGGAGAAATTCTTCCAGTGTAGTGGAGAAAATAGAAAACAGCACATCCTTACTTCCCAGAGTGATTGATTGCTTTATCCAGGTAGGGGGTCAGGGGTTGCACAGAGGTCAGAATTTAAAAATGATCCAGTCATATTCAAAGGCGGAACATTATTTTCTGAAAGGAGGAAACAAAAATACATCTTTGACTGCTGTGCTGTGTTATCATTTTTTCATTTTTTTTTCTTTTTTTGCTTTGACCTTTGCATGCTACATTTTATTAGGTTGTAACTTTTGCATTTGATTTTAAGAGAATAACTTGACATTGCCTAATATTTGTGCATTTTTTCCACAAACCAGCTTTTTTTTGTTCTGTTGTGTGGTTCAACTGAACATTTTGAAGCTGTACTAATTTTGTAGCATGTGCATGCACGCTGGGCCTTTTAAATTTGTTTCTACATCATATTTTATCCTCTTGGATGTTCTTGTCACAGGCGTGACCGGGACAGAGATCGCGATGAACGGTCGAGGGACAGGGAACGTGAGCGGGATAGAGACCGTGACAGAGAGAGGGATACAAAGTCGTCTTCTGGCTTGTCCGTCAACCCTGTTGCAGGCGCAGGAGGCCTTCCAAAGATAACTCACATCCAGCAACAGATCAGCCCATTCACCAACCTTCCTCACACACCGCGCTACTATGAGATCCTTAATAAGCGCCTGCAACTGCCTGTCTGGGAGTACAGGGAGAGCTTCACTGAGATCCTCATGCGTTGCCAGTCTTTTGTGCTGGTTGGAGAGACAGGATCTGGAAAGACTACACAGGTTAGAGGGCATGTGCTGCTTCTTTGTAGGTTTTAAGTCTCATTGTTCTGCTGTCTTTGAAATCAAGGGGCCGGGAGGGTAAGCTTAAAAAATCTGAATCAAGCAAACTATTGGTGACAAATGCTACGTGTCAAACCCAACAATTTATATTTGTACAATTTTTGGCTGTGATAAATGGTATAATTATTATTATTATTATTTTTTTTAAGAAAACATTTCAAATATGCCAACAAAATGTTCTCCACCACTGACAACCTAATTTAAATGTCTTGAAACATTTAAAGTTAAGCGTTAAAGAGCATTAAAGCAATGGAAAACTCATTTTGGTTGCTGTCAAATGAACTGAAAATTTAGCTTTCTTCTTGGGTTTGGATTAAAAAAAAAAAAGGGAATCTGTCATGAAAGTGACTTGGAGCAGCCTTTCAAAAAAAACAAAAACATTTTGTTTGTTTTAAACAAAGTCTTCCTGGTATTTTTCAGATACCTCAGTGGTGCGTGGACATGGTACGGGCATTGCCGGGACCGAAGCGAGCGGTGGCGTGCACCCAGCCCAGGAGGGTGGCAGCTATGAGTGTTGCTCAAAGGGTGGCTGATGAGATGGATGTCATGTTGGGCCAAGAGGTGGGCTACTCCATCCGGTTTGAGGACTGCAGCTCCGCCAAGACTGTACTCAAGTAAGATGGTTTAACTCTTGTTTTTATCCTTTGAGTTTTTCTTCTGAAGTGTGCTTGGTGTTTTTGCAACTGTCAGTTTCCCACTAGCCTGCATCTGTTTTGCAACTCAGGTACATGACAGACGGGATGTTGTTGCGGGAAGCTATGAATGATCCCTTACTGGAGCATTACGGTGTCATTATCCTGGACGAGGCTCATGAGCGCACGCTAGCCACCGACATTCTCATGGGTGTCCTCAAGGAGGTGGTCCGCCAGAGGCCTGACCTCAAGGTAAAGGTCTTCCATCTGTTGGGTACTGGTTCAAGCTTGTGTTGGAACACTTAGAAAGAACACCACTAAATACTGAGCTGTGTCTGACTGCCGTACTTCTTTTATGGAAAGAGAAATGTTGTTGGCTTCAGAAGTGCACCAGTAGCTGTAAAGCTTTCCCCTTAAAGTTGGCCACATTTTAAACCAATCAGCCAGGACCCGAGCAGTAAAGTGTCAGAATAATGGACGCAGGCATACGTTGTACTGGCAAAATGTGCCAGACATAATTCTCATAAAGCAGATGGATAATGACTAGTTGTTTGTCAGTGTGAAATCAGAGGTTATATTGTTGTTGGATTGTTAAATGAGGTCGAGGTTGTTGTGACTGATCATCCATCCACGCCCTGTCTGCTCCATTCCCATCCGCAACCAAATCTGAAAGTTTATTTTGCCTTAAGAGCCATTATGATGCCTCACGAAGCGTAAAGTGAATTGCTGAGACGCTGGCCCCTTAAAATGTTTGCGATTGAAAATGGGAGATGTGCTTCCCATCAGAATCATAATGCACTTGATCTAATAGCTCTGGAGAGAACGCTGTGTCCCAAACATTCCGAGCAAAGACTGCCACCGCTCTGTGTAGGTCAGTGACTCTGAGTTGAATGCCAAGTTCTACAGTACAGATACGATCTTGGATTTGCTCCAGTGCCCTCATCCTAAATTCTAATCCAACGTGTGATCTATTCAATAAAGCTTTATGCACTCATCTTTTGTCCTTTTGTGTTTGGCGGCCCCATCATCTACTTGGTGTGTGTGTCCTTTTGTCTCCCCTAAAAGTCACTTCAGCTGACCTCCATGATTCAATAAGCCTCCATAGACCCTGCTACTTTAACTCAAATGCTTTGTTTACACTCTTGGAAGATTTCCACATTTTTCTCCTGTCCTCTTTACTGCTCAGGTTATTGTCATGAGTGCCACCCTTGATGCTGGGAAGTTCCAGGTGTACTTTGACAGCTGTCCGCTGCTAACCATCCCCGGACGTACTCACCCAGTGGAGATATTTTACACACCAGAGCCGGAGAGGGACTACCTGGAAGCAGCCATCCGTACTGTAATCCAAATCCACATGTGTGAGGAGGATGAAGGGGACGTTCTGCTTTTTCTCACTGGACAAGAGGTATGACTACATAGGTCCAAGACACTGGCTACTGGGTTACGCTAACTCTAGGATAAAAAGTGAACATCTTGAAGGGTTATTACCTGTACTATCCATGCTCCAGTGCTTGTGAGGTGGATTTAATTGACAGCCAATGCTTTGGTTTTGAAATAAAAAATTCAGGAAAGAACCTGTTGTTCCTGACTTTTGTTTAAAAATCGAAAAGTGGAAAGTAACTCTTTTTGATGACAGCCTGTTAAAATACAGTCTGTTATTATTGGTATTTAAAAAAAAAAAAAAAAAAAAAGAATTTGGGGCCTTAAATGCCACTCTATATACCATTCAGGAAGACTGGCATTGAGTCAGCACTCAGTTCATAACCAGACAGTATGTCTTTGTGGAAAATGGTGTCAATGTGGAGCTGGAAAAATTTTACAGATTGTGTGCGCAGATATGAAACCTTTTTGGTTCATTGTAGTTCTTATGAGTATGTCTGTGAAGGTTCTCGGTGCAGCGTTCGTGCTCAAAATAATAAATTTATGCACAGATTTGTTAACATACAACACAAGGAAATGTAGTCAAAAGCGAGACCAAATGGTCACCCTGTTTGCCATCGTCGTTTTTACACTGACTCAGTTGTTGCAGACAACTTGATTTATTGAAGTTGAAACAGAGAAAATACGAGTTTAAATTCAGCGCAGATAGTTGACGACTAATCTGATAGACTGTGTTTTCACTGCTGTTGTGTGAGTGGTACTAAAGAACGTAAACTAACAGGTTGCCTAACAGGTCATTTTCAGTGACTTTCCTCCCTTGACACATCACTGTCTGTTTGAAAACTGATGTCTGTTTTTATTTACTAAATTGCGATCACTGTGCAGGTTCTTGGAAAGAGGGTTAAGTCACAGAGGGTACTGTGCGTCCTTCAAGTGCTAGTAATTGGTCATGTCGACATGTCCTGCAGGGTTTGTGTGACTGGACCCAGTCTTTATGTACAGTGTATCCAGAAAGTATTCACAGTGCTTCACTTTTTCCGCATTTTGTTATGTTCCAGCATTATTCCAAAATGGAGTACAACCCCAATTCCAATGAAGTTGGGACGTTGTGAAAAATGTCAATAAAAACAGAATACAATGATTTGCTAATCCTCTTCAACCTATATTCACTTGAATACACCACAAAGACAAGATATTTAATGTTCATACTGACAAACGTTATTGTTTTTGTGCAAGTATTTGCTCATTTTGAAATGGATGCCTGCAACATATTTCAAAAAGGCTGGGACAGTGGTATGTTTACCACTGTGTTACATCTACCACTGTGTTACATCACCTTTCCTTCTAACAACACTCAATAAGCATTTGGGAACCGAGGACACTAATTGTTGAAGCTTTGTAGGTGGAATTCTTTCCCATTCTTGCTTGATGTACAACTTCAGTTGTTCAACAGTCCGTGGTCTCTGTCATATTTTGCGCTTCATAGTGCGCCACACTTTTTCAATGGGCGACAGGTCTGGACTACAGGCAGGCCAGTCTTGTACCCACACTCTTCAACAACAAAGCCACGCTATTGTAACACATGCAGAATGTGGCTTAGCATTGTCTTGTTGAAATAAGCAGGGACGTCCCTGAAAAAGACGTTGCTTGGATGGCAACATGTGTTGCTCCAAAACCTGGATGTACCTTTCAGAATTGTTGGTGCCATCACAGACGTGTAAGTTGTACATGCCATGGGCACTAACACACCCCCATACCATCACAAATGCTGGCTTTTGAACTTTGCGCTGGTAACAATCTGGATGGACTTTTTCCTTGTCCAGAGGACACAGTGTCCATGATTTCCAAAACAATTTGAAATATGGACTCATCGGACCTCAGCACACTTTTCCACTTTGCACCTGTCCATTTCAAATGAGCTCGGGTGCAGAGAAGGCGGCGTTTCTAGATGTTGTTGATGTATGGCTTTCGCTTTGCATGGTAGAGTTTTAACTTGCACTTGTAGCGACGAACTGTGTTAACTGACAGTGGTTTTCTGAAGTGTTCCTGAGCCCACGCGGTAAGATCCTTTACACAGTGATGTTGGTTTTTAATGCAGTGCCGCCTGAGGGATCGAAGGTCACGGGCATTCAATGTTGGTTTTCGGCCTTGCCGCTTACATGCAGAAAGTTCTCCAGATTCTCTGAATCTTCTGATTATATTATGAACTGTAGATGATGGAATCCCTAAATTCCTTGTAATTGAACGTTGAGACACATTGTTCTTAAACTGTTGGACTATTTTTTTTTCATGGAGTTAACAAAGTGGTGATCCTTACCCATCTTTGCTTGTGAATGGCTGAGCCTTTTGGGGATGCTCCTTTTATACCCAATCATGACACTCACCTGTTTCCAATTAGGTGTTCTTTGAACATTTATCAACTTTCCTAGTATTTTGTTGCCCCGTCCCAACTTTTTTGAAACGTATTGCAGAGATCCATTTCAAAATGAGCAAATATTTGCCCAAAAACAACAAAGTATATCTGTTTGAACATTAAATATCTTGTCTTTGTTGTGTTCTCAGTTGAAGAGGATTTGGAAATCACTGTATTCTGTTTTTATTTACATTTTACACAATGTCCCAACTTCATTGGAATTGGGGTTGTAAATGTATTTTTTTCTCCCTCAAAATTCTACTCATACCACCCCATAATGACAACGTGAAAACAGTTATGAAATTTTTTGCAAATTTATTAAAAATAAAAACTAAGAAATCACATGTAAGTATTCACACCCTTTGCTCAGTGCTTTGTTGATGCCCCTTTGGCAGCAATTACAGCCTCAAGTCTTCTTGAATATGATGCTGCAAGCTTGGCACACCTATCTTTAGGCAGCTTTGTCCATTCCTTTTTGCAGCACCTCTCACGCTCCATCAGGTTGGATGGGGAGCGTCGGTGCACAGCCATTTTCTGTTCTCTCCAGAGATGTTCAGTCAGATTCAGGTCTGGGCTCTGGCTGGGCCACTCAAGGACATTGACAGATTTGTCCTGAAGCCACTCCTTTGATATCTTGGGTGTGTGCTTAGGGTCATTGTCCTGCTGAAAGATGAACCTTCCCTCACTCTGAGGTCAAGAGCGCTCTGGGGCAGGTTTTCATCCAGGATGTCTCTGTACATTGCTGCATTGATCTTTACCTC
This sequence comes from Thalassophryne amazonica, assembly GCF_902500255.1. Lineage (NCBI taxonomy): Eukaryota > Metazoa > Chordata > Actinopteri > Batrachoidiformes > Batrachoididae > Thalassophryne > Thalassophryne amazonica. The sequence goes on along the minus strand of NC_047125.1, from coordinate 18,916,760 downwards.
AATCCTTCCCAGTTCCTACCATTGAAAAACATCCCCACAGCATGATGCTGCCACCACTATGCTTCACGGTATTGATGGTGCCTGGTTTCCTCCAAACATGATGCCAAAGACCAAAGAGTTCAATCTTGTCTCATCAGACCAGAGAATTTTGTTTCTCATGGTCTGAGAGTTCTTCAGGTGTTTTTTTTGTCAAACTCCAGGTGGGCTGTCATGTGCCTTTTACTAAGAAGTGGCTTCCGTCTACCCACTCTATCATACAGACCTGATTTGTGGATTGCTGCAGAGATGATTGTCCTTCTCGAAGTTTCCCCTCTTTCCACAGAGGAATGCTGGAGCTCTGACAGAGTGACCATCGGGTTCTTGGTCACCTCCCCGACTAAGGCCCTTCTCTCCGATTGCTCACTTTTGACGGGCACCCAGCTCTAAGAAGAGTCCTGGTGGATCTGAACTTCTATTTACGGATGATGGAGGCCACTGTGCTCATTGAGACCTTCAAAGCAGTAAAAAATGTTTCTGTACCCTTCCCAGATTTGTGCCTTGAGACAGTCCTGTCTCTCAGGTCTACCGACGATTCCTTTGACTTCATGTTTGGTTTGTACTCTGACATGCACTGTCAACTCTGGGACCTTATATGTAGACAGGTGTGTGTCTTTCCAAATCATGTCCAATCAACTGAATTTACCCCAGGTGGACCCAAATTAAGTTGTAGAAACATCTCAAGGATGATCAGTGGAAACAGGATGCACCTGAGCTCAATTTTGAACTTCATGGCAAAGGCTGGGAATATTTGGGTTCATATGATTTCTTAGTTTTTTTTTTTGTTTGTTTGTTTTTTTTTTATTATTATTCTTAATAAATTCCTAAAAATCAAACAAATTTTTCACATTGTCATTATGGGGTATTGTGTCTACAATTTTGAGGGGAAAAAATGAATTTCATCCATTTTGGAGTAAGACTGTAACATTAGAAATTCTTTCTGGATGCACCGTATGTCCTTGGTTCTCTTCATTACACATCTCAAAAGCTCCTCGATCTCAAATAACCAAACTTCAAACATGGGTAGAGAAGAACTGTCAGTATGCATATCAATTAGCTAAGCAGGTCAATGCGTCCAATCGCAACCTTGTTAATGGTAAGAATGTGGGAATTATGAGGATGCAGAGAAAGTGCTGTGCATTTGATATTTTTCTTTCCGTTGGATGTAAAGTATTGCTTTATATTCCGCACCCCTGCACCATGCATTACTCGGGGCTCTGTCATGGCGAGTTCATTAGCAACACTGTCTTAATTGTATAAAGAAGTTAATTTGTGGTAGTTCTGGCAGAGATGGGTGTTCAAAGGATGCACTTCTTAACGTCTTCAGTCTCCCCACCAACTTTGATGTCAACTAATAGTTCGGAAGCAAAACAAACTCTTCTCATCTGACTTTCTTTATAACCAGCTGAAGCAAATTTTGCAGGACTCTTTTCCTCCCTTTGCTAGATTTGACTTTTCAGGAGATATTTTGCATTCATAACTGAATGCAGCTGAAGCACCATATCTCAAGAAGAAAGCTGAAACTTGTCGCAGCTGTTGAGCAAAGATAAGTCATAATGTTTAAGCTTCCCCCTGAGCTGCGAAGATCAAAAATGTGGGGTTTGGCGGGTGGTGGTGGGTTGTTTGCACGTCAAAACGAGTGCCTAAATGTGTCGGTTATTAGCTTGGCTCTGGATTCTTGCTTCTGGGCTTGCAGGAAGTGCTGGCGGACAGGTTCCCAACACAAGTCTACACACACACACACACACACTGTTGTGTCCCAGAGGGACTCGCAGCCAGCTTGCTTCAAGCGCTTTGGCAACGAGGTCCCCACCCACCCGACAGCAGCTGCTGCTGCATCCAGAGGCTTGATAGGCTATTAATACACCGGCTAATTTTACCAATCTATTCAGATTTAGCGTTTTCCACTTGTCAGTGTGTTGATTAAGGGGCACATGGCCATCAGCAGCGTTTGAATGCGATTAACAAGGGGACAAACGCGGGAAGTCGCACAATTGCAATCCAGGAAGAAAATGAGTAAATATCCTGGCGGTGCTTACTTGTGTTAAGGCTTGTTTCACTGGCTTCAAGCTACAGTACATGTTTAGAAAAAAGATTAATTTCTCAACGGTTTTCAGTCCAGTCAGTATGAAATAGTATGTTGTTCTGTCGAGCGTCTCCTCATTTTGAAATTCTGATGCATGGTTCCCATTGGCCTGCAGGTGGTGCAACAGCACAAGCTGTGGGGTGGTGACTTCATGACAATTTAATGATTGTTGTTGGGACAACAAAGAAATCAGCCTTTCTTTCACATGAGAGCTGTGGTGTGTTTTCTGCGTCCGTGCCAGAAAATGTGTAAAACTGAATATGATTAAATTGTGTGTGTGCATGTGAGCCTGCATATAGGGTGATGTCAATACAACATGGAAGCATATTTTGCACAGTTAATAAGATTGCATTCCTTGTTTTCAAAACAAGCCATGCCCTATGTTTGCTGTGGTGCCTGTGTGTGCGTGCGCGTGGCTCCTTGCTTGGCTCCTCTGTCAGTCTGCCAACCCACCGGCTCTAGAATGTTCAGCTTCACTAAACTGATCTGCTGTGATTTGCAGCTGGTTATGCATCATTGCTGCAGTCTCATCTCCCATTCCCTTCTACAATGCTGCACAGTGGAATAATGAACCCTGTTTGAGTCTGTCTCGCGCTCCCCGCCTCTGTGCGCGTGCTCTCTCATGTCCGTGTTTTTCATGATTGCTGCATTTGACAACAGAGCCACAGGGAGCTCAGGAAAGCATACTGCAGTCCAGGTTTAATTTCCTCCGTCAGATGGCGTGATAGTTAGAACAAATGTGCTGTAGCAGGCAGCCGAGGTTTCTCTGGCCACCTCTCTTCTCCAGATTAACCACATTGTCTGTGCAGGTGTTTGGAGCCTGTTTAGTTTTTATTTTTTTACTGCATTAATTGTTTTTCTTTCCTTTTTCAGGAAATTGATGAGGCCTGCAAGCGAATCAAGAGAGAGGTCGATGATCTCGGGCCTGAAGTTGGTGATATCAAAATCATCCCGCTGTACTCCACACTGCCGCCACAACAACAGCAAAGGATCTTCGAGCCGCCGCCGCCCAATAAACCAAACGGTGCCATCGGAAGGAAGGTATGGCTGCTGTGTTTCCAAAATAAATATAAAATACAGGACGTTCAGAGTGTGGTTGATGCTGAAAAGGCCAGATGGAGGATAAGATGGGCAAAAGAAGAGAGCCGGAAGCAAAAGACTTAGAAACTTGTTTTTGCCTTCCTCAGCTTTAGCTCAGAACTGACTCACACAACATATGCTGCTTCTGTCAGCATGCGATTCTCTGCTCCAAATTATAACTGGGGTATTACTCACACCCTCTGAGCCAGAGGAAAGTCCTGCATCCTCAGTTGTTTTCATCTCTCTGCTGCATTTGCGCAGGCCGTGCTGCTGTGCTCAGAGAGGAGGCCAAAAAAAATTCTGTTTTATGGAGCCACATGGAAGGTGCATATTTCACAATATGACCCAAAAGTGCACTTTAAAAGAAATCAGAGTGCAGTCTTCTTGAGTTGCGCTGCCCAAATGGATGGACTCAGACATGAGACGGCTCCTCTTGTGTGAGCATTTCTGTTGAGATGGGCACATCGCTAATGTAGTGTTACCACCTGCGCTGCCATGCTGTTGGCCAGAGATCTGACAGAATATCAGAATATCACTGTTGCCACTGAATGTGCAAACGTTCATCGCCAGCATGTGACAGGAGATGATGACGGTGAGTCAGTGCTGCAGTTGCTCTAATTGAAGCTGATCAGGCTGACACATGAGCAGTGTAAATATTTACTGGCTGTCAGGTAAACACATTGGTCCTTTTCAGATGTGTTTTTAACAAGTTAGTCATTGAATTTTTGTGTGAGGGAAAAACTGAATGAATGTGCATTTTAGAGTGGTATCAATTACTTTTTAGAACTCTAATTAAATCTGTCTGGTTTACTGACAAAGCTTTATGTGATGCATTTGGATCAGTATTATTTCTTTATATTTACAACTGATGTGTTCTATAGAGAATATGGTATTGGTTAGCCTGTCACTGCATTCTGCACGCATTTACGGTGAGCACAGTCGGCTATCTAAAAACAGGAGTTTGCCAACCACCAGATGTATCAGTGAATAGCGGAAGTGCATGCAGTGCGCCTTCGTGCAGTCACGTCCCACCTGCAAGTCCTGCACCTTCATGGAGGAAACATGGCTAGAATGGCGGCCATCGATACAAATAAGGGAATAACCCTCTATATGTACGTTTCTTGCATGTACCACCCAAACAATACATGAAGGGAGAGCTTCTTGAACTCCTTGATGTCAGCGACCGCAACAGATGTATTGCCTTTTTTTCCAGTCATCTTCAGGCAGCACGACCCAAGCTGTCCCTCAGTTCAAAAGGAGCCCTTCCAAAACTGAGGCATGGCCCATTTGGTTATTTTTTGATTTGGAAAGGACAGGGACTGGGTGATGTAAAGCTCGCATGCAGAAATGAGGATACAGTGTATGACTGTGTGGAGAAATAGATGATGGAGCACCTGTAGGTGGAGCTGGTGTATTGAACCAAGTACACATGAAGATCTGGAGATCCGTTGCCCCGGCCAGACCCTTTATCCTGCACTGGGCAGGTGTAGCAGAGTGATCCTTGTAGAATGCTACAATTAGGTATATCTAAAAAAAATGTGCAGTACAACACAGGCAAAATAAAAAAAGATGGAAAAAGGAACGTGGACAGAGTAAACAGTTTGTTTTTGCAAATTTTTGTGAGTTCAAAGCTTGGCTGTTGGACATTTGGAAGTCTTGACTCATTCTCTTAACTTTTTTTTTTTTTTTTTTTTTTTAAATGAAGCAAAGTTGTCGTTCAGACCCAGCAGTAGGTTGTGGGCCTCTGACTGTCAAGGATTTATTTATGTCACTTAAACTCAACGTTAGCAGTTGAAAAAGCAATAGTGCAGTGGAGGTTTCTCTTGAAGGCAGAATCAAAGGTTGACATCTGGCATGTGGTCTTCCGCTCCAGTTTTGGTGTCAGAATGGCACAGCCGGGGTGCCCCAGCTCCAGTTTGTCGAATTCATACACGCTGCGTCTAAAGTTGCTGTGCTCGATGTTAATGTGCTTCTCCTCTGTTACTAACTGAGCGACTTATCAAGTGAAAAATGTGGAGATGTCATCCAGGCCAGCCCAAGAGGAAGTAGTGAAAAAGAATTAAGGTTCGCCGTGACTGCTGCTACGCATGCTAACGACTGCATTAGGCACCCCTCAATTAACATAAAGTACTAGCTTGTCATTGCTCTATTTCTCCAGGAAAGCCACTGATCTTCCACTTTTGAACAATTTAATCATTTAGAACCAAGGCGGCAATTGACTAATTACGATGGCTATAATCTCACTTTGCTTTCTAGCTTGTCATAGTTATTAACAAATGTGCCGATACGAGTGCTGGGCTTGTTTTTAGTATTGTCACGTTTGAAGCACTCCCTCAAATGTCACTCGCAATTCCTCCGCGTATCCATTTCAATGAGCTTTTAATGTGGTTGCGTCCAGACCGCTCAAGGCACGTCCTCCTCTCCTCCAGTCAGGGGAGGCTTTATTTGTCAACAAGGCTGTGTGTCCCGGCAAGGAAAGTGAAAAATGGCTCGCGTTAGCTGTAGTACTCGCTCTCCTGCAGGTAATAGCCCAGAAATAACATGCAGAGATGATGCTCTAATGATATTACTGATGAAAAAGCAAGGATTATCCACTACAGCAACAGACTGGAAGGAGCCAGGCCGTGTTCAGTGTAATGGTCCGAACGCGGCTAATCCTTCAGAATCAATGCAGTCAATGAGGCCAGCCACGTGATGTTGAAATGTGAGATGACGTCATGTGTAGCATCTGCCGGAAAACCGACTGTCCCAACACGTAGGGCGTCAGGAACTTCAGCTTTTTTTGTTCTTCTTCAAGGAAGCATTCCGTATGTTTGGTGTGTTGCTGGGACTTTGTGCCTGTCATGTTTTGCAGCATGAGGAGACACCAAACCCGTAGATGGCAGTTACTGGTGTGTCCTTTTCACAGCGAGCGATCAAGCAACACGTGCATTTACCGAAAACAACATGAACCCTGAGGAGGTGAGCTGTAATCAAATAAAAAAAATCCACCAAAATCAATATGTCTATTCGCTGTTTGCAATTGAATCATAGCAAATCTGTTGGCCCAAGTCGCACTCTGACGGAGAGAGAAAAAGGATTATTTAAATGGTTTCTCCGTTGGCAAATGCGTCTCCCATGGAGTTGGGCGCTAATGGACAGATTACGTCACGTTCCACAGATTTCTGCGCCGAGCAGAAGGATTTTCCCAGTTTACAGAGAAATATACGGCATTTGAGCAGAGTTTGGCGGTTTGAAAACATGACGTCATGCTCCCCCACATCTCCCCGCAGACAGAGAGTGAGCGAGTGAGAGAGAGCGAGAGACGGAAAGAGTCCACTGTTCATTTCTTGAAGTCCTGGAGCTGCACTGTGTTAGTCCTTTCTCCACTTGCTGAACTTCTTGACCAATTAGAAAGCCAGAATGAACCGTCGGACAGCCGCAGGAAAAATAAATGACATGTAGAGGAAGAAGCGGTAGAATCCTCACATGTTGACTGTGTACAATGTGCAGCCCTATTGACATAATGAATTTTTCTTGAGGTCTTGATAGTGATCAGCTGGTTAAAAATTACTACATATAGCAATTGGAAAACAAGTTTGTGCACTTTTTGATTGCGTTGTTCTTTTTACTGGTTGTATGATGTATTGAATCGGTGCTATTTCAGCAAATACAAACTCGTTTCATATATTGTTTTTTTTTTTTTGAATACCCTGATTAGTTGTGAGAACATATGTATGCCATGTTTTAAAATGTTACCTATATTCACTGGTTGTTCAGTTTGTTCATGTCCTCCAGTTATTTAAAAAAACAAAACAAAAAAGTGCCCCAAAAATGTAGTTTTTACTCTCAAATTTGTCCTCAGATATGCCCAGAGTTGCTCCAAGAATCTCCTATCTTATACACTCAACAAAAATATAAACGCAACACTTTTGGTTTTGCTCCCATTTTGTATGAGATGAACTCAAAGATCTAAAACTTTTTCCACATACACAATATCACCATTTCCCTCAAATATTGTTCACAAACCAGTCTAAATCTGTGATAGTGAGCACTTCTCCTTTGCTGAGATAATCCATCCCACCTCACAGGTGGGCCATATCAAGATGCTGATTAGACACCATGATTAGTGCGCAGGTGTGCCTTAGACTGTCCACAATAAAAGGCCACTCTGAAAGGTGCAGTTTTGTTTTATTGGGGGGGATACCAGTCAGTATCTGGTGTGACCACCATTTGCCTCATGCAGTACAACACATCTCCTTCGCATAGAGTTGATCAGGTTGTCAGTTGTGGCCTGTGGAATGTTGGTCCACTCCTCTTCAATGGCTGTGCGAAGTTGCTGGATATTGGCAGGAACTGGTACACGCTGTCGTATACGCCGGTCCAGAGCATCCCAAACATGCTCAATGGGTGACATGTCCGGTGAGTATGCCGGCCATGCAAGAACTGGGACATTTTCAGCTTCCAAGAATTGTGTACAGATTCTTGCAACATGGGGTCGTGCATTATCCTACTGCAACATGAGGTGATGTTCTTGGATGTATGGCACAACAGTGAGCCTCAGGATCTCGTCACGGTATCTCTGTGCATTCAAAATGCCATCAATAAAATGCACCTGTGTTCTTCGTCCATAAAAGGCGCCTGCCCATACCATAACCCCACCGCCACCATGGGCCACTCGATCCACAGCATTGACATCAGAAAACTGCTCACCCACATGACACCACACACGCTGTCTGCCATCTGCCCTGAACAGTGTGAACCAGGATTCATCCATGAAGAGAACACCTCTCCAACGTGCCAAACGCCAGCGAATGTGAGCATTTGCCCACTCAAGTCGGTTACGACGACGAACTGGAGTCAGGTCGAGACCGAGATGAGGACGACGAGCATGCAGATGAGCTTCCCTGAGACGGTTTCTGACAGTTTGTGCAGACATTCTTTGGTTATGCAAACCGATTGTTTGAGCAGCTGTCCGAGTGGCTGGTCTCAGATGATCTTGGAGGTGAACATGCTGGATGTGGAGGTCCTGGGCTGGTGTGGTTACACGTGGTCTGCGGTTGTGAGGCTGGTTGGATGTACTACCAAATTCTCTGAAATGCCTTTGGAGACGGCCTATGGTAGAGAAATGAACATTTAATACACAAGCAACAGCTCTGGTTGACATTCCTGCTGTCAGCATGCCAATTGCACGCTCCCTCAAATCTTGCGACATCTGTGGCATTGTGCTGTGTGATAAAACTGCACCTTTAAGGCACACCTGTGCACTAATCATGGTGTCTAATCAGCATCTTGATATGGCCCACCTGTGAGGTGGGATGGATTATCTCAGCAAAGGAGAAGTGCTCACTATCACAGATTTAGACTGGTTTGTGAACAATATTCGAGGGAAATGGTGATATTGTGTATGTGGAAAAAGTTTTAGATCTTTGAGTTCATCTCATACAAAATGGGAGCAAAACCAAAAATGTTGCGTTTATATTTTTGTTGAGTGTAAAATTATTGTGGAGGAGACACCCCAAACCCCCACCGTCAGGCCCCTCTGCACCGTTGTTGACATCTTAATCTTTCTGGCCATTCCAGTTTTGACCTGTTGGCACACTTGATCATCATCTGTCTGTTTGTGGAAGGGCGCTCAGAACAAACTCAGCTGCAGGTTACTGTTCGTCCAAGAAACGCAGGAATAAAAAGGCGTTGCCGTGTGACGAGTTTGACACAGGTGCTCGCTGCCGTCTTTCCCGTGTGTGAACACGAATAAGAAAAGTGGCAACAACTGCATTGCCCGAGTTCAGACGCTGAATGCGGGACATTAATAACTAAACAGGAATTCTTGGGGTGCAGACAAATCCTTGTTTAAAAGGTAGGGATTTAAAACTCTCTCCAGCTCACAGCATGAAAACGGCACAGCTACAAAAGAAGTATCAAGTGTGCAAAATTGGCTCAGTGGACCTGTATCAACAGACTACAGAGAAATGTTTGGTGTTTGACTGTGAAGCCTGCCATAGCGAGACAGCTACCATCAATTAAACGCTTAGTTCAGCCTACAGCTTCTTTCTGTTCCGGCAGCTGTTAAGCAAATAAAATATTTCTGAAGGGTAGCGAGGCATTTTTTTTTTTCCCTAATGCCCCACTCGTGTGTTAAGCAAGGACATGTCAGTCGGCTGTAAACCAGCGTCCAGTCATGTGACTCATTTATTACATGGTGTTACAGGGGCTAATTGTGCGAGAAGATTTGGAGATGGTGCAGGTTGACGGTTTACCGTCATCTCAGAACTAAGACTTCTTCTTTTCTCTCTCTCCCCCACCCTTCTTGCCATGTATATCCGCACAATGTCATTTAATGATGTAATATGTCAGGTTTAAATGAGTTCCCACGTCGCCTATCATCTGATGATCACAACTGTAGCAACGTGCTAGCAGCCATTGAAATCAGTTAATTAATTCCCAACCGTTTGCTCATGCAGACAGGTTTAAGTATTAAATGTCAAACTCTGCACAATTTGTGCCTCTCCTTTGGAACGCGTGCAGACCCGCAGGACCGACCGCCTAATAATGTGTTACTTGGAGTGAGGGACTTGGATTTTGTGGTTCCTGTCAGCATCTTAACACCTGCGTCCCATATGGTGCATGAATCATGAGCTACGTTAGCTGAATGTGCGTCTTTGACCCTGAAATCCCAATTTAGACTTTCATTGCAACACACACTGCATTTTGCACAAGTGACCGACGGAAGACCAGTGATTATACGGACAGGACACAAACAGTTTGTAAGCCATAACCCCCCCCCCCCCCCCCCCCCCCCCCCCAAAAAAAACCCCAAAAATCAGTCAGTCTTTGCTTTTTGGCAACAAAAGTTAATTTAATCACTAGTCTTTTCGGGGAGTATAATAATATAAGTATGCATCTGTAGATGCAGAAGCTGATCAGATGGTTGTAAAACACTTTGCAAGCTTTTTCTTTGTTGCACAATTAAGTCAAAGGAGTCTGTTAAAAGTACAGTATGCTTATTTAAATGTTTGACAATTGAGGCAAAGTGCAGCAGCAGATTCTGCAGTCTTGTCAGTTCTTCGGTCTCCCTGGATAGATGTTTTCTTAACCCAGCTGGTCTCTTTCCGCAGGTGGTGGTGTCGACAAACATCGCAGAGACATCCCTGACCATCGACGGCGTGGTGTTTGTAATCGATCCTGGATTTGCTAAGCAAAAGGTTAGCTTCCCGTCCTTCACCACGCCCTGCCGGTCTTTATCTGTGCCGATCATCTGCCTCCGCTGCCTGAGAATCCCCTGATCAATGGCGCAGTGCCACCTGACAGCGGCAAAGATGGAAAAGCCAATTATTTATTCTTCTGACATTTCACCGGCCGGTAGCCGAGCCATCTGAGACTGTGTGCGCTGTGGTGGTCTGTTTATGCACTTTGTTTCAGTTTGTCTTCTCATCCCCTCCCCCAAAAGGTGTATAATCCACGAATCAGAGTGGAATCACTTTTAGTGACGGCCATCAGCAAAGCATCTGCCCAGCAGAGGGCAGGCCGTGCTGGACGCACACGCCCTGGGAAGTGCTTCCGGCTTTACACCGAGAAGGCTTATAAGACAGAAATGCAGGTAAGAAATGTTAACAACTTTTCAAGGTGTAAAGAGCTCTTATTCTTCTGTGCATTAAGCATTTGTGTCGCTGGTACATTTCCTACATTTTGCAGCAGCTGTTGTTGGTTACCAAAGGTTCGCTGTTAGGCAGAGTTCTGTTGTAAACCACAGTGCAGCTGCCCTTCGTCTTAACCTGTGCTAACAGCACAGCCACCGTCTGACAAATGAACCTGCGGAGGCCCGGTTGTCCACTTGAACAGGATAATTGGTGCTGAGTGGCCTCTGCTTTCTCTGTGTTCAGCTGATTTGAGCAAAGCACGAGGACATAATGAACACTGTCATTTATTTTTAATTATTTCTCTTCCCGGGACAGGACAACACGTATCCAGAGATCCTGAGGTCCAACCTGGGCTCAGTGGTGCTGCAGCTGAAGAAACTGGGGATTGACGACCTGGTACACTTTGACTTCATGGACCCACCAGGTTGGCGTCAGTTGCTATTCAGTTTTTGGGCTTTGAAAAACATTGTCGGTGTTGTTTATATTTATTTATTTTCATGTCAGAAATCATAAATTTTGCATGACAACACTCACAATGTGTTTCATATCAAACCATTTGTTATCTGAATCAATCCAAAATTATTTACAGTCAGCAATGAAATCTACAGACATTTATTTCAGCCTGCGTGGTTGCTTGATGTGCGATATCAAATTCTGCATTGCCTGAGCCACTCGGGATCTTGAGGGAAAAACTAGAGCGAAGACAAAGTGATCTTGACAGATACAGAGTGCCGCGTACAAACTGTTGAGAGGCTTGAAGAAAAGATCTGTGCATGACGCTGGACCATTTGGAGGTTTGTACGATTGGTCTACATTAAGGCAAAATAATTGTGGCTTGCAGAAAGCGTCGATCACTGATGGGTTCATTCTTTGGCTGTTTGTGTTTCCTCCTCCCAGAAATTAGGCACGGTTTGCCTCATTGGTGGCACACGCCACCTCCCCCCCCCCCCCCCCCCCCCCCCACCCATAATACAGTTTTCATTTCACCTCTGAGATTAAAACCATCTCTCCCTGTCCACTGTGGCAAACGCCATTTTGAGAATGAAATTGGTTACATCAATAGCAGCGCTATCACCTTGGCTATTGCCTTCCCTTTATATTCCTCCGGTGAAACGTGACTGACCTGCACCACATTCCTCACAGAACACACTGGCTACTGTCAGTACATCCAAACATGCTCGTCTGCCAAATCGAACTGGGACCAGCGGGCTGAAGGAAAAGGGGGAATTGTCACTTTTATGTAGTTTAGCCACCTCGCGCAGAATCCTCCTCCTGGCTGACGCGGGAGGTGGAATGAAGTCTGCTTCCACTTCCTCTGTAAGATCTTATTACACTGACGAAGCTGTGCCAGTTCCTGCAGCTGGACTTGGAACACATGCAGTCCTGGACAGAATTACTAGCACCCCTGAAATTAAAGTTCAGAATTCAAAACATGTCAACAATTAAATGCAAATGAGCCTATTTTATGGAATCATAATATTAAATAACATGTCCAAGTGAAGTGATTGAACAACAACAAAGCACATACAGTTTTATCACACATACGTGTAGTAAAATAATAAAAGAAAAGACTGTGTGCAAGTGATCATTATTGACACACTCTGAATTGACATGAAATCGTCACTCTTACAGCCGCCTGGATGGATACATGATTATTTTCAACTTGCTAAAAACGTCTTTGAAACATTTGAGTGCACATGTGGATTTTCTTGCAGGTTTGGTCTCCATTGACTCTGTGCATCATGGTTGTTTTACCGTGTGTACAGTGCTCGCGTTCCTTCATCCTCTGGGAATAAAGTTATCATCTGTGCACAGTTTTTAAAATTTCCTCATCCTGTAATGGAAAAAAAAAATGCATGTGCAAACAACAGAATGTTTGCCGTTTTCACAGAAAGCCTCCACCTCGGGTAAATAAATACAACCAGTGTTTTCAAAATCATCAAAATTGTTGACAGTGCTCCTATCTGATTACGCAGTTAATCATTGAAACCAAGAAGCAGTGGCTTTGGCTACCAGACTTTGGAGACTAATAAAGGAGACAAACAAGCTCATGTCAAGAGACCTGCAATTTTAACCGCACCTGCTCCTAATTTCCATTGTGCATGATAAGTTTATTCCTTGCAGCAGTGTCAGACCAGACCAGATGCCAGTATTCAGCAGGTAACAGACAGGTCCATGGTAGTTTATATAAGGGACAGAAAGTTTATTTTTCTTGTTGTTGTTGTTTTTATGGATTTGGTGCATCAAAGTTCAACAAATCTTTCTCAGTTTTGACACATTATAAACCCTTTGGTGAATTACAAAATTATGCCATTTATTCTTTTTTTAGTTATGCTGCCAATAAATATAAATACTGTATTTTGCGGTACAGGACATAGCACCTTGGCTTTTCCAAAGTTGAGGAATAATTGACAAAATACCAGTTGCAACTATGCTTTGGGTTTGTTGGTGGTAAAATGGTATTTATTGGAAAGTCGGGATGCTTCCACACTGACCTGGTTTGGTCTGGACCTTCAGACTTTTCAGTTTTATGCAAACAAAAACAGCAGGTGTGAAATCTGCCTCTGACTGCAGTCTGGACTTAAGGACCAAGATTCAGTCTGACCAAAAGAGCTCAGTGTGGTTCAAAGAGAAAATACTCTTTGGATAGTTGGGACTTTTTGGAGTAATTTCAGGAAGTTGAGGCAGGTTATCGCCAATCATAAAACGGTGGAAGAAGAAATTAAACTGAAGTAGTTAAAAATGTGCCGGGGAAGCACACGGGGAGAAGGTTTTAAGAACAGTTTGTTCAGAAGAGGTAGGCAAAGTTGAAAAAAATCCAAATTGAGACAGAGTCAACATCACGTAAGGAGACGTAGCTGACAGTGGATGATGACAACATGACGCAAGTATGTTGTGCAAAGTTCATTGGCGTGAACGCAACATTGCAGTATGAAGCCAAACATAAACAACCGTGAACCGTAGCACGGCTCATGTTCAACTCTCAGCTGTGAAAAGGCCCAAAGCTCCAAATGTTTAATGGAATAAATCCAAGGTTTAGTGTTTTTGGTCCTGATGCTTCTCCACATACTGATGATCAAAGATTTCAGCGCTTTGTTCAGTTTGTGGTTGTCAATAATGTTTCGGAACATTGGTTATTTGTTTTACGACAGAAATCTCAGATATCCAGCTTCTCCCTGAGCCTGCACACCTCCTCGCTCACTAAACAAAGGAGCGATGTTGCGGGCAGCCAAGCCAACCAAATGGAAAATCGGACAGAAATCGGTTGCGATTTACGCGAGGACGTGGCTAGGATTCATTTGCCTTCTGACATTTCCACAGAGGTACCTTTCAGAACCAATGCGGTTTAATGTACCTTTAGCCTTTCCTCTCATTGATTTGGCCCTTGGTTAATATATCGGAATCTTGTGTTTTGAGGCAGTCGATACTTTTCTTTCTGATGAGCTGCGTTGCGTATAGATTGAATTTCGCACTTGGTGCATCATGTTAACAATACTTAGCAAATCAGGTTCCAAGCACAGCAAACAGTTGGTGTTCACTTTGTGTAAAAGTAGCTTTGATGCCACAAATCAATATTTGTTAATACTATAAAAATAAAATCCCTCCTGCTGTGTGAAATTGAATTTTTTTTTTTTTCCCTCCCCCCTCCCACCCCCTCCCCCGGGACCACCTGAAAGAAATGAAAGTGAACGAGTACTGCAGCCAGTGTGTGAAGCTAATTTTCAGTTAACATGCAACTGGTCATTAAGCTTCAGCTCTCGGCAGCCAAAGGTCAATAATTGCATCTGGAGGAGGGGAAAAAAAGAATCTTTTCACCAACCAGTGGAAACCTTTTGTGTTGAAGCATTAAGCAGAAGGTTCCCCTATAATTGCATTAGTTGTTTGCGATTGCCTAAGCAGAGGATGAAAAATGAGCTCTGCCATGATTACTTGACTGCTCCGTTGCTGCCGAGAGTTACTCTGACCATCTCGTGAAGAGAGCCGCTTCATTTTGATTCATGTCATATTCCCTAAACACCCCGTCATTTGTTTATTTGTGGCTTTCAGGTGTTTTCTCCACAGCTTTGTTTTGTTTTCCTGTTTCTCTTCTCTCGAGTTTGAATTCTCTCAGTGCGATTGCACATCTCAACAGAAACTCATTAGGTGGCGCCACAGTGACCAAGATTGTCTTCACAAATTCCTGCTAGTTGTTGGGAGACCTCATATTTGTTTTAATCGCAGTTACCGTCAAATGCTGGAACATCTGGAACAATTGTCTTTTCGCAGCTCCAGAGACACTGATGCGGGCGCTGGAGTTGCTGAACTACCTGGCGGCGCTGAACGACGACGGTGATCTGACAGAGCTGGGATCAATGATGGCGGAGTTTCCGTTGGACCCCCAGCTGGCCAAGATGGTCATCGCCAGCTGTGAATTCAACTGTTCAAACGAGGTCCTCTCCATCACGGCCATGCTGTCAGGTAATGCTCTGGGTCGGCCCACCACCTGGCCTCAAGCTCATAACTCTTTCTTTAAGAAATTAAGTTTGGTGTGTGTGCATGTGCAAAGTTCCCATCTCGTGTTTTAATTCTACTGGTACTAAATTCAAAATGAGCGTATGGTTTTTCTTTTAAACCAGTGATGAAAGTTTTCCAGAAATTACCGGAAATCCGTATTTTTACTCACGTGGTGAACGTTTCCGGCTTATTTTTGACAACAAACGTCAGAATCCATTCATTCAGTTCCATGCCCAAACAGTTGGTGGCGGTAATCTACCCTGTTGATTTGCAAGCCACCAATAATCTCCAAATAAGAAGGGTTATTTTGTTTTGGGCTTGGGAGTTTATTAAGTCATATTTTATGAGACTGCACTGTGGTTCTCCTAACGGTTTACTTTGTTGTGGACTTTAAAAGTTATGAGCAGCGTTTTTCCTCCAGTAATCATACATTAAGTGGAGCTAACGGGTGAAGCTCCCAGCTCAGCATTTGCTGAATGAAGGAATCTACCATTGCTACATGTACACATTACTTTTCATGCTATTTTATTTGTAGAAAAATAAATCCCAGAGGTTCCTTATAATGTTTAATCAAGAAATTATCTCAACAATAACAGATGGGTTATGGTTTAATTTACAGATGAGCATCAAAGATTTCTAAAGAATAGTTTATAAATTAAAAATGTTTTAATGACAAGTTTTCTAATACAATAAGTTTTTTTTTTTTTTTTTTTTTTTAACTTCAAAATGTACAGTAATCAGAAATTAACTTTGAAGTAAGAACACATTTGTAAGTATTTTAGGATGGCCAAGAATTTGAAAATGGAGATTATCAATAGCTCCAAAGCTCCTGCCAAAACTAGGAAAACTCAGAAGTGAGTGAAGGTTGAACAAGTTGATGCATTAATGTGCCATAAACACTCCTATTGTTCCATTTGAATTGGTACTGAGAATTATTATTTTTGAGTTCTTTGAATTGTCATTTTCTTTACTGTGTACTTTTCTGAACCACAATGTATTTTGGGGGGGTTAAAGGCTTGTAGTACAATACAATTTGTGTGAAAAGATGGGGGTGGAAAAATTGACCTAACTCAACAAAAAGTTACATTTTTTTGAGGGTTTTTTTTTAGACCTGAAAAGGTACCAAAATGAATCTGAGATCTCAAATTTTTCTGGGGGAGAACCCCCATTCTCCCTGCCAGGGGCATTGGGCCTTCACGCCTTTTTCCCTTGCCCAAAATGTTCAGGATTTTTTTCCCCATGACCCACTTTCATCGCTGTAAAATAACCCATGTTTTTCCGTTTCTACATTTGGTATGTTGTTTTTGTTATCTTTACCATTTTCACTGAAATATTAGGGTTAAACAAAACATCACATTCCATTTTTATTTACATCTTATGCAGCCCAAGTTTTTTTTTTTTTTAATTAAGTTTTTTTTTTAGTGTGCCTGCCAACAGATGGCTATTAACGTGAGGGGAAAAACATGTTGCACCTGACGGAGTATTAGTTGCATTGCAGTAAGTTGCACTCTTTTTATGTATTGTCAGTTCTTTAATTTGGGGTTTTTGTGCATTGTTGGAGTGCACTTGAATTATTGGAGTTTATTTTATTTAGTAATAAGTGCATGATTTTTCAGAGTATAATTTGCAGGGCCTCTCAAACTTGTAAAAAAATAAATAATAAAAAATAAAATAAGGGGACTTATTCTCCAGAACATACAGTACGTGTAAAACAGTATAAATTGATTTTGGTTTTACCCCTGACTTTCTGGAACAGTTGTCTTGAGGTCCCTTTTCAAAATACAAAATGATAAATTTATTTTTAATGTAGTTTTTGCTTTTATAAAGTTTCAGCACGGGCTTTGTTTTCCAGTATTTTACCAAACATGTTTTGAAAGAAATTTAAAGAATGGTTTGTGATGGAGTCTTACCTTTTGACACTAAAATTTCCAACATGTACTGCATATCATCTGTTGGCTGGCTTGATTTCTGATCTTCAGTTTCAGACCCAGGGGACGGGTCAATCCAAGCAGATGTTAGCTATTTACAGCCAGCGAGTCGTAAGCTAGATTTCAGAAAACAATCAACTAGATATTTTTTATGAATAAAAATTAACCACACTGTTCTTTTCAAACATAACATTTCAGTTTCCACAGTGACAACATCACAGATTCTAGATTGCTGATTGTCACTGAAGCGATCTTAGCATGAAGATATTGTGGTTTACAAAAAATGTAATTGTCCATGTAGTTGGGGACCAGACTGTGTGCTATGAATTTTTCTTTTTTTTTTTTTTCATGGCGTACAATTTAAGCATATCATACCTAAGAGGTAAGGTGGGAACGTAAGGATTTTTCCACCTTGAGTATTTTGAAATGTTTTTGGATTCATCCCTAAACTTGGGACAAAAACTATTTAATCAATCTGGTATTTAATTATTTTTGGAAACACCTGATTATACAGTGAGCCGCTTACTTTAGCAAGTTGGCTATCAACGAGGGCCTTGTTGTTTTGCTTACAGTTACATGCTTGTGGCGGTTTTTGGGTTCAAAATTAATCCCTGGCTATTTAAAATCGAGTTTGTCCCGAATGAAAACATGAACCTAAAACCATCTCCAAGAAGAACCCAAATCCATAAGTTCCTCATTTAAATGTTGCTTTGAGTGCAGTTTTCTCCTCCTGATCTGAGCATTCAGGAAGAGAGGCCAGGGATCTTCACTGTTGTTTGTGTGTAAAAGTGTAACATTATAGGGAAAAAAAAAACCCCAAACTTGTTTGTACAAAATGTGTAGATGTAGTTGGAACAGCAGCACTGAGCTGCAGCAGTAATTGCACTTTGGGCCTGGCAAACCAGAATGCTGCTCATTGAGATGGATCTTGACGCCTTTGAAGGGAGCGCGCTGGTCTTTGAGAGTGTGGAAATGGCTTTAACTAGCTGTTTGGACGTGGCGTGCACTTAAAGCAGGGCTTTCAGGACGGTGGGTTTTCTGCCGAGTTTATGAGAGTAAGCAGCAAATGCACACCTGAGAGTGCTGCTGCCACGGCAACCAGCCGCGAGGCTCAATGAACAGCTTTTGCCCATTAAAGCTACAATGAAGCATCTTTTGACGGAATGCGATTCGGAGTAAATTCACAGGACGGACAGCAGTGTTTGCAAATGTGACAACAAGGTTTTATTTTTACTCTGTGTGGGGTGAATGCTGCGCCGTTACATTTGCTGGATCATGTGTGAGTATCAGCCTTAATAGCCAGGAAGCGTTAACTAGCATCTGGTGCCCATTTCTTCTCTCCTGTTCCAACACTTCACAATACTGTGTGCCCTGTGAAGTGCTCTGTGCCTCTTTCAGCTGAGGCCTTGTTCTTCTCTTTGGGATTTGCTTAACTTATCCCTGTGGGCGGCTGTGTTGGGGCCTATACCAACCTTGTTTAGTCCCACAGTGCTTCGTCAGACCCACCGAGGCCAAGAAGACGGCGGACGAGTCCAAGATGTGCTTCGCCCACATCGACGGAGACCATCTGACGCTGCTAAACGTCTACCACGCCTTTAAACAAAGTAGGAAGTCCACTCCAGTGACAACGCACATACACACCTATAAGTTTCAGAGCACCCTAAATGCATCCTCATCCCAAACAGATCACGAGTCCGTGCAGTGGTGCTACGACAACTTCGTCAACTACCGCTCGCTGATGTCGGCAGACAATGTGCGCCAGCAGCTGTCCCGGATCATGGACCGCTTCAGCCTGCCACGGCGCAGCACCGAGTTCAGCAGCAGGGACTACTACCTGAACATCCGCAAAGCGCTGGTCACCGGCTTCTTCATGCAGGTCGGTCGCTCGTTCCGTTTGTTTTTATTCTCATTTATTATTAAAATTCATTTTCAAACCACAACGCTTTATTTGACAAACGAACACTGGGGGAAGAGTTTTTGTTTAAATGGGGAACACACACACAGACACACACATGTTCACAGAGCTGCTTTGTTTTAAAAGCACGACAAGAAATCAACTGAATTTGCTCCTTGCTCAAGGAAATAAATCACATTTTGCACGAAGCCATTATCAGGCCTACCTGCAACAAGCATCCTGACAACTTGAATTATGGTGTTAATATTTAAATATTTGTCAACATTAACCTTTATCTCGGTGACAAATTTGCGGCTTGTGTTTGGGTTTTGGCGGCATTTGAGATCACGTCTTTGTTTAGAACAGCCTTTATTGAGACTGATTGCTCCGGTTAATCACAACCGCCTTGCTTTACCGCCTACCTACAGAGAAAAGGCGCAATTAGAAATAAGTTTGCCATCAGCGTTTGCTTTGTTTCATAGAAAGCGCGAGAGTTTTGCAGTCATTCTTCACCGTCGGACTGGATTTTTCAATGAATTTGTCTTTGCTCTTGTTGATCAGGTGGCTCACCTGGAGCGCACAGGTCACTACCTGACGGTGAAGGACAACCAAGTCGTACAGCTGCACCCCTCCACTGTGCTGGACCACAAGCCTGAGTGGGTGCTCTACAACGAGTTTGTGCTAACCACCAAGAATTACATTCGCACGTGCACAGACGTCAAACCGGAGTGGTAAGTTGGACTTCTGGAGTCACTGTTGGCAACGTTAGCAAAGTCTATCAGCGGGTACTGTGCAACACAAACTGGTCATAAATTGAGTTTTACAATGAGCATGGATGGTTTGTTTTTTCAAATGAACATGCTTATTGGTGGACTGGCAAAATTAGGCATTTTGTAATACTGGAAAATCTTTAAAATTCACAGCCGAGCCTCAATGCAGCATAAGAGTGATACCATAGACATTATTTGTTTTATTTTTATTTGCTTCAAATGCTGCTGTTATGACGGCATAATAAGAATCTTATTTGAGCAAGAGAAGTTTAAATCTGTGTTAAAATCTGAATGGAAAAAGTTCCTGAATCAAATATTTATTTATTTATTTATTTTTTTTACACAGTTTTATGTGTTTATCCAATCAGGGGTTGCATTTTGTTCCCGGTCATGAGCGATACCAGTTTAACCATTTCCATGCCTGTGAAGCTATGTGTTCTTGTGGAAAAAGATTTTATAGCCAGTTCAATCAAAAAGAAAAGTTTTTAATAGGAGTTTTGACTCACCAGAACAACAACAAAAAAAAACTGATTGGCCACACAGACCGCCTTGATTATTGTTCTCTCAGTTAAAGGATATTTGGCTTTATTTTTTGTTGGCATAATAAGAAAAAATTTAACGCAGTGTTAAAATACCCTTGGCTGTATGAGCATTGTATTCTTTATAATTTGCAGTTGTTTTGTTAATTAAGATCCTGTTGTCTTATATAAAATTTGTACATGTTCAATCAATCATAAACAATATTCCCGTTTTCATAGGATTAGCAGGAGGTCGTGCGTGTATGTGTACATGAGCTTTTGACAAGAGTGGAAGTTAGTTTTGAGTTAGCGCATGCTGACGTCTACGAACTGTCTTGTAAGTTATTCCAGAGGTGTTATCAGGTTTATAATAACAGCATTTTAGGAGTGTTTATTTCTTGCTAGCCTTTACATAATATGTGAGAGAGATGTTATTTCTAGCCAAAAACAAAGCGAAGTTAGCACCTAGTGACACCAGGAAGTGACGTTGCCATGCTAACATCCAGAAGATCATACCATTAAAAATAGGAACAATATGCGACTTTTTAAGCTCTTAAAAGATGTCACGGTTCACTATCTTTGAATTTGTCCTAGGTCTGTGTCCCAAGAATGTTCCCTGTGAATTTGAAGACTGATAGTAAAAGGACGGGACTTGTGCTGAGCATGGACAGACGGACGGAAATATCTGGCCTGGCAGTGGTTCTGTACTATTAAGGGGGGGTTGAGTAATCCATATTTGTGGCACAGTATCACACTCGTGTCCTGCCCACCACTAGGTCACATGATCATCAGCTCCAGGCGTTTAAAAAACAAAACAAAACCCTGACCTCATTTTCTCACAGTGATAACTGACATGAACTCAAACCACTACTGCATAACAATTTAATTAGATGAGCTTTCTCATAGCCGCCATTCTTTTCTCCATGTTGTTTATTTTTAAGAGGATTTTAAAATGATTTTTTTGTCTATTACTATACGTAATCTAATGTTTACTGCATGTGACCCCACCCACGTTTCCCTGTGTGACACAATGTACACTTGACAGCTTTTGCGACTGCTGTTTCCTTGCTTCCTTTCCTAGGCTGGTGAAAATTGCCCCCCAGTACTACGAGATGAGTAACTTCCCCCAGTGTGAAGCCAAGAGACAGTTGGAGCGCATCATCGCCAAACTCTCATCCAAGGAATACACTCAGTACTAAATCCATCTGTGTGTGCGCTGTGACAGTGTCTCCAGTATGTGAACACAGTCGGCGCTCAGCTCATCTTTTTTGGAATTGGGTTTTGTCTCTCTGTGTCACGTCGCTTTTCATAATGACTGAATATGCTCTGTTACTGGGTTTATTTTTTTATGAAGCTAGGAGCGTTAAGCACTACTGGAATTAGACTGTAAATGAGTTTAGCCCGAACATGATATCTGAAGTTTAATTTCAACATTCCGCTTAAAGACATCCATAATTGCAGGTACCAGCTTGTAAGTGTTGTTGAAAGGCGCTCGTCATTGGAGCGAAGGTTTTTTTGCTCTTCTACTGTGTTTTGATGCAGGCGTAATGTTCTCTTGTCACGGAGGCGCTAACGAGGCAGTCTGGTCACATTTCCTGGTAACTGTTAAACGGAAATAAAAATGTTTGTAATAAAGTTTGTTTTTTGTTTTTTTCCTCCCTCCGCTGTCGTCTGTGCCTGAACTTTTCACTTACAGTAACCCTCACGCACTGTTTGCAGAGCAACTCGCGTATGAGCTGCCAGAGGAGCTCTTAGACATCATGGTGTCTTGTTTGCAAGATAATGACAAACATTTCCGAATGTGAAATCCTGGATTCTGTTCCAGCTGCACCACATTGTGTCAAAATCTGAAACTCCATGTGCCTTTTACAATTTTAAGAATTATGAAGCCTGAATATTTAATACTCATGCTTGTCTACATTCACACACAGTCGTATTACCAAATTACGATAGATTTGTTGTAGGCCATCCAATCAAACTGAAAGTTGATTTAATTCTAGTGTAAAATAAAAAAAATAAAAATCTGGATTCTGTATACCAATTTGAAGATAATTCTTTTTAATTTAAAAATCAAACCACATTACAAGATGTATAAGGACTCACCTACTTGAATGTAAAACTAAATTTTACAACCAGTTGGCTCAAGACAGGTTATGATGGATTAAACAAACCATGGAAGTGCATCACAATTGTCCTTGATTTGGATGTAACCATACCATTTATGTCATTTTCATCTGATTTCAACCAGACGGACTTCAAAACCATTGGCCAATTTTTGAAACACGACATGATTGAACCAATAACAATTTATTGGTTCAATTGGTTCAGCAAGTCCTCCAGAAGGATGACTTTGTTGGCACAAAATGCTCTTCGAGGCTCTTGGTGAATATTGAAAATGCAGTCTCCAAAATCAACATATGTTCAACATATGTGTGACATACTATGACTTGTAGCATTGGAACTTTGTTTTGTCAAAAGTCTATAAAAAATGTAAAACATGCCAAATGCAAATTAATCATCCAGCATTTTAAAAGCATTTACATTAAAGTGGAATTTAATATTCTTGATGGAAGCAGCACTCTATCAGTATGCTTATTTATTGTTTATAGAAACACAATTTTTATAAGGCAATTTTTATGTTTATTCACACATGCACTCAAATTTACATGTACTTTAAAAAATGGCAGCATAAGAGTAATAAAATCAAGTATTGCATAACTAAAAATAACATGAAACACTTTAAAAAATGAAGAAAATTTCTAAAACCATTCATTTACACATTCGTGACAACATAAATTTGAATTCATCAGATGTAAAACCATTAACATTCTTTACAAGTAAAACAAGTTCCTCTATCTGGCCAACAAGTGGATTACTATGTGCATACTTGTAAAAACACCTTTTAAAATCAGAGTAATTAAACTTTTAACAGTTCATCTATATCACAGACAACTAATTTGCAATAAGATTTAAATTTAACATACTATTACTGTATATTAAAGCTTTTCTTGCCATGACATTCACCTTGACATTGTCCGATTTTACCATCAAAGTAACCATTTAAAAAAAAAGCTGAAATATATTTGCTCAAGAGAACTAAGTATGAACAAGAGGCCTGGTAACAAAATACAATGTGTACCATATGGAAGATCTAGAAGACTTCTGACACATCTATTCTACACTGTTTGAAACTGAGCAGTCTTCCTGTCGCTCAGGTTCTTTGCTTGAGCACCATAAAATGATATTTTGACATGACATTTTGTAGGTGTTTCTAATCGTGTCCTTCCTACATTTACCCAATGTTGCAACTTTATGATTAACTGTTTTCATACACAAGACACTTAACCCAAGCCAGATTTCTAACATCAAGTTGTACATAATTCTTTAGCTGTTTTCTAGTGAAATGCATACACAGTTTTATCACAATTGTATTTTACATTGTATTCTCTGCTGAAGCCTTCACAAACATTCAACATATTTCTTAAACTTGACACTGTGGATGCTAATAATGTGAGGTCACAGGCATACCCAGTGCTCCATAAAATTGGCAACCCAACAGCTGGCACCTTTCTTCTCTAACCTGGAAAGTAACTCATCTATGTATACACAAAATATCACTTGGTATGTAATACCATTGGTAGTGCCAAAGTTGTCAGATACACGGCCTCTCCAGTGAGTTTTGTGTCAATGAAAATGCTCCAAATATAAATGATTTACAACAACATAAAATAGAAAAGTAGTGTTTGATCAGCTCAAACTTACCAATTTACTTAAAAATGGATTTGAGTATTACCATCCAAATCCTGCAGTTATTTATAAATGATTTTATAGATCTGTGTGAAACACCCGATAGCTGAGTCGCAAGTATTTGATTTACCTATGTTGAACTGGGGGTGGCAACATTTGTGAATTTGTTTGATTTACAAATTTGTTTATGTTGTTGTATTTTGCTAGTTGTTACACCACTAAATCTTGTTTTTGTTTATTTCAGGGGCATGCATTGTTACTATGAAGTAGTAATCAAACGTACCTCCGTGTCATACTTGAATAAAGGGATTTCCCAAAGCTGTGAATTTCACAAG
The DNA here is from genome assembly GCF_902500255.1 of Thalassophryne amazonica. NCBI lineage: Eukaryota > Metazoa > Chordata > Actinopteri > Batrachoidiformes > Batrachoididae > Thalassophryne > Thalassophryne amazonica. The sequence continues at coordinate 18,892,253 of NC_047125.1, read as the reverse complement.
TGTGGTTTATGCCCTAAAAAACAAAATTAAACATGACTTCTAACGTTACATTAATAGTTAAGATGACTTCAGTTTGGAAAAGTTGGTAGCATGAAAAACCCAAGAGTTCTGAACTCATCTTTGGGCTTTTAGCGTTTTTCTTTATGTTGGCACGATAAAGTCTGCGAAACACAGGTCCCATTTAGTTATCACAGTTCTTTTAAATCACCTTTTTGAAAAGCAGTTTGTCCAACTTGTTTAATCCTTATTACTTTTGTGCAGGTCCAGGACGCGCTACGTGAAATCGACGTAACCTTTCACTTTGTTCAGCTCTGCGTTTCAACTTTACCTCAGTTGGAGAAGAACGTTGCAACGATACAGCCAGAAATGAACCCGTAAGCAGTTTTCACATTCTCTGTAGTGTCTGGAAGTAGGGAGGCAAAGATACCAGACCTGCTCAGGGAGTTTTAAATTAAGCCTGCAGATTGTATAATATGCTAAGTCAGGAAATTATCATGTGCTTTAATATTTCGGGACTGTCGGGAGACAAGTTTTTAAGTGGATGGCCTTTTGTGAAGGAACGTACACAGACCCACATAATGGTGCCAGAGATTAGTCCTCCAAACTGAAGCCAATAGAAAACCCATTAGTTTGAGTTGATCTGGAAATTATATGGAATTGATTCTGAAGGAGAATTTTTCATGCTCAGTGCTTGGCATTGATTCAGACCGCCATAATTACAAATGAAAGTCATTGTCTCAAAGATGTATTTTGTTAGTGTCTCTGGAGGCGAGATGTTCGCAGGAAGTCTTTGATTTGAATACAAATAGAATTGCTACAACTAGATTTGGGGTGAGATTTATAGATATTGTTCAACTGCTGTAAGGTTGTTTAAGGTCGAGGATAAAGTAAAGGTGGTAAGTCTACATACATTTTGGTGAGAAACTCAAATCACCTCAACTTCATGTTTTATGGTGCCATATACTTTGTGTTAAGTTTCATTCAAAATAATCATGACAAGCTCTTTAGCAGGTTAAAAGTACATACTTTTTTTTAGTATTTTGTAACATTGCTGTTTAATTGCTGAAATCAAGTTGAACGGCTAGCATAGTCTTCCGCAAGCTTCTTGTCATGTTTTGTAGCATTCTTTTCTGGCTTGTATCAGTCAGATTTACTTGGACATGTTAAAATACTCAAATTATCTTTGGGACTAAAATCAGACTTTTGGCACAGCTACCCCCAAAACTTTCAGATTATCTGCAAGTGATTTTGTCACAACTTTGAAGGAGATTTTGGCGATGGTAGCCATGTTGGAAGACTGTTGTGACCAAGCTTTAGCTTTTGGGCCCATAATATTGAAAAGAACTTCCAGATGATGATGCTCCTTCTTGAGGCCATTTAGCTTGTGGTGTGCACCAGTCCCTTTCCCAGTACATCTCAATACGGTTTTCATTTGGAATGATGGCCTTTGGATTAAAAGCCTGAACATTTACATTTCGATTTTTATTTTTTTGCCATCTGACTCAAGAACATTCCCCCAAAAGGCACAGCATTTATCCTTTTGATCAAATGAAAACTTTTTCAAGTTTTTTAGGTAAATTTTGATCATCATATTTCGGTCTGATGCTTCACCACATCCACAACACCATGGAACCAACCACCTTGTGTCCTTGATGACAATCACTCAGACAACTGGTCCATCCTCAGATCTGTAAAATAACCATCCATCTGCTGCAACCAGGTGGGGTGTGAGTGACTCCTTAGCCTTCTCCATCTACTGGTGTCCTCAGCATTCCAGCACTTATGTGCTAGATCATGCGCAGAGACGCCACTTTGTCAAAATATGGAAGCTGATGTTTGTAAGCTATACTCGTCTTCTGAGGCACCTTACGTTGCTCCTTTGACACAAAGACATTACAGTAGAACCCAAAGGTCATCTGAAGGCACCTCGTACTAAATAAATCGAGTTGTCTTCGATTACTGGTTAGCGTCCAAGTCTCACAAGCATACAGTAAGATGAGAAGCACCAGGACCCTCATGACTTGGATATTGGTATCGCCAACAAGTCCACTGACACCCATCATTTCTTTAGTTGTGGTCATGAGATTCTGTTGGCGCTTTTGAACCAATCTTTAATTCCTGAGTGTCAGTTATATGGGACATCTCCAAATCTGCATGGTTCTGAGAGCCTTCTGTTTTCATTCAGAGGATGGTACAGTTGGTAGTGGTACAGTGAATCTTGTGCAGGTGGCTTCTCTTGAGTTGTTTTGCCTTTGTGCCTTTGCTTACTACTAAGATTTGTGTCACTTAAACACAAGAAACCACTGGTTAGAAATTAGGCCTTAAAATGCAACCTCTTAACCCTTAATTTTGCCAGTTAGCCAATGAGAAGGATCTAAAAGTAAATTGATCAGTTTCTGGAGTGTGAGACTAGTTGAAGAGGGAGTTGACTTGATGTATATGGACTTGTCAAACTGAATAAAACAAACAGGAATATTATTTTTTTTGTAACTTTATATGGAACTGTAGTTGACTAACTTTCTAACGCAACATTTGGACTTTAAGACAACTTGGAAACTTTTTAGCCAAGGTCTGTGTAAACTTTTGGCCTTAGCTGAGTGCTGCAGAGTTCCTCCCTCGGCTCGCTCCGCGTGCTCGTTTTCAGGGCCGTTTTATGTCTGTCTTTGACAGCAACTTGCCAAAAGTAGCAACACAAACACACCAGACAGGCATTGTTCAGCGTGTTTCCAAACAGTGTGAATCACCGCCTTGCCACAGCTCAATCTCCCACCACCCACAGAGTCCTTGATGGTGCCTCATCATCATTTGAGACTGGGGTGGGGAAGTTTATTGCCCAACACCTCAGCGTTTTAGGAAATCCATCCCGCCCACCCGCCCCGACCCTCTTCCCATCCCATGCCGGGGCCCCTTTTCCCCACCAGAGCCGCCGCCAATCGGAGCTGAGACAGGTGTCTTATCTCCATCGCACAGCCAATCTTCCAGGAAGATGGCGACTGGAATGTGACAAATCCATCTGTCCCGGTTTGAATTTGTATGCTAATTTGAAGTAATAGCCCCTCTGGTGACAGTGCAAGGAAACAATTCAATCACGCCATCTTTGACAGTTTCCAGCCTTCACTGTGATATGGGAGTATATGCACATATCGCTGGGTTAGGCTTGATAGATTGGTTATGTAGGGGTGATGTGGCATGTAGACTGCATGTTTAAAATGGGCTGCCAGTTTGGAATGAATCATGCCATTGAACTGCGCACACCTGTGCAGAAATGCGCCGCGGTTGCTGGTAAACAGAAGAAAACATCATTTGATTTGACCTCATTTATTTCTCCCAACAATGATGCATTATTGGTAGCTGTGCTGGACTTCTCACCCAATTTAACTTTGGCGCCCGTCACGGTGATGTGTGTGTGTGTGAATAAGAGGAAAAAGAAATCCCCATATAAAGCCTCACTCACTGCCGTTGTTGCTTTGTCGCACTGAATTATCTCAGGCTGTTGATTTGATTCAGTGAAAAGCTTTCGTGTGTCACCGGTGATCTGTTGGCTACTGTACGGTTTACAATTTTTTTTGTGTGTGTGTGCCTAGGGAGACCCCCACGCTGTGCAAATGCGTGGCACTTTAAATTAATCCATTGGACAGATTTCAGATGATGGTGAAGGCTCAAACAAAAAGAACAAACCGTTATTCGGTTTGTGATTGATTTTTTTTTTTTTTTTTTAAACTTGTTTACCTCCAGATCAAAAATACCTGGTTGCTTTCCAGGCACAATGTTTTTAAAATAAAAAAATGAGCAGTTAGCTAGATAAATGCCTCATATTTGCACCACTAGTCACAGCTTTCTGGTGGTGCCACAGTCAAAACTTGTAAAATGCACGAACCATTAGTGTGGTCTTGGTGGCTTTCCTCACTTGCGTCCTTGCACAGTTACTCATCATATCTTCAATTCTTGGAGCACGCCATCCACATGGTTACAAACACAGCAACAGAAACCACTGTTGCTGCACTTTGCTAGGGTTCTGCATGGCAACCATGCAGGCAGACAGCTGATCTATCACCAACTCTGGAAAGTAAGCCTGTATCTGCTACAGCCAGTTAATGTCCACCAAAGCTAAAAATACCACATTCTCCAAACTCTGCCTTGTCTTTATTCCGTACCACAACAGTACGACTCGTGGTGCAACAGGCAGATCTTGTAAAACAGTCTCTACAATCAATGCCACAAAGCTCCAGAATACCTTTGAGTTTTCTTGGTGGCTTCCCTCACTTGTCTCCTTGCATGGTCACTCATAACATCCACCAAAGCCTAAAACACCACATCTACCAAAAGTCCAACTTTACACACTACAATGTGTAAAGTTCATATGCAAACATGACAAAACGCAAACTTACTAGTTATCTAGCAGCACATGGGCAATTTAAAAAATGCTGTGAAATTGCTCAAAACTTGATTAAATTTGTCTTAAATGAAGGGAAAGCCTGCGATTCTTAATCTTGGTCCATGTGTGGACATGTAACCTTGTGTATACTTGCAGTATTGCACTCTGTCCTTGATCATTTTCCCAGGAAAGAATGTGCCGTGTCGTCGTGCCAGTTGACTCCACTTGAAATGGGGTTGCAATTGTGTGTTTTTAGCAAGTGATCTGACTTATTCTGTCGCTTTTATGTTGTGTGTGCATATTTGTGGTGTTAGCTGCAACACTTTATCATTAGAGTTGACACTTCTTGATTCCATCCATCTGCAAAATGTGCACATATTATCCAATTTGCCTTTTTTCATACTTAGTGATTTTCCGGTCAGGCTGGGGCTTGAACAGAGGATCCTCTGGTCTCAAGCCCAACACTTAACCACTAGACCATCACCTTTCCTATTATATTGCTAGATATTCAGTATCTTTTTTTTATACATGTGAATATATAAAATTCTGCTAATCTGAGTGAAATTCAGTGACTAGTGATGATTTGGGAATCATTGGGTGTGTTCAAGAAAAATGTTGGAGAAGATACAAAGCTGAAGTCTGGTAATAACTCCCAAAATCTACTTACCTTTTTACCATCAGTGAATGAAGTTAAATGAAGAGCCATTTCACCGGGGTCAAAGTTCACAACAAGCATTAATGGCAAATTTTAAAATGTTGAAATGAATTCAGCAGAAACTTAAGGTTTTTGATGACTTTAAGATGAAAATCTGCTTTCCAGCATTAGTGATTACTGTGATATAGCAAAGGGGTATTTTGTGGTTTGGAACAAATTTCATAACCAGTGTTTTTGGTCTTGTCAAAGGAAAATGTGATTGGATAAAATAGAAACTTGGGGTCTCCCAGTAATTTAAGGCTAAAATCTGATTTCTAGCCTTACTGAGATACAGGAAGACGTTTTTGAGTTGAGGTCAAATGCCAAAACTGGTGTTTTTGGTCATGTTCCAGAAAAATGTGATGGGATAAAATAGAAACTTGGGGTATCCAGTAATTTAAGGCTAAAATCTGATTTCTTGCCTTTCTAAATGAGACATAGGAAGGGGTTATTGAGCTGAGGTCAAATGTCAAAACTGGTGTTTTTGGTCATGTTCAAGAAAAATGTGATTGGATAAAATAGATACTCGGAGTCTTAAGTAATTTTAGGCTAAAATCTGATTTATAGCCTTACTGAGATACAGGAAGGGGTAATTGAGTTGGGGTCAAATGTCAAAACTGGTGTTTTTGGTCATGTTCAAGAAAAATGTGATTGGATAAAATAGAAACTTGGGGTCTCCAGTAATTTAAAGCTAAAATCTGATTTCCTCCCTTACAAACTGTGAACAAGGAAGAGTTAAGTTGAGATCTGTTGTTTAAAAAAAATGGTATTTTTGGTCATGTTCAAGAACAATGTGATTGGATAAAATAGAAACTTGGGGTCTCCAGTAATTTAAAGCTAAAATCTGATTTCTTCCTTTTCAAATTGTGAACTCGGAAGAGGTTATTGAGTTGAGATCTATTGTCAAAACTGGTATTTTTGGTCATGTTCAAGAAAAATGTAATTGTATAAAATAGAAACTTGGGGTCTCCAGTAATTTAAAGCTAAAGTCTGATTTCTAGCCTTACTGAGATACAGGAAGGGGTTATTGAGTTAAGGTCATATGTGAAAACTGATGTTTTTGGTTATGTTCAAGAAAAATGTAATTGGATAAAACAAAGTTGGGGTCTCCAGTAATTTAAGACTAAAATCTGATTTCTGGCCTTACTAACTGAGATATAGTAAGAGGTTGAGTTGAGGTCAAATGTCAGAACTGATGTTTTTGATCATGTTCAAGAAAAAAATGTGATTGGATAAAATAGAAACTTGGGGTCTCCAGTAATTTAAGGCTAAAATCTGTCTTCCAGCCTTGCAAACTGTGAACTGGGAACTTAAAGCTAAAATCTGATTTCTGCCCTTACAAATTGTGAACAAGGAAGTTATTAAGTTGAGATGTGTTGTTTAAAAAAAAAACTGGTATTTTTGGTCATGTTCAAGAAAAATGTAATTGGATAAAATAAAATCCTGGGGTCTCAAGTAATTTAAGCTAAAATCTGATTTCTTCCCTTACAAATTGTGAACTAGGAAGAGGTTATTGAGTTGAGATCTATTGTTTAAAAAAAAAAACTAGTATTTTTGGTCATGTTCAAGAACAATGTGATTGGATAAAATAGAAACTTGGGGTCTCCAGTAATTTAAAGCTAAAATCTGATTTCTACCCTTTCAAATTGTGAACTCGGAAGAGGTTATTGAGTTGAGATCTATTGTCAAAACTGATGTTTTTGTTCATGTTCAAGAAAAAATGTGATTGGATAAAATAGAAACTTGGGGTCTCCAGTAATTTAAAGCTAAAATATGATTTCTAGCCTTACTAACTGAGATATAGGAAGGGGTTGTTGAGTTTAGGTCAAATGTCAAAACTGTTGTTTTTGGTCATGTTAAAAAAAATGCTATTGGATAAAATAGAAACTGGGTTTCCAATAATAGAAGCCTAAAATCTGCTTCTTTACCATATTCAGCACTGAGTCAGCAAGGGCTGATTTAACTGGGGTCAGTTGTCAGGTTTTTTTTTTGGGGGGGGGGGGGGGGTAATTTTCAAGAAAAGTGTGGATAAAAGAGAAACTTGGGGTTTATTTGAGTAAATTCTGTTTTCTCACCTGGTTACTGAGCAATATACTTGGGGTGAAACAGCTGGGGTCACATTTGTATTTTTAGGGGACATTGTAAGCACCATCATTTCATTGGAATACTGCACTGGATTGAGTCATTTGTCTTGTGGGATTCTTTTTAATGATGTGAATTTTGATGACCCGATATTAAAGCACATCATGACGATAATATTTAAGGGATTTTTTTTTTTCCCATGTGCAGTTACTCTGGCCTGATTGTGTGAATGTTGAAAGCCCATCAGGACGTGTGTTATTGGTCCACGCCGTGTGGGTTCAGCCTGCTCATGTGGACCAACAGCTTTGTCCATTACGAGCAGCAGTTCTCCTGTGGCTCCACCGCCTCTTTCCTCCTTCCAGCCTGTTTACTGCACTCACCTGGCGTCCCAGGTGTAAATCAACCTCTTGAAGGCTGCAGCTTTAATAAAAACCAGCAGGAGGGTTTCTTTTGAACCCATTTTGAAGATGAGGGATTACTGTATTCAGCTCACAGCAAATTAAACAGCTGCATATTAAAACGACAAACAAGGCAGAATGTAAGTTGCAGTCTTACCGCCTGCCTAACATATCCTAATTTGCATTCGTAAGTGACCAAATCTCGACCGGAAAAAGGTGCTTTGCCCTCTTCAGGTCGGTGGAGTGTCCTTGCCTCAAGTGGAGGAGTTTAAGTATCTCGGGGTCTTGTTCACGAGTGAGGGACGGATGGAGCGTGAGATCGATAGATGGATCGGTGCAGTATCTGCAGTGATGCGGTCGCTGTATCGGACCGTCGTGGTGAAGAGAGAGCTGAGTAGAGGGGCAAAGCTCTTGATTTACCGATCGATCTACGTTCCGATCCTCACCTATGGTCATGAGATTTGGCTCATGACCGAAAGAACAAGATCGCGAGTACAAGCGGGTGTGATGAGTTTCCTCCGCAGGGTGGCTGGGCGCTCCCTTAGAGATAAGGTGAGGAGCTCGGTCACTCGGGAGGAGCTCGGAGTCGAGCCGCTGCTCCTCCACGTCGAAAGGAGTCAATTGAGGTGGCTCGGGCATCTTTTCCGGATGCCCCCTGGACGCCTCGCTGGAGAGGTGTTCCGGGCACGTCCCACTGCGAGGAGGCCCCGGGGAAGACCCAGGACACGCTGGAGGGACTACATCTCTCGGCTGGCTTGGGAACGCCTTGGCGTTCCCCTAGAGGAGCTGGGGGAGGTGTGTGTAGATCGGGAGGTCTGGGCGGCTTTGCTTGAGCTGCTGCCCCCGCGACCCGACTCCGGATCAAGCGGAAGAAAATGGATGGATGGATGGATGGATGGGAGTGACCAAATGTGAAATTTCTCAGTGACAACTTAAATACAGTATTGCATTTTATAATTGATTTGTATAGCGATTTCCAAATAAGTATCACAAGAATGCTGTACATCAGCACAATGTAAATTAAAGCATGAAAATGCTTAAATGTAGCTATAAAAGAAGTCTGAATGCAAGAAAAGAGAAAAAAACAAAAATGCATATACAAGCAAAGTGAGTTCTGTGCAAATTCAACCCCTCCAGTCTGTAAAGAATATCTCATAAATAACAAAGGGCATCATTATGTACATCTCCGGAATGAAAGGGCATAACATGGGAATAAAGTGACTAAAATTTGGTTCAGTTAGATGAATCAGATCAATCAAAAACAACAAAGCAACTTTATTATTTTTGGCACCTGCTGGACATATCTGGAATTGTTGCAGTGGAAGTCTGTGCAGTTTGAAATCAGCATGCCGGTTTCTTCATTTCAGCTTTGAAGACTCTACTCTTACGCACAAGCTGTTGGTACAAAGACATTATCAAATTCAATAGAAGGTACTCAAGAATAGCAACTCAGATTGGCTTTGCGATGTCATAAGGCGTAATTAAAGGCATGGTTTTTTTCCCCAGAGGTGCCTTTCTTCCCCACATTTAACTTCCACAATGCAGGTGGAGGATGAATTTAAATTTTTTTTTTTTTTTTTTTTTTAAACAGCAGCAGCACTTGTGTGCATGAAGACGAGAATTCTGACCGCGGAGGGAAGATAATGACAAGAAGGAAAAAATAAAAATATACAAATTCAAGTATTTTCGCTTGGTCTCGCGCACCGTTCTTTCGGAGTCTTCCTCTCGGCACGCGGGAGAAAGCGCTCACGTGACGACACGAGGACGCAGGAAGCCAACCCGCCCAGCCTCGCGCGCACTGTCGCTGTGCGTTTGATAGCTTCCACGGCACCGGACGGCGGAGCAAGCGGGGCACCGAGAGCGACAGAAAACCGGCTCGGCGAGGGAATTAAAAACGCAAAACTGCGCTTTGCCAACACAAGAGCTCCTCAGACTTCGTTTGACGCGACAGGCGGACGATGGACGGCTTTGCCCGGACCGAAGACGAGCTGTTCTCCTCCTGCCTCCTCAACCTCACCTGGGAGAACTGCTACGAGCAGGTAGGACTATCCAGAGGACAAAAATAATCAACCCCGACCTAAACATGATACAGGTGAAACAGATTGTCCCCGAATAAGAGTCAGCATGAAGGGAAATAACTTTAAAAACTTGTTAAATTAACAAACTGTGTGAAATTCCCGCACACATCATTTAAAACTTCATGGTTTGACATAATTTGATGCAAAATTAGCTGATAAAGCGTCTCCAAAGACTTTTGAAAGCTTAAATCAATTTAAATTTGCCCAGTAGACTAATTAAATCTTGAAATGGTATCAATAAAAAGGAGGTACAATGACTTCAGAATTCCAAGTGAAATGCTGCTCATTTTAATTGACAGAAGGAAATCAATCGTTTTGATAATTGTTTCAACAGTAAAGTCAATTAAAGTGTGATACTTTTTGATCATGAAGATGTGGTGCTTTTCTCTTCCATACACTGTAAAACATATGTATTTTGGATTTACATGAATGTGGAATTTTTACCTGTGTTGCCAAAGACTGGGGAGATCTAGACACTGCTGGACCTCCGCGTGTGTCCTTGTGTGCGTGACAGCTTGGCAAAGACTTTGGACATGTTTAACATTGGAAGTTTTTTTTGCTTTGTAATCATTGCCATGTCCCTTACACCTTGCAGCTTGACAAAGACTTCTTGTATCAAGGTAGAACTTGCTGTTTGACACTGAGCACATTTCAGCTGTAATTGAGGCCATTCAGAGGACCAGGTGTTGGGAACCTTGTAGTTGGTATCTTGACAAAGACTTGGTGTATCAAGGTCAAACTTGGTACGCAAGGTCACCTCAGTAAAATCTTCGACATGTTTGATTTTGGGCACATTGAAACCATATTTTTGGCCACCAGAAGGCATAATATCTGAAACCTGGTGTGTGGTAGAACAAGGTCTTCATGGCGTCCTTTCAGACTTGGCACTATAGTGTAGATTATACAACCCCTGGCAAAAATTATGGAATCACCGGCCTCGGAGGATGTTCATTCAGTTGTTTAATTTTGTAGAAAAAAAAGCAGATCACAGACATGACACAAAACTAAAGTCATTTCAAATGGCAACTTTCTGGCTTTAAGAAACACTATAAGAAATCAAGAAAAAAAGATTGTGGCAGTCAGTAACGGTTACTTTTTTAGACCAAGCAGAGGAAAAAAATATGGAATCACTCAATTCTGAGGAAAAAATTATGGAATCACCCTGTAAATTTTCATCCCCAAAACTAACACCTGCATCAAATCAGATCTGCTCGTTAGTCTGCATCTAAAAAGGAGTGAACACACCTTGGAGAGCTGTTGCACCAAGTGGACTGACATGAATCATGGCTCCAACACGAGAGATGTCAATTGAAACAAAGGAGAGGATTATCAAACTCTTAAAAGAGAGTAAATCATCACGCAATGTTGCAAAAGATGTTGGTTGTTCACAGTCAGCTGTGTCTAAACTCTGGACCAAATACAAACAACATGAGAAGGTTGTTAAAGACAAACATACTCGTAGACCAAGGAAGACATCAAAGCGTCAAGACAGAAAACTTAAATATGTCTCAAAAATCGAAAAATGTACAACAAAACAAATGAGGAACGAATGGGAGGAAACTGGAGTCAACGTCTGTAACCGAACTGTAAGAAACCGCCTAAAGGAAATGGGATTTACATACAGAAAAGCTAAACGAAAGGCATCATTAACACCTAAACAGAAAAAACAACGTTACAATGGGCTAAGGAAAAGCAATCGTGGACTGTGGATGACTGGATGAAAGTCATATTCAGTGATGAATCTCGAATCTGCATTGGGCAAGGTGATGATGCTGGAACTTTTGTTTGGTGCTGTTCCAATGAGATTTATAAAGATGACTGCCTGAAGAGAACATGTAAATTTCCACAGTCATTGATGATATGGGGCTGCATGTCAGGTAAAGGCACTGGGGAGATGGCTGTCATTACATCATCAATAAAGGCACAAGTTTATGTTGATATTTTGGACAATTGAAAGGATGTTTGGGGATGATGAAATCATTTTTCAAGATGATAATGCATCTTGCCATAGAGCAAAAACTGCAAAAAAACACAGGGTCAGTGTCATGGCATAGGGTCAATGTCAATGAGCAGATCTGATTTGATGCAGGTGTTAATTTGGGGGATGAAAATTTACAGGGTGATTCCATAATTTTTTCCTCAGAATTGAGTGATTCCATATTTTTTTCCTCTGCTTGGTCTAAAAAAAGTAACCGTTACTGACTGCCACAATCTTTTTTTCTTGATTTCTTATAGTGTTTCTTAAAGCCAGAAAGTTGCCATTTGAAATGACTTTAGTTTTGTGTCATGTCTGTGATCTGCTTTTTTTCTACAAAATTAAACAACTGAATGAACATCCTCCGAGGCCGGTGATTCCATAATTTTTGCCAGGGGTTGTACCTTGCACAAGTTCAAAGTTGGGCACGTTGACACAGATTAGGGTAAGATTTGTCCTTGTGTTCTAGTGAACTTAATCAAGGTTTATCACTTTTTTTAAAAAGTCAATCTGCACAGGCCAATTTGTAGAATACAAACCTTTTTGGGTATAAAAATGCTTTCCCAGCAGTTTGTCAATAGAAAATGTAATTTAAGTGGTCTGAACATTACTATTCCAACCAATTCAAGTAAGATTTATTTATTTGCCATTTTGCAGAAGAACGTAATCAGTGATTGATGATGAGTCATAAAGCTTAAATTTTTCCCCCCAATATAATTCAAACAAATTGTTTTCCTTGTCTGTGCACATTCAGGTCCAAAATGACATAAAAACAGCGGCTCAATGATTGTGATAAAATGGCCATTAATAGTGGCTGTAAGTGAAAATCATTGCCATGGCCTGAAATCCACAGGTTGCCACTTATGGGTTAAAATCAGGAAAAACAAAGTTATATTGCAGCGATGCTGAGCACTTTGATGCTGGAGCGCCCGGGCTGTAGTGGCGTCTGTTTGGAGATAATTACCTAATTTCCTCTTCCCTCAAGCTTAATCAGTTCTGCCTTTTAAAATACACTTACAGTGCGGTATGAAATCCGTCTTAATTCTCACATTCTAATTTGCAGAATGTGTGTGGCTAAAGTCATCTGCATCATGAATGCCAATGAAATAATTCTGTATGAATGCAAAGAGTACTCCGAGCTATTTAGCAATTTATGCTGTTGTGAGTGATGCCAAAATATTTGTACAGTGATTTTTATGGTAATTTATTTGAATGCCACCATGAGAGCTCAGGATATATATGAAGGATATTTATTTGTTATCAGCGTACAGGTTGCAGTACAGTGGAGGAGGGCATTTAAACAATAAATGTCCTGCTGCTTAGAGAGCTACCATTTTGAATTATAAATAATGACAAATTAAAGGGGATTAGACTCTTAAAGCCCAAAGCTGCAGTCAGCTGAGCTCACAGTCACATTGTAAGAAGTTATATGGGCAACGGAAATGGTGAAAACTGCCATTCAGAGCTTCACGAACTTAAATCATTTGGCTTGACACATCCAATGTTTTTGGCTCAACAAGGCAAATGATGATATAACTTAAAATCAGTGTAATCAAGGGATGTGTCATTGTTGAAACTGAAGTTTAATTCCAGTCTCTACAAATGAAGCAGATTGCCAGTAAAGAATAGAATAGATTTCGGATCTGGATCAAGGAGCAGCTCTCGCATCTAAATACCAATAAAAATAAGTAACTTGAATGTAATACAAACTGAATGGCGAAGGTGGCTGTAGAAGTAATTGACTGCAACTTCATAATGTAATGCACTGATGCAGGTAAATGAGTAATTTGGTTGTCACTGCAATAGGCAAAATGACCTGTCACATCTTTGAACTCTGATCAAAATATTCCAAATTAGCATCAGTAAAATCAGGCAAAATCAGAATAAATGGTATTATAATCCCTGACACTATGAAAAATTGAGAATGGAAAATTCAAAATACCAGAGGAGTCCTGGACCTTAACAGATTTGCAGTCCGAGTGCCCCTCTAGTGCTGAGACAAAATTTTATCCTCTGTGGACCCAGAGACCAAGCATTTAGAGGGGAAAAAATCTCTCACACACAAAATAAATGGACCACTTAAAGTTAAGTGGGTTTGATGAAGTTTGAGTATTTTTAATATGCAAGCCCACAGAGGCGGGCTGCAAAGGGACACCATACTTCGAAGGGGAGCAACCTGTGGTGAACTGGTGTGTGTTTAACAAATTGGTGTAAATAAGAAAAGATTTTTGCCTGTTTTGGTGGAGAGTCAAATCCTGATGGCCACATGATGGCAGCAGTGTGCACCATGGTTTTTGTTAAGCTAAAACTATGCATTCACGCACATATTTGAAAGCTTTTTAAACCTCTTTTGGTGTGGATGCATCGTTTGCAGTGGTTTACTGGTGGTTTCACAGTCAGCTGCATTAATGTGAATGTGGCCTTTAGGCCTAAAGTTGGTTTATTTGGGTTCAGACCAGAGACTCTTTTGGTTTAGTTTCCAGATGGTGGCATTTCTGAACTGGGCAAAACGCTTGAATAAATGCCACACTTGTTGAGCAAAAGTGCCGTGTTTATGGTGCTTATAATGGACCTGTTGATAGACTTGACTCGTTCAGCTCCAAGAGCCTCCTGACCTGTGCAAGCTCTTCCCTGGAAGCAATTTGCTGAAGACTTTGTATGTCTCTTGACACTTTTGTGTATTCAGTGCAGTGCCAAGCACACGTGGCCTACGTACAACTCAGTCTGCGCCGTCGTTTGACAATAATACGAACAATCAAACATGCAGAATTCACATATACATTGTGGAACTGGCATGAGGGTACTTCAGGCTGCAGTTTGAAGGCATGTTCACACCTCCCCAGGGAACCAAACTATTAAAAAACATAAACCAAGCAGTTTTGATTTCTGCAAAAAAAAAAAAAAAAAAATCTGGCACAAAACCACCCAAATTCAGTTTTGTGGCTCCTTGCAGACATGTCGTCCTCTATTTGTTTTTGTGAAAGCAGGTCATCTGCCGGTCTGGTGTTGCTCACCATGCACGACGCCTTGCTTGCGCTCCCTCGAACCAATGTCGGGAGAGTAAATAAATAAATAAAGAAGTAAAGGGAAATGTTGTCACGGCCTGTCCTTGTGGCCAGATTATCCACTCATGCTTGAGCGCTGGGTAAAGGCCCTGCATAATTCAGCGTCAGACACAGAGATGAGAGGGGAAACTGGAAAAGCTGGGTCTTGCCGCAGGAGCATATGAGGGTTTTTTTTTTTTTTTTTTTGCTATACCACTGCTTCCATTTTGGAAAGAGTACCCACTTTAAGTCCTGAGATGAGTAAGGGTGCATAATTATCCAATTAACTTTTTTCCTCATTGCTCCCTCTGCATTCTCTCACCTTCTGCAGCTGTGCTTTCCTCCAGGGCCGCTGTCCGTGGTGCTGAAAGTTTCATCACACATCTTCTGCCGCATGCCTTTTAGTGTTCCAGTTCTCCCATCCCTGCACCTGGCGCCCTTCAAAAGCAATGTATTCGGTTTGTCTCGACAAAACGCGAGTCGGTCCCGCTCCGGCGGCCGAAGCCTATCATTCAGGGAGGTTTCAAAAGAGCTGCAGGTAACGCAGCATGTCCTCCTCAGAAGCAGGAGGGATTGATGTGCTCCCTTTTCTTCTTGGTGTCTGCTCCTTTTCTGCAGCATGTTTCATCACAGCAAGGCTCAAGTTGCATTGCGACTCGCTCAGTGGCCGGGTTACATGAAAGCTCCTTAGTGCGTGCTATTAGATTTACACAAACTCGGTTGACTTTTTTAATGTCAGTAGCCTGAGAGGTTTAGTGGAGATGAGTGTTACAGTTGGTGCAGTTGGCAATTTATTTATCCTCTAAGAACAGAAGGATGTGCCCTGCAGGACAGTAAGTACAATATTTGTGGATTCTGTGCAAGCAGACATGTAAATATCTAAATGTCTCATCTTCAGAAGGACCACAAAGGTGGTCTTGTGGTCACGTGTCTGCCTATTTGGTCAGAGAGCATCTGTGGGGGAGTCGAGTCGAGAGGAACTCAACACTCTCGAAGCAGCAGTATACATCAAACAGTGCAATGTGAGACAACAAGATGAAAGAACAGGTGACAATAAATGGCAAACAAGTCTTTTTAATGCCATGTGCAGCTCTTTTAATGTCGCATCATGGTGGTAGGGGGCACAGGGTGGTCAAATCTCAATTTCTATTGATGAATCATGGCACCAGTAACAACTGAGAAGCGGTGAATGTTGCTTTCACTCATGAGATTCAGATTTAAGATAAGATAAGCTTTAGTGAAATCACTTGCTGCAGCAACAAGTCATACAGTAATAAAGCAAAAGAAAAATATTTACACCAAAGAAAGGTGACTAAAGTATATTGCGATGTTTGCTGGTGGGTGCATAAATACTGATGTGAACAGATTACATGAAAAGTAGAATATAGTGAGTATAAGTATGTATAAATATGGTAACATTTTTGTACAGTTGTACATGTAATAAAGCACAAAAGGTGATGGTAGTTGTAGTTGATTGTGCAAAATCAGCAGGTGATTATGGTGCTGGAAACATTTTGAGGCGTTATACAGTCTGACCGTAGTTAGAATAAATGACCTGTGGGGGCGTTCTGTTTTGCACCGAGGGTGCAGCAATAGATTTCTGTAGGAGCTGCTTAAGGCTCCCACAGTCTCACATAAGGGGTGAGAGGGGTTGTCCATAATTGATGCCAGCTTTGCTAACATCCTCCTCTCACCCACCACCTCTATGGAGACCGGAGTGCATTCCAGGACAGAGCCAGCACTGACTAATCTAAGTACTGAGTCTCTTCCTGTCCCTCTCAGAACTTCCACACCCCAAACAGACCACAGTGTATAGTTTGCCTTATGACACCAGAGAGTCATGAAAGGTTTTTAGCAGTGCCCTGCACACAGCAAAGAACCTCCATCTCCTCAGCAGGTGAAGATGACTTTGGCCCTTCTTGTACAGGACATCGGTGTTATGTGTCCATCCAGTTTGTTGTTAGCGTGAACACCCAGGTATTTGTACTTCTCCACAATCTCTATGTCAAAGCCCTGGATGTTCACAGGCACAGTGGGTCTCATGTATCAAAGTTGTGCACTTGTGGCGTAAATTTACGGTGTAAATTTGAAGTACACCAAAGTTGCCATGACATGTATCAAGCAGTGCACACCTGCCCAGTTCCGGCGTACGCCTGACGTGACCTTGATAAATGCGGCGGGTGAAAACAATTGTAATTATAATAAACACGCCCATAAATATTCAGACTCCGCTTCAGATGCACCCTCATTTTACGACATGGAAGCCAGGTAGACGGCAAAGAAAAAGAACTCCACCAATCATGACGCGTGCCAATAGAGCGTCAAAAGCAGCCGTCGTATTAATTGTTTTGTAGTATAATCAAAAAAGTGTTACAGTGGTCCCTCGTTTATCGTGGGAGTTACGTTCTAAAAATAGCCCGTAATACGCGAAACTACGACGTAGTCAGCATTATTTTTTACAATTATTATAGATGTTTTAAAGCTGTAAAACCACTTTATACACTTTCTCAATCAGGCATGAACATTTTCTCACTTTTCTCTCGTGTGTAAACACTCTCAAAGTTCAAACCTTAGTAGAAAAATAAGACCAACCTGTTTTCAGGCCCAAACATTTGTTTGAGAAATAAAAATAGAACGTTTTCCTATAAATAATTATGATGGCTTTTAGAACTAACAAATTTAATTTTAACAATCAACCTACGAGGTTGGACACATAAGAAATTATTAATAGTGACTGACCAGTATTTCACAGATCGCGCCTCTGCGTCCTGACGCCGCGCCTTTTTCCACTCACACCTGGCTGCAGGTGTCTGTTTCCGAGTGACAAACACAGTTATGAGTAGTTGGTGGTGCTCTTTTTTTCTTCTGGGCGAGAAGATTCTTATAAACAGACGCAGAACACTGTTAAAAAAAAACAAAAAAACATGCAAAATTGGACTAAAGAAATCCACGAAACGGCGAGGCCGCGAAAGGTGAACCGCGTTATAGCGAGGGACCACTGTATTCTCTTTTCACATGTCAATAATTCTTGACATGTGGATATTTGCTTGCTCAATTAATAAGACATGCCTACTTTTTCAGATATCTTTATTCTTAAGATGTATTTCTTTATTTATTTTATTGTGACATACGAATGGAGAAGACAAAACCTGATTGCAGCACGGGCGAAGGGAATGACAACACTGCAGTTGTAATTATCAATTTCATTGTCTAAAACGATCACACCACATAAAGTTAAGCTCAGCGCTGCTCTGGCTCCAGGCTCTGGAGAAAACGGCGAGCAGCGCTTTCTTTGCAGTCAGCGCTGTGGCCACGGATCGTGCTCGAGACCAACAATCCTGCAAAAGCGGGATTTGTATTGATTATTATGTAGTATAATCAGGAAAGTGTTATTTATATAACATATGCATTGATTTGTATAATGGCACTGTTTATCATGATCATTTACATTTTTATGTGGATTCCAGCGCTGGTTCATTTTGGTGTATAATTTACGCCACCTCTCGACCTGGTGTATATTTTCAGCGCGGCGTACGCCAACGACCACATTGATAAATGCCAAGTAGCGCAGCCGTTTTGGCGTACACCCCATATACGCTCAAATATCGCCGTACGCACGTTGATACACGAAGCCCAATCTGAGGAGCCTTCCTTTTGAAGCCGATCACCACCTCCTTTGTCTTGCTGGCGTTGATGCACAGGTGGTTCCGTTTACACTAGGCCACAAAGTTGGTGATGACCTCCCTGTACTCCAGATCATTCCCCTCAGACACACGTCCAACGATGGCTGTGTCATCCAAAAACCTCTGGAAATGACAACTGTCTGTGTTGTAGCTGCAGTCTGATGTATACAGTGTGAAGAGGAAGGGAGAGAGCACTGTACCCTGCGGGCCCCCGTGCTGCATAGACACATCACACACGGTTGCGAAGCCTCACATACTGTGGTCTGTTGGTGAGGCATTCAATGGTCCATGCTTCAGATTTGACTCGTGTCCTGAACACAGTTGGGCACGTTTGTCCACGAACTGCATTTTTGCACATTAGTCAGTTTAGATAGTTAACAGAAGTATTATGAATACATGCTTTTTGAAAAAGCCCCAACCTCCAGTGCTGGCAAATGAGGAAAAGACAAGTTCCCCGAATGGCCACTTGAGGGTGATTCCAAAAGCAAGTCACTCCCCGAAGGTTTTGCAACCTGGTGCAAAAATGTTTTTGTCTTGACAGTTGGTTTCCTTGCTCATGAAAACTAGGAGTGAATTTTTATATAACTGATCAGTTTAAGCTATTTTAAAGCCATGTATCTATCTATCTATGCATGTGTGCATAGATAGATAGATGCATGAATAAATAAAATACCATAAGCAAAGTTAGCCTGTTAATTTTAGGTTGTCTGGTACAAAGGGTGATTGAGAAGTTTTGAGCCTGACCTAGAACCCTCTCAGAATGTAAAAGATGGAGAATCACACCTGACTTTTTCTGGGTCAAAACCTCTCAATCACCCCTCATAACACTGACATGGGAAGCAAGGTTGTGCTTCATTTGTCCCTCCCGGGTCACACTGGTCTTGCCCACCTCTTGACTCATTTAGGGGTTTGCTTGGAGTTAGCTTGAGTCGGGCATTGCCACGATGTCCACATTTGGAACCGCAACATTTGAGCTTCAAACCATCTCTTCAGAAAACCTGTGGGTGATGTCAGAGTGTTTGTCCTGTTTAATATATATATACTGAATGTATTTCAAACTTGCACATATGCAGACTGCACACTGCATTATTACGTCAACTTGAGCTCCAAGAGTCCAATATCAGTCCATCACATTTTCTGTAAGATGCATGTTTTCCTGGTATATTAATACAGAGGAAATTTAAATTTGTTTTAATACTGTGTGCACTGTTTTCTCCATGTCGGACGTCATAGCAGGTGTAGCGCCGATACTCGAGTCTTCATCTTCTGTTATGTGAGGGGGGAAAATATCTTCCCCGCCATTGACAATCTGTTGGTACCTTGCAAAATCTGAGATGAAAGTAAATACAGCTTAGACTGAAAAGTCCTTGCTTCTCACCAGGAGGTAAAAGCACTCACACAAATATTGAATTGTACATCTGAAGTGTTATCAATTCCACCTGAAACGGAGGGCCTGGTGGCAGAGCTGAACCTTAGTGCTTTTGATCGCACCCATAAACAAGTATTTTTCCATCTCTCCCTCTCTGTCTCTCCCACACTCCTCTCTCTCTCTCTCTCTCTCTCTCTCTCTCTCTCTCTCTCTCTCTCTCTCTCTCCCTCTCCCCACCAAGGTGTCTGCAGGGGGAGGTTCTGTTGATTATCTGCGCTGCCGATTAATTGCTTTTCTTAACCTCTGCACAGGCGTGCTCCTACACCGCCCCGGAGCTCGCCGCACGTGCTCAGATGGACCCCTGCCAGGAGAAAAACAAATCACACCAAGCGTCTGTCTCCCCCACCTTCTCCCAATTACTGACCTTCATCCTTTGATTTCACGTTGAACGTTAGCAACACCGTGATCAGTGCGTTTACTTTTTGTTTGTTTCGCCCATTGCTTGGCGCACTGTGGCGTGTTTGGTGGGATTTTGAGGAAGATGGTATATGTGTGAGGTGTATTCATTTCTGGGAAGAGCCGCAGCAGTGGATGAGGGGTCATCAGGTCTTCATCGTAAATGTAAAGGTGTCAAAGTGTTATCCACACTGAATGCGGGGCCACCAAGTGAGGCAAGGCGAAGTTTTTAGGCAGAAATATTACATTGCTTAATCCCCATCCATCGATAAGGTTTACGTTTTATATATATATATATATATATATATATATAAAAACATGCGTCTGTGAACAGCGTGAAAGATTCCAGAAACTGATATTGAGTAATTGGCGTATTCATGGGTTAGCTGGGGAGCTTTCAATCCCTGTGTATACCAAAGGATGTTTTGTATGGCAAGTTGTCTGCAGGCCGCCCAGCGCTGTATTTCAGGGACGCCTGCAAGTGTGATTTTTAAACTTGCAGGTGTTGACTCACGCAGGTTGCTATTGCTGGCAGCCGAACCCTGTGGATGGCGTCACACTGTTTGAGAGCGAGTTGAGGAGTGAAGAAGGCAAAGTCCAACAGCTGGTGAGAGGAGAGTTTATTTATTTGAATCTGTGTTTCAGCACCATGGACAGCAACCATAGAGAAACTGTACTCTTTACTACATCCCGATTCCGCCACGTCTTCACTTCTTGGATTTCTTTTTTTTTTTGTGTTTTTTTTTAACATGTCCAAAGTTTGACCATGTTCCCCACGTTGAATGATATCATACCACATCCTTATCAGCTTCTATCTTCCTACTATATTCGACAAGTTCTTTCTGCATCCCCCCAGAGGAACTGTGGATCAAGTCATGTTTCAACCAGAACACAGTCTAATGTGGCACATGATGATATTTTTCCAAATAATTTTCGTTTTAATAAGCATTTTTAAAGAAAAAAAAATCACGCGTTGTGCATTGACTGTTCTGAAAGCTTCTTGGGCTTCTCTTCCAGCAGTTGTCATCCAGTGCTGAACCACCTACTTCCCACCTCAGCACATCTTCCTTGAGGACATCTTGAAAGTTTGGCCCTGCGGAGGTCAACTCTGTTTTTTGCACTACATCTCGTGCACAGACCACCTACCTTTACTGCGCAGGCAGCTCGATGAAGACTTTATCCGCCGCAGGGAGCGTGAAAAAGTTTTAATCAGTGGTTTTTGGTGCTGACTGCTAGTTGGAGTCAAAGTGCTTCTTATTTCTACAAAAACAACTTTCCTTCTTCACCTTTTCTGCTGGCAGCAAAGTTCTGGAATCTAAACTTCCTAGTCTCTGGCAGGAGTTTGAGAATCCCAACCTGACTTTTTGGTCTTGGTCTCGCTCCAGTGTCAGACAAACTTTGCATTAACTGACTTTTAAAGTGTTAATGTTGGTGAAATAATTTATTTTCTATTGTTGTTTTTGAGGCTGGAGTTAGTTTCCAAGCGCAGAGACACAAACGGTGAAAAATTTGCATGTGAAATCTGCTCCATAATGTGCACACGGACTCACTTATTCACTCACTAACAGGCGAGGCTCCCTGGACAGTGCAGTACAGTGTGGGTTTGCTGATTTCTGCCATCAGCAGAAAACCTGGATGAGCTGAGCTAATTGAGCTGGGAGGCCCAGCGGGGGAGACGTGTTTCTTCACGCACCAAACTCGTCACTTCCTTTCTCCAACCATCCATCCATCCATCCATCCATCGCTTTATTTTGTCCCACACTCCACAAAATCACGCTGTGATGCACAAAACAAACAATTACAATGGATTCATCATTATCTCAGCAGTACCAGATGAAATATTGAATATAAAAAAAATCTTGGAAAAGATTTCATAGTAAATGATGGGACTGATCTACTTTTTGAGCCTCGGATATCAGTTTGAGTTATTCTGTTAAACTGGAAGGGCACTCAGTGTGCATTCCTCCACCAAGGCACAATGACAAGACCCAATTTAAGTTGATCACCAGGTCAGTTTCTTTTATGAAGCAAAGTTTTGTTATTATTATTGGATCAAAGTCCAGCAATCAAAGTTTGGAGGAAAGCAGCTGCTTCTTCCCATGGAGAGGAACTAGCTAAAGTGGTTCAGGTC
The DNA here is from genome assembly GCF_902500255.1 of Thalassophryne amazonica. NCBI lineage: Eukaryota > Metazoa > Chordata > Actinopteri > Batrachoidiformes > Batrachoididae > Thalassophryne > Thalassophryne amazonica. The sequence goes on along the minus strand of NC_047125.1, from coordinate 18,869,968 downwards.
ATCTGGTGAGGATGCCCCTGGTCGTCTCCCTTGGGTGGTCTTTCAGGAATGGCCAACTCAGAGGAGGCTTCCTGGAGAAGAGCCAAAACACGCTGTAGGGATGGTATTTCATACCTCGTTTAAAATAACTCTAGATCCCCCAGGAAGAGTTGCAGAACTTGCCCAAGGATAGGGAAGTGTGGGATGAAGTGCTTGATCTGCTGCCACTGTGCCCTGGACAGGCGGTAGAAAATGAATGAATGGACGTTGATCCTGATTAACAAGATTTGATGCTGAGTGTAGACCGTTGATCGTGATCAGTGATCTTTAATCACCAGCATTAACATTTGACCATGATTATTGAGCTTTGGTGCTGATTTTGTTTAAACTTTGATCCCAGTTGACATTTAATCTTGATGATGATTAATTGATTTGACTTTTTATCCTAAAGCTGACCTTTTGATAATTACTTTTGATCCAAACCCATGCATCGCTGCCTCGAATTGCTGAACTCTGATCCTGTTGCTGATCCTATACTCTGGATCAAATCTTAGCAGTTAAGATCCAGAGATACATGATGAAGCAGTTACAATTACTGCCTTTAAGACCCATTCATGTATCACTGCCTCTAATGGATGAACTTTGATCCTGATGCTGATCATTGATCCTATACTCTGGATCAAAGCTCTGTAATTAAGAGGCAGAGATGCATGATTTATACTTGATACATACATGATGAGGCAGTTATCATGATTACCTTTGATCCCTTATCCGGTATCGTTGCCTCTAATGGCTGAACTTTGATGCTGATCATTGATCCTATACTCTGGAATCAAAGCTCAGCCATTAAGAGGCAGAGATGCATGATTTATACTTGATACATCCACAATGAGGCAGTTATTATGATTACATTTGATCCCGAATCATGTATCTCTGCCTCTAATTGCTGAACTTTGATTCTGATGTTGATCATTGATCCTATACTCTGGATAAAAGCTCAGCAATTAAGAGGCAGAGATGCATGGTTTATGCCTGATAATACCCAATGAGGCAGTTATCATGATTACCTTTGATACCTAATCATGTATCTCTGCCTGTAATTGCTTAACTTTTATCCTTATGCAGATCTTTGATCCTATATTTTGGATCAAAGCTCATTATCTGCCTTTTCATGCAACTTCAAACCAGAATTGAATTGGTTCTTCCTTGGCTCATGCCTCCTTTAGTTTTCTCCATACTCCTGCTCAACAACAAACTGTGTTGGAGGTAATAACAATATTTTGAAGAACCGATCAGGCACCCGCCCATAAAAACTGGTAGTTTGTTGTCACAACAAAGCAGAATTACAAGCCTAAAGAGTTGAACTAAATTAAAAAAAAACTGCAATGTATGTGTCACGGTGGACCAAACAGCGCCAAAAGGAGTTTGCCTCTTTTGTTTGAAGAATATTAAGACGATACATGCTCCTCAATGGGCCTTGCGAGACCCACAATAAAAGCCATAGCAAGCTGTTGAGTCTGGGACTCTGAGCTGTTTCCTTTTTATTTTTTTTTGTTACCTGCACTTGGGGACTGATTATGGTCAGGCAAAACGGCCTTTACCTGAAAAGTCACTTTCACTTTCTCGCACACCATTTGTTAGTATGGCTAATGTCTCATTAAGTCTCACTGAAGGGAAATGATGTAGCTTTTTGTGGGGGTGAAAGTGAGGCTCACCGCTTATCATGAGACAAAAGACAGACTGATTATCGCAGCCCTCGTCTTTCAACGCGAGTTGTATTTGCGTTACTGCGGGAGCTGCTTCATTACTCGTAATCTATTATTGCCGCCCCCCCCTCCATCCACCTCCCACGAATAAAAGTTAAAACATTCGGGCGAAGTGATGAATTCTTGATGGCTTTTCACTGTTGTTTGAAGGAAGGTTGTGTACGGAGAGCGGGGGGAAATTTTTACATTATCTCGAAGATAATTACAAAGTAATCATAAGGTCTTTGCAGTAGAGTGGTAAACAAGCCAAGGGCTTTTGGTCTTTTCCCAGGAATAATTAAAAGTTGCTTTTCATTCTGCGCACTCGGTGTCCTTTCTCCTCCTCATTGCCCACCTTTTGGCATAGTGAGGATTGTCGTAGAGGAGGTGTCATTCTTTCGAGTGATTTGGCGCTTTCTCACCTTTTTGTGCTTTTGTTGTCATAATTCTTCAGTAAAGTCAAACTCTTAGAAATGTTATTTAACAGTATTGATGACTGCCTTGTTTCCTTGCCTTCAGCTTAAAAAAAAAAGTAAAAATGGCTCTTGGCAAGCTTGGACCAGGGCCTTTTTTCTTTTGAAATTTGGGAAAAAAAAGTTAGCTTTGTGCCACTCTGGAACGAATGAAGCGGTAACTGGGAAACCTTTGTAGGAAGTTTGGACCTATAATGAACACCATAACTCAAACATATCGTCGACCCTTGATAGATCACAGCTTCCCACTGGTGAGCAAAGGAGCTGATTAAGTTTTAGGGGTTTATTTATGTTTATTATTTCGGGCCGGTACGTAGCGTTTAATTAGGTCAGCTAAGTAGAGAGGTGCCAGTCCGTGAACAATTTTATAGGCTAGTAGCACAACCTTAAAATCTGATAGCAAAGAAATCTTGGACAGTCTTTGGTCTTTATGCTTACCCCCTTCCCAAGTAAATGGATGACCTAATTTGACTTAGTTTAGCATTAATTTGCATAGTAATGATTATTAAATGGATTTATCATTTTTATGTGATTAAGATAACTCATGAACAATACATGGTTTCCATGTCATAATTGCACCACACATGCAACCTGGATGAGCAGCGGGGTAAAACTATTAGACTGCATTTTGCACATATTTATTTTTTATAACCAAAAAGGAAAAAAAAAAAACCCCCAAAGTAAAAGCCATTACTTGAGTGTTTTATGTTTTAGACCATATATATTCAGAATGTGTCTGTATATATGGTGACACAAACAGGGTGGCATTTACAAATATGCTAATTAGAGCACAGTGTCGTTGGAGTTTATGGCGCTTACTTTATTTCCACACATGCAATATGTTGACATTTTTGCGATGACTTACTGTACCCACAACCTGAATTTGTTTTTAACCAAGCTCAACAATCTGAGATAAAGAGTAGTTTGAGTTGCATGTTCTCACATTCCTTTTTCAGTTGGACATCAGTGCACTCTGCTATTAACATCACTGAACTTGGTCAATTATCCATGAAATTGATCAACGTTACCAAGCATCAAGGCCTGTGGATCAGGCTCCACATGGCTTTTCCTTGTGTGTCCATGCACGTGATGCCGCAGGTTTTTCTGTGATAGATCGACCCGAGTGATGTCTTGCGTTCTGATTTATAGTTGTTGATCGCTGCAGTCCCCTTGCTTGCTATCATTTCCCATTATCGTTTCAGTGTCACATACTCTGTTGCGGCTCTTACTGGCCAAAGTGTCGTGAGATAATTTCATATTCCAGTGCTGTGTACAAACCCTACTCTGGTTGCGTTGCACTGAATATATGCACTGACTGCTTGCAGACTTCATAAAATGAAAGACAATTCTGCCACCAGCCGCGGGTAAATGCTGTGGTGGCAGTCTCAGAGGTGGTGCTTGGGGGACGGAGTGTCCTCTTTACCTGATGACATACATGGTTTATCACATTGAGCAGAGACATGGTCACCTTACCCCGGGCCTCATTGTGACAGCCAGCAAGTCACTGGAGAGCACCATTGGAAATCAATATGCCCCCACTCTTTAATTGTTGGAGAAAGCATCACTATTTACAGCTTCACATCATTACTTTTAACAAACTGATTTTTTTTTATGTTTTTGTGTCTTCCTTTCTTGTGCTTTATCCTCTTCTGTTTGTCCATGGATTGTGTTGGGTAGAATTTGTAACAGGAGTTGACTGCTTTTAATTTTAGGCAAAATTAGTCAATTGAAGTGTATCTGGTATCTACTGTATGGGAAGGTGTCGTAAAACTAGAGACTTGAGTGGTCAACAGGTCACATCTGGAGGTTTGTGTTTATGATTATGGAATAACCCTGTTGTCTGGTGATCTGCGGACATTTGTGCTGGTTATACAGTTGCAGATTGAGTTTTACCGGCAGCACATTTAGTGGAGCCAGTAAAACGGATATTTGCGACTGTAAAGCAGCATGAACGTTGACAAATCATCAGACACAAGGGGGTTATTCCCATTCTAATCCAATTACATCATTTGCATGGTTTATTTTTCTGTAGGTAATTCGGACAGCGAGGCTTACAGTTGAGGTAGCATCGCTCCAACAGTGGTCAGGGCACGGAGTAATCATCAAATGTGAAATGGTAATTCTGTATCAGAATCCACATCAGTACTTTCATATGGTAGCTTAAATTCACCCATTTCGGCGTTGTCATTGGTATGCAACTTTCTCTTGCTCTCAGCTAACAGCGCTATTATGACATCTGCCTAGCAGCGCGCGGCCAGTGTTCTGTCGAGATGTGCTTCTTGTCACATAAATTGACAGTTCTGCATCCCGACAATATTGCGCATGCAGGCTCAGTTGCGCGGAGGGCTAGCCTCTTGATGGGAATGACATCTCGTCAGAGCACGGTGTAATGCATCCAAATGCGAAACGGTCAAATATTTTGCCACCGTTACCCCGATATTATACGGTATGAAATCTCACATGAATCAAGGTGGCTGCATCCATGACACTATGAAACCACCGTGAGCACTGATTGGCAAGCACCCACACAGACCACTGAACTATCCCCACTTCCTGGAAGTAGCGATTATGCAGACATCCCCTTCTCTTCATCAGTTTCTTGGGTCCTCAGCACTAAGGCATCCCCATACCGGTGTCACAGCCCGAACGGTCCCCCCGAAAAATTGGTCCGCCTTGCCTCCACTGCGCATGCATCATTTGCGACCACAGCAGTTCGTCTGAGATGGACTCACTACACCCAAAGTGATCAAACGGAATAATGGTATTATTAACCATCAAATGACAAAGTAAAACCTTCTAAAGTCAGTTTTAAGCAGAAACGAGGCGATAACTGGTGAGTTGCTGAAGCTTTGAAATGACGGTGGCGCAGTGACGCAGCAGCTAGCAGCTCGTTCTGTGGCACTCTGATGGCTTCCTCAGTCTTTTATTATGAAATAATGCTGAATTTCTGTGGAAATGATTGTTGTACAAACGCTTCAGAGATCTGTTGCTGAGATAGATGATGACTGGAGTGCAGTTTAAAGCAGAAATGTGGTGATAATCGGTGAACCGCGGCCGACGCACAGGATTGACGCATACGCAGTGAAGGCATGGCGGGCCAGTTTTTAGGGGGACCGTTCGGTCTGACATCAGATCAGACCACATGACCACTGTTATGTCTGATATTCCTTCACTGTGTTAGTATGCCTCATCTGAGACCTCTCTTATGACATAGTGATTACAGTGGTGTGCTAAAATTCTACTTAGTACCAAAGACATCCAGGCATCATCTTAGGACATTGATTAATGTCCAGGTCTCACAGTCATACAGTTAAACTGGAAGCATCAAGGTTCTAAAGAACTGGGCTGTTGTCTATCTGCATTCATTATTTAACAAGATTAAATACAACCTCATTTTACAATGAATTACAAGAGCACCATGCTTCGCCACATCCATTGTTCTAGAGATGTGTTTTGATCCTTGATGGTGATGGCAACCACCCAGGAAAATAGCTGGTCCATCCTCACTTTCAAAATGTAGATATCTATCTCCCTTAGCCAGGTGATACCTGGGCATTCCCTTGGACTTTTTCACTTGCTAGGTTTCGCAACACTGAGGCAGGTGTATTGAATCATGCCCAGAGAAATATGTCACATGGCCAAACTGGAATTCTGTCACAAAGCAAGTGGTATGCCTCACTGGATTCTCTTGGAGTAACTTTCTATGACACACAGTTATTCAATTGGTACCCACAGGTTCCTTAGGTGAAACCTAGGAACAAAGGCATCCAAGCATCATGTTTTCTCAAGACTCTAAGCAAGCAAACCTCTCAGCAAGTTTGATACTTGCACAACAGACAGACATACAGCTGATGGCTAAGTCCAGGAGCTAAAAGCTTGGATCTAGAATTACTTCAAAGATAAACTCTCCAATTCCAGAAGTCGCACAACAGTCCCATTTTATCCGGAAAATGAACATCAAACACCTCAAAATCAGCCAAAGGTGTGAAATATATCCTTGCTAATGCACATCAGCGCAGTTGATTATAAGGTGTTCATGCCTTTCTTACTGTCACTCGTTGCTCCATCTGTGCCTCCACAAGCTTCTCCTATTAGCACATTACCTGGGGAGGGCCACAGCTCTAAATCTCTGATTAGGCCGTCTCTGGCTAATTAACTGCTTGGGCCACAGTTGGTCATTTGCAGTGTCTAATGGAGGGACGATGCCGCAGCTGTCCTTTGCCGTCATTCATCTGATTTGTGCACTTTATGCTACAATTTGTGTCGTAAAATTTATAAATAGCCGAAGCTGGCTTAGCATTTATTGCTCTCATTAATGTGGCAGAGAATCTGGCACGCATTGCATCTTCATGTAAGCAGCAGTAATGTTTGTATTTGAATTATGAGAAGGCCTTTTGTCCTCGCAAAAGGAATTCCTGGTAACTCTGAGAGAGAAGGCATAAATTTGATGATGTTTTTTTAGACTGTCACAAGCCAGCTGATCACTGTTAATTTTCCCCTTTCCTCCCTGTTTTGCTGTATGGCTACATCCAAACAACATTAAATTCCTGATGTAGTGTTTGTCGAATCGGCATCTTATATACAAGCAACAGTCTTGTTATTGGGCAGCACAGTGGCTCATTGGTTGAAACTCTTCCATCACAGTAAGGTCTAGGGTTCAAGTCCATTCATGGTCAGGTCCTTTCTTTGCAGAATTTGCATCTTCTCCGAAATTTGCATGGATTTCCTCAAGGAACTCAGGTTTCCTCTGGCCATAAAAACATGCAGATTAGGGTTTGCTGCTCTCTCTCTGCTCTGAACCAAAGCAGTGCCTCTGCAGGTGCCACCCACTGCTCCAACTATAATTAGGATGGGTTAAATGCAGACGATAAATTTTGTTGCATCGGTCTATGTATGTACAATACCAATAGAGGCCTTTCTTCGCCACTCTTCCATGAACTATCTTTACAATATACCGTGGGAGCTCAAGTACTGGGGTTAAATTAACGGGAGTCCTCCAAGATGGCTTCAGATGCAAATTCCAAATAGTTGCATGGATTGTTTGGGATCGTGGGGAATGCTCTGTCGTCATGCCCTTTTACCTTCAAAATGACCATGATTTTGGGGCAGTCAAGTTGTGGAGGCTTCTGAAAATATTTATCCAACCCAGCCAGGTGAAACATGGACTTCACTTTTGTCTTATCCAGCCATTGGGGTCCTCATCACTGAGCCATCTGCATGCTGGATCATGCTCAGAGAAAGGTGCCACCTGGCCACAATGCTGTTGCTGAGGTTCCCTCATAGGGCAAGGTATTCTACTTGTTTTGGTGTCCCCAAATAGCCATCCATTTGACAGTCATTCCAGCGGTACCCAACAATTCTCTGAAGAGATCTAGCGCCAGAGATATCCGGGTGTCACCTTAGGTCACTGGATAGCGTCTAAGATTTTTATTGTCCTGCAAACACACTGGCATCACTAAATACCAGCGTCCAGTGACCCCACGTCTCCATAAGCTATTCCCAAGCATCTCTTCATCCCAAATGCCTAAAAGAGACATGAACGTGACTGCAAAGACTAGTGAATATCTGTCCGAGCTCAATGTTTTCACCACATACAGATACGTAGATGTTTGATGGTTGAATCCAGGAAATCACTGAAAGCCTTGATCCAGGACAATACCAAACCAGACTTCCTACATACATTATGTTTGGCTATTTCTCACAGGTGCTTGGCAGTGAAAAATCCACTTTTCATGTGGAAAAAATGTTACAACACCAGTGTTGCTTTAATTTAGCCAATAATTTGCACATTATTAAGTTTTGGCTGTCCTTCATAAGTGCCTAGCAGTTGGAAATCCGTCATGGCTATATCATTTGGAGGATATGTTGCAGCATACGTTGCATGGGACTTCTGTATTGTTATCATATGATGATAGGTACCGTATATGCATGGTGTCATTGATCTCTATAGTTGCATACTAATAAGGTGGAACTTTGTGCACCCCACCCACTTGCACAAAATCCTCTGTGTATGTAGTTTCTCAACTTGATGCTTGTGCATGCTTTAAGCCTTGCAATTTTGCTTGTTTACTTTCAGTGTTGTTCACTTCTTTCTGTGATGAGCCTCCATGTAGCCCCCCCCCCCCCCCCCCCTTCAGCTTCCTTGGGCATGCAAGTGGATCACGTCTTATTGTGAGGGTGTTTAAAAAATTGCCTGTGGTGAATTTCTGTCACGAAACAGGTTGATTTTTGGCTTCCCCGTGAATGACTGCCATTTTCTTCGCACATCACAACCCCCTCAAGAAGTTGTTTTATCTCCTGAAATGCTTTGCACTTGCTGATGCTGCCTTTTTGTATATCACGCGATGGTGTGCAGAAAGCCGACAGAACTGAGTTTCATCAGTATTGTTAATTCGATTTTTTTTTTTTTGAGTTTATATACAAATTGTGTTGCCATTTGAGTAAAATCTTTGGCGATGTAAGCCTTGAATAAATTTGACTCGTTTGCCATTTTAGGTGAGATGATGCAGTCTGAGGGGGAGATGGGGGAGGGAGGTATATAGCGTGGGAGGGCAGGCGAGAAGTGGGTGGCTGATTTGTCTCCGTTCTGTCAGGAGGATTTGCGGCGCAAGTGTGTGCAACCATCAATCAATCATGGCGCACTCCAAGGACAACTTTGTCTCTTTATGCAATTTGTAAGGCTGTCCAGTCAAATTGATTCCTATTCCAGGAGCCGTCCAGCTCCTGGAGAAGTGTGAAACCCCTGAAAAGAACATCAACCTCTGTCTGCTGTAAAGCAGACAATAAATGGATGGTGAAAATCCAAACGTAAAACAAATTGGCTGACAAAAAAAAAAAGATGAATAGTGATGACAAAAGTAATTGATTTTACTGGAATAACGAAGAATGGATGTTGTCAGTGTCCCGATGACAATTCAAGAGTTATGATTGTGTACTTGCAACCCTTAATGCATAGCATCTCCATAACAAAGGAAACGGGAAGAGACACTTGTCCATTTTTGACAGTCATGCAAACGATTTTGGTGAATCAGCGATTAAAATAACATATGGTTCCGTGTGGCCTTGACATTTGATCAATTCTGTTCAAAATGGAACAGCTTCATCCTTGATCAACGTATGACACTTCCGCCATGTTTCATCCATATGGGTTCCAAACTATTTGAGATAATGGTTATGACCTTGAGCTTGATTTTAAGGTCACCCCATGTTAAGTCATCTGACCATCTTTTAATAGTAAGCATACTGAGGGCAGCGTGCTTGCGTCCAAACCAGAAGGTTCCCGGCTCAAGACCATGTGTGCCATGGAGAGTAGAGTTGCGTCAGGAAGGGTATCAATTGTAAAACCTGTGCCAAATCATCATGCAAGGAAGAAGCTGAAAAAACTTACTGTTGGTGTTAAATAGTGTCTCAGATTCAGGGGCATTTATTAGCTCAAAAAAAGAAATAGAACATTCATAACCACTTGCGATTTCATGTGTAACAATCGATTATTATTTTTAATCTATATACTATCTTGAGTTTTCATAACATTGATATTTAATTGCTTTAAAGACAATTTGCACATCTCAGGTGAATTATTATTGCAGTTTCGTCAAATTGGTGCCTATTAAATTGTCAGTGTGTACGTCGGGATACAACAAAAGGAATTCCCGTCCTGCCACTTCCTGGTGAGCACACAGTATGAGTGGGTTTTTCCTTTTTCTTCTTTGTGTCAACGTTTGCGGTAATGTTCAGCAGACTCCACACTTAAATAATCAATTCCTGAAATCCTGCTTGGCTTTGCAGATTTCTCAAACTCCTTTGATTACCTGATGCGCCTCCATTCCCTGGAATGTTGTCAAAATAATAACCACAAAAATTTCAAACATTTGAGTTACTTTTAATAAACCGTTTAAATTTCTGGGTTTGCATTCCTTAATTTTTCCAAGTGAAAATCATGTCTGAGGATCGGTTTCCTTCCTTTTCTGCTCATTGAGGTGACGAGGACCAAAAATAGAAAGCGGAATCTGTCTAATGGGGCGTGCATCAGCACAGTCTGTCACAGGCTTTATAGTAGAATGTTGCTCAGTGCCTACAGTTCTTAACTATTTCTGCGATTTTACTTTGCAAATGGCACCAGTTTTGAGTTTTTTTTTTTCTACACATTGTATCATTTGCGGTGTATAAACATTATGCTGGCAAGCCTTTGACAGCATGAGGCAGGTATCGCATCCATGAGAAAAATGGCACAATGTGTGACAATAAACAGCCTGAAAATATAGTTCATTTCAGTTTGATCAACGGAAGAAAACATTTCATCTGAGGACTGTCTGACAAATGGCATCATGACATGTCAGCTTCGCCACGCAGTTTGCATGTGATAAGAACCGGGTAGTGGGAGGAGGCAGCTGTACTCAGAAAACCAGCGGATTCTTTTACAATACGGATCATTTTGGCAGCAATGCTCCCAGCAATATAAGCAAAATGTGAAGGATTAGAGAAGATAAGAGGGACGTGGACCAAAGTTGGCACATCGGAGTACTTTGTTAGCCTGTTGAATACAAGTACATCTGCGAGGGTGTCAAACAAGATAACTCAAAGAATTTTGATCCTATTTGAACCAAACTTTGAAATCATTAATGGTCCGCAAAGTACAAGTTGCTCTGGGTGAGACAAAAATAAAAGTTAAGGTCGCAGGCCAAGGACATACTTTTGGGCTCAGTGATTATTAACAGAGGGTATTTAGAATGGCTATTCTGTGGATCTGGCACAATTGGTTAGATAGAGTTGATAGAACTTTGTTAATCCCTTGTGAAGGCTCCCTCAGGGAAATTGAGGTTCCAGTAGCATTGTATATCAGCACACAGGGTAAGAAGCACACAGAGTATCAAAAGAAGATGTAAAAGACAATTTGCAAAATGTAAATACAAATATAAATACTGGAAATACTGCTCACTACTGTTACTCCCCCCCCACCAAGTGAGGAGTTGTACAGTTACTGTGCTTAGTTCCAAACCTGATGGCCACCCATTCTCATTCTCCATATGTTGGGGAGTTGTGCCAGGAAGGGCATGCACACGTATGTGGTCCGCTGTAGTGACCCCAAGCAAAAAGGGATAAGTCAAAAGAAATTCTGCTGCAGATGCACCCATGGTTACTATTGAACAGCAATATGAACTCATTACCATTCAACAGGCAAACTCAAACTCATGATGGTTTAACTCAAACAGTTTAGACCCAATACAGAGTAAACATGCTTGGAGGGTTATGGTTTAGTTGAGCAATAAAATCATTCAGAATCCAATCACAGATGCAGTGAATCAGTGAAATTTTGCATGAACCTGTTTGCAACATGTTAGGTGCATGTGTTACCCTCTGAGTGTCTGTTCTAGTTTTAATCATGAAACTTTAGCTTTCGTTTGTGGAGAGTTGGTGTTCTCAACTCTCAGAATTAAAGCAGTGGCCTTGAGACCAGAGGGTCCTCAGTTTTATTTCCCCATCAGACAGCAAAATCACGAAGGTCCTTTGTGCAAGGTACTTAATCCCCAAATTGCTTCTGGTGTGCAGGTGCACACGCTGACACCAGTGAGTGAATGTGAAGCATCATTGTAATGTCTTTTGAGTGTCTTTATCTGATGGAAAAGCTCTATCGAACTGCTTTCCATTTATTTGCAATGCATTACATCTCATTATTTAATGGCAACTATTTTAGGTTTTTATTTTGACATTTGAATCAAAACTGTCCCGAATTGTAGTTTTGGGTATGTTAGTTAATTCAAATTATATGATCAGCATACCATTGTGTGGCAACTACAGGCTAAATCATGGGCTACAATTATGAAGGCTATTACTCTGAAAAATGGGGAAACGGCATGTGGCGCAGGTGTTAAAATTGCTTCAGTTATTAGTTTGTTTGCCTGTAAGGGAGACATCAACATGAATACATCTGTAGGGCTAAGCTGCTATGACTGTGGTAATCACCTAGTTCCACCTACCAAACTATTTCAATGGTAAACAGTACCGTTACAAAAATCCAGGGGAACGAGAAGGTGGTTAATGACTGTTTGGGTTTCAAGATGCTTTAAAAAGAAGTGTCAGTATCCACTGATGTGGAGTTCTACAACTTACCACAACCTCAAATGCACAGAGTACTTTTTATACAGTAGTCTTGAGAGCTGATAAAACTAATTGGCACCAGTCTGAAGTCCTCAGAGACCTGCTTATGACATAACACTGTGGAAACTCCATCATGTTACTATCTGACCATACAGACCTCAGGAAGCTATTGCCAATTTATCCTTGCAGTCTGAATTTTATGAGGAGTTGGTGCAGGGAACTCAAAAATCAAGGCATTTTGGAGGACTTGTCAAGAAGCCACACAACAATATTTTACACCATTTTTAAACAGTTGGCTTAGGAAGCTAGGTCAGGTCTGGGAGTGTGTGCTGATGCTGTATGTTGTTGCTTCCACAACATTACAAAACCACTCAGGCTCTTGATTGGCAACTACCCAAGCAGATCACTGGTCCGTCCAGCCCATATCCTAAAAGCAGCCATCAATCTGCCAGAGTCAGGTGGTGTGTGGGTGTCCTCTCCAACTTTTGCACTTGCTGAGGTTCTCAGCACAGAGACACGTGCACACTGGCTCATGCAAAGAGAGATGCTACATGGCTATAACTTTATAGCTGAACCCAAGAATCCCCAAGAGAGACCTAATACCAAAGCTGTCCTGTCATTCCCTTCGGTCAGTGGTGAGCATCCATGGAGTAAGACTGGAAACACCATTCCTCTAAAAACGTGGATCTTTGGCCTCTTATAAAGGCATCAGTATGGCAAAACACCTCTGTCCAGCATCCAAACAGAAAAAGGAATGACAAGATGGGACTACATGGGTTGTCTGCATTCACAAATGGCACCATCAGGATGAATTACAATAGATTTTCAGTATATCCCTTTTGGCAGAATTTTTGTACTTTTGCTCCAAAGAAGATGGTCGATATAGATGAGAGTAACTGAAATCTACTACAAATGAACTTGAGTCATCTGGGACTTTCATGTGTCAGACATCCAGATGTCATGGTGCTGCCATGCAAGGCTGTACACCGGGAGCAATTTGGACCTTGGCTAACGGCTTTTTATGACTCTTATATTTTTCCCAGTCTGATTTGACCCGTGAATCCCTTGGTCACAGACCTACCACTTTAAAAGCTTGACCCACACTGCTACCACTTACTACAAGCAGTTTGCACCATGAAATGTCCTGAAGACTAAACAGGAAGTCCAGCTGATTGTGACTCAACATTTGGATATCTTCCAGATGCATGTGAATCTGAGTTGAAAGTTTTTAATGGCTGTTCCAATTCAAGTTGGCAGTCATTACCACCTGAAGTGGATTCTTGTTAACAGCCTCAGAGTTGTGGAAAACTGTTGTAGAAAAAGGTTGTCTCAACTTCCCAAAGACATTGAAGGCTTTCCTCCTGCCATTCCACCCTAGACCACTGAAGCCAAACCTCTTCATTCAAATGACCAACCAATGTGACATCCATCACTGAGTGATGGTTACCAAAGCTATGAAAGTCGGTGGAGAGAATAAGTGGTAGCTCATTTGCAAATTGGAGCACCACTAAAAGAAATCGCAAGAGCATTGGCTGAGGTGGTGGTACAACTGAATATGGCGACTGTGCCAATGCAAAATCCCGAAAGTACTTGGTGTGGTTGTCTCTTTGAAATCAGTGCTGTGTTACAAGTCAAGAAAACTATGATTGTGAACCTTCTAGATGACTAGCAAAGCACTAGTTTTTAGGCAACTTCATCTTGAGATGTGAACATATCTTAAAATGTTACGTTGGACCACTTTGTTCAAAGTGGCGTTTTGTGATTGCGATCAAACTAGCGCAACCACTTGTGGCTTCATTAATAGCTTTGGTCTTTGTTCAAATCCATCACTTGCTGCTTATTTCCCTGTCTGCTCACCTGTGCGTTTGTCGAGCACGGCGTTGTTTCATTATTGATCAACCAAGACCTGGTCAGCCTGGAAGAGCATGTGCCCGCTGGGTTATCAGTGACATCACTTCTTAGAAAAGCAGCATGCTGTCTTTTCCCTTATCGATACTTTGGGGAGTGCATTAAGAGCGGCTGCCGGACCTGATTTATTGAGATACACTCGCGCCTGTCTGCGAGCCCAAAGGCCACGAGGTAACAATCCAGTCTAACTTCCTTTCCGTGCAAACAGTGTTTATTTGGTCACTCTCAGGGAGGCAGTGAAGGCGACTCTGATAAACAATCTTATGATGCAGCCTTCATGTCAAGATTGGATTTTTTTTTTCTTTTGTTCATGCTCCCTTCACCATCCTTTCTCCCCGCAGAACATCTCAGTCAGTTGTCAGTCCTCTCCCCCCCCCCAGCCACAGGCCCTGTTGACACAGGAATCTGTCACTCCTCACACATGGGAGAGCGGGACATGTTGGCTGCCATTACTATTCATGAGGTAGTGTGATCCACTCTGTCACCCCGTTGTCAGCAAGAGGTGTCTGTCTGCACCGTTGCTCCCCTTACTCTCTTTATCAGCCAGGGGTAGCTAATGAGAAGCACCAGGTTAATACCACCACTAGAACAGCAATGGCTTTAAACCTCTTAATTCATTTAGACGCTGCTAATTGAAACCCATGTGAACCATACTTTGGACATCATCCATTTCCTTGAAAGCCACTGGTGGGAAAGATGGAGCTGCTTATCCATAACATATATCATTTCATTTCTGCTCCACGGCCCTGAATGGGTCCTGACTGATGTGACGTCGGTGGAGCTTTGGGCGTGGATTCCATCCTGAAATATTTTAGACACAGTGATGGCAGAAATTAGACGTTTGGTACTTTAAACAAAATAAACCCCTAATTAAATTTCTTCAATTATTAGCACTCAGATTAAATTTGTCCAAATTAAATTAAGAAGTTGGTGTAAAACATTCTATTCATTTTGTTCAACCTAATTACACTCAACAGAAATATAAACGCAACACTTTTGGTTTTGCTCCCATTTTGTATGAGATGAACTCAGAGATCTAAAACTTTTTCCACATACACAATATCACCATTTCCCTCAAATATTGTTCACAAACCAGTCTAAATCTGTGATAGTGAGCACTTCTCCTTTGCTGAGATAATCCATCTCACCTCACAGGTGTGCCATACCAAGATGCTGATTAGACACCATGATTAGTGCACAGGTGTGCCTTTCCACAATAAAAGGCCACTCTGAAAGGTGCAGTTTTGTTTTATTGGGGGGGATACAAGTCAGTATCTGGTGTGACCACCATTTGCCTCATGCAGTGCAACACATGTCCTTCGCATACAGTTGATCAGGTTGTCAATTGTGGCCTGTGGAATGTTGGTCCACTCCTCTTCAATGGCTGTGCGAAGTTGCTGGATATTGGCAGGAACTGGTACACGCTGTCGTATACGCCGGTCCAGAGCATCCCAAACATGCTCAATGGGTGACATGTCCGGTGAGTATGCCGGCCATGCAAGAACTGGGACATTTTCAGCTTCCAAGAATTGTGTACAGATCCTTGCAACATGGGGCCGTGCATTATCCTGCTGTAACATGAGGTGATGTTCTTGGATGTATGGCACAACAGTGGGCCTCAGGATCTCGTCACGGTATCTTTGTGCATTCAAAATGCCATCAATAAAATGCACCTGTGTTCTTCGTCCATAACAGACGCCTGCCCATACCATAACCCCACCGCCACCATGGGCCACTCGATCCACAACATTGACATCAGAAAACCGCTCACCCACACGACGCCACACACGCTGTCTGCCATCTGCCCTGAACAGTGTGAACCGGGATTCATCCGTGAAGAGAACACCTCTCCAACGTGCCAAACGCCAGCGAATGTGAGCATTTGCCCACTCAAGTCGGTTACGACAACGAACTGGAGTCAGGTCGAGACCCCGATGAGGACGACGAGCATGCAGATGAGCTTCCCTGAGATGGTTTCTGACAGTTTGTGCAGAAATTCTTTGGTTATGCAAACCGATTGTTTCAGCAGCTGTCCGAGTGGCTGGTCTCAGACGATCTTGGAGGTGAACATGCTGGATGTGGAGGTCCTGGGCTGGTGTGGTTACACGTGGTCTGCGGTTGTGAGGTTGGTTGGATGTACTGCCAAATTCTCTGAAACGCCTTTGGAGATGGCTTATGTTAGAGAAATGAACATTCAATACACAAGCAACAGCTCTGGTTGACATTCCTGCTGTCAGCATGCCAATTGCACGCTCCCTCAAATCTTGCGACATCTGTAGCATTGTGCTGTGTGACAAACTGCACCTTTCAGAGTGGCCTTTTATTGTGGGCAGTCTAAGGCACACCTGTGCACTAATCATGGTGTCTAATCAGCATCTTGATATGGCACACCTGTGAGGTGGGATGGATTATCTCAGCAAAGGAGAAGTGCTCACTATCACAGATTTAGACTGGTTTGTGAACAATATTTGAGGGAAATGGTGATATTGTGTATGTGGAAAAAGTTTTAGATCTTTGAGTTCATCTCATACAAAATGGGAGCAAAACCAAAAGTGTTGTGTTTATATTTTTGTTGAGTGTAATCTTAGTGTAACCAATTGAAGCACTTGATTAATGAAGTTGGTCCAACCATTAATTTATTTTCAGTGTACAATATTATTTGCCATTTTCACATGCTCACAGAACTCATTAATAACTCGGATTGGGTATCGAGAACCAGTTCTTTTCGAGAATTGTTCAGAAATGATTTGATCCACCGGCATCAATAGCCTTTTTGCTTAATTCCCTTATCGGTCCTTCAGAGCGGCCGTTGTTTTTGAGGGTATTTTGTCGGGAAAATTATCATTTCTCTACATAGATTCCAGACCCTGCAGCGGGTCTGCAATCAACCACTTCTGCCGCAGCTCTGCTTGAAGCAACGAAGCAGTGTTCCGACCCACTGGTTCTCTGCTTAGCTGCTTTTCAGAAGTGGCAAGTCCGCTTCTTAACCCCTCTCAGAGCCATTTAAAGATGCCAATCGTGAGTCACTTTGGTGCGGATTAAAGTCACTAACTGGGACTCTCGTCTTGTTGCGAGCAAGAAACGAGAATCGTCCTCCTTTCTGTTCGCACAGCTCCAAACGTCGCGCCGCTTTCTGCCGAGTCCTGTTGTAGTTAACAACTTCAAAACGAATCACCGTTTTAAATCAAATGACACCTCTTTCCAAACGTTGTAATACAGACAACAAACTACAACAGGCTAAAACATTTTTTTTTTAATCCCAAAAGTAGACAGCCTTCTTTCTTTATGAATTACAGTGATGCTGACATGCAGCACAGCCATTTGCAAGAGCACAGCTCAGAGGCTGTGGAGTTAGATTTGTGTCAGTAATGTCTGAAAGGAAATGTTTTTTGAGAAACTACAGATTTTATTTCTTTTTATGTCCAGAGATCAAGGATCCAGTGACCAATTTCATATTTATTTACTTTAAGACTCAGTAAAATGTTGTTGACATAGAAAACCTGCAAAGCCTACTTTTAGTACACAGAAAATTCACAAGAGGTATTGATAAGGGAATTGGATCGATGAGCGTAATAGATAATGGCATTGATATTGATAAAATCTTATCAGTTTTTATCATTTGTTAAAAACAAATGATTGGCATGTGGTGTACTGACCCACATTTTAAAAAGGAACCTTCCTCTGGCTTCCCCAATACACCACCAAGAAGTGGTTTCAATCAAGGCTTCGAAAGCAACCATCTTGGATAACTACTGGCACCTTTTGAAAGTAACCTTTCTGTAGTTTCCCCAATTCACCACCAAGAAATGCTTTCAATCGGACACAGTGTTCTTAAGTTATTGTGTGGAAACTAAACATTTCGAGATGCATGCCTGGACAGATGCGGCGAAAACACAATGTCCCCAGGTTTGATGAGTT
Organism: Thalassophryne amazonica; assembly: GCF_902500255.1. Lineage (NCBI taxonomy): Eukaryota > Metazoa > Chordata > Actinopteri > Batrachoidiformes > Batrachoididae > Thalassophryne > Thalassophryne amazonica. The sequence continues at coordinate 18,851,850 of NC_047125.1, read as the reverse complement.
AGAGCATAATAATAGGCACTTTAATTTCTTTATTATTATTATTAAATGCAACACTGACAATTGGTGAATTGCATTGAAAGACTTAGTATTATCATCTGAAGTATTTTTTTTAAAGATGAAAGGTGGTCACACATATGAATGTTCATATTTGTTAAAATGCCAGTTTTCCCTGTATTGACTTTTCAAGTTAAAATTATGAGAGGAAAAAGGCAAAATGTCTTTTCTCAAGCTGTAATTGAGATAAAAAGTCAAAATGTCACCTTACCAAGTCATAATTGTGAGCTATAAAATCTGAATGTCAGCTTTCTAACTTTGAGTATTAGGAAATAAAAAGCTACGATAAAAGCCAAAATGTTGAGTCATGAGTTTGAAAAGACTCAGTTTTTGCTTTGTCAATTATAAAATAAGATAAAAAAAAAATTTTGCAAGTCATAATTTTGAGATAAAAGTGTAGAAACATGACTTGCTAATACATGATATTTGACTAAAATGTTAACTTTCTAAGTTATAATGGATTAAAATGCCAATATTTTCTGTTACAATTCACAATTACAAAAGAAAAATCAAAAATGTTGACTTTCCAAGTCGTAATTATTATATTAAGTCAAAATATTAACTTTCTGAATCATACTTTGAGATCAAAAACTCAAAATTGTAACTTTAAGTCATAATTACTGATAAAATGTCAATATTGAGTCATAATTATGAGACTGTATATCAAAATGCTGCCTATTTCATGAACAATTTTGAGATTTAAATGACTTTAAGTTCAAAAACAGCAACCACAATGAAGATGAGGCAAATGGCTGGATGTCGAAACTTGTAAATTAAAAATTCTTCTTCACTCCACAGCTTTCAGACAGTTGAGTAATAATCAGCACCCAGCTTGCTGATGAAAACTAGGAATCCTGCCGTTTTTTCTTGATGAATACTGACAACAGGGAGGGAACGCTGTCTGTGTTGCACACCAACTTCAACAACAGCCGTGAGCCGACATCCGATTTGATGCATTTCGTTGCTACATTGAAGAAGCCACAATGTAATAACGGCAGGTCTTTTCCCACCTACCTTGAATGCAGCTGTAAATATTCAAATGAGCCATCATCGGTCGATGGTGTGAGCGATAACGGGCCCATCTTTTAGCTGCCCCTTCTCGTGTGTGACAGCAGGATATATTTATTTGACGGGATTATTTTCCCCAAAAGCGCTTGATTTGCCGGCGAAAATTTCATCAGACACACACCCCTCTGCGTGCCCGCAGAGGGAATGGCTTATTCATTTACCCATTTGTCATTTGAATAGTTATTTTATAGCACTGCTGTATTAATTGAACGGCTTCTACCGCACAACAGTTCAGTGCCCGGTACATCTATTACAAAGGGAGTGCGGCGGAAACATTGCTGAATGGGGCTCACAAATCAGCCCAAGTTGAGGGAAACCTCACAATAATGTAACACAATCACACTAATCTTTCATTTACAATGTGCTCCTTCATCAGCCATGCAAAGAAAATGTGTTCAAAGCCTGAAGTAGCTGTTGTGGCAAAAATTTGATGGGTTGCACAGCAGTTGTGCTGGATTGTTGTCTGGTTTGAGGTGAGAAAATGTCCATTAGGAAGATGTCGTTTGAACTGTCACCGTGATAGTGAGCGCAGAGTTGTTTAAAACATCATTTGTCTTTTGAAGTATGAAATGTGGCACACATTATGGATCCCAGGAGGACCTCGTCGTCTTATTTATTTTCCAAAAACAACCAAATGGCAGCAGCAAAAAGAAAAAAAAAAACAGCACAACCAGTTTTCTTGGTTGTAAGATCTGTGATGCTTGCTTATAGTTTTAAATCCGGCTCAGTTACGGGTTTTACTGAAAGCAGATGCTGTTGGCGCTGTGATACTTCATCCACACGCCTGGGCATCTGGAGTTCCTGCGCTTATGCAAAACTGAGTGTAATTCAAAAGACAGTTCTCTTTATTTATTTATAGATCTGTCTGAGCAAGTTGACAAATCTAGTACTGGACAAGGAAATGTCCAGTGGTGGTGCAAGTCACAGTAGCATGAGTAGACATCAGGACCCTGTGATTCGCTGGATTACCTCATGGTGTAACGGACCATCGTTGATCCGCGAGCCATCATGGTTCAGCACACAACGGTTACATAATAGTATGAAAAACATACTTGTTTTAAAAGTAATAATTGTGTCAATCTCGATGCCAGGTTGGAGTGAAATTGAAACATGGAGTGTTCATGTGAGAGGAGAAAAAGTAGTCTGTGAATGTAGCATGTTCAAAGCAGACAGCCTCTGCCGCCTTCTGCTCCACTCGAGGCAGACTTGATGCACATTGGGGTCCAAACACTGAAAGAATCACTCCGAAATATCAGGAGTTGAGGCTGGGATATGTGCCATGTTGTCCCCGTGCTATCCTGATCACATGGAGCCATCTTCAGTGGTGGTGGTGGTCGGGGGGATATCCACCTTTTGCGAGTGGTGCACCACTCGAAAAACAGACAGATGCCTTTCCCCTTTTTTCCTGATTGGAAAAATTATTTGATCCTACTGAAAAAAAACATGTTCTGAGCCAAGGCAATGAGTTTCGTGATCGGTTGCACAACCCAACGTTTTATAAATGAATATATAGGCATTTTTACAGAATTACATACCAAAATACTGCAGAGTGACAGACGGACTCTCTTCATCCCATACCTGACCTGCAGATTGCATAGAATGATCATTTTTACATACTTTTCCACTTTGTCATCAGACAAGCTTGTGTTTTCATGGTGTTCTTTTTAGCAAGAACACTAAAACCATAATGAACCAATTTTTCCACACCTTTCCAAAATGACTCTATTACGGTGATTGTCCACATCATCATTCTGCTGCTGCTTTGAGGCTTTTCACACATCAGCACGAAACTACAAATTGTTTGGTTAACTAATTTAACTTAAATACGACTGGCGCCGTCGCAGTGATTTGATTAGTTATTTCCTTAAAATTGTGAGTAAAACTCTCCTGTTCAGTTTGCCGCTTTAATTCGTTTGTTATCTTGTGAAAGACTTAATAATACTTATGTGACTCAGCAGTATCCTCTCCTCTAAAACAAACATGCTGCAGAGCTGATGGGGACATCCAATTTAACTGCCATCTTAATGGAATCTATAATAAGCACACGGGCACAATAATGGCAAAGCGCTGCATCTTCTGATAACGCTTCGAGCATCAAAACCTTTGATCACCAAACCGGCCCTGTTTTTCCTCAGAGGAGCAAAGGGTGGTGGTTGTGTGTGTGTGTGTGTGTGTGTGTGTGTGTGTGTGTGTGTGTGTGTGTGGTGGGGGGGGGGGGGGGTGTCCAAGATGTCATTGTCAAGTTTTTGTGGCGTTTTCCCAGTCGGCTCCTCTCAGGAAGCTGCCTCAGCTTTCCAGTGGCCCTCACGCCTTTAATTTCATGCATACCTGTTTCCCTGGTGGCACAGGAGTCAAATCAGACTTGCACATAAGCACGGGGACCGTCGTGGAGAGGAGGAGATGCCTTCGGAACGGAAGCCCGCTATATGACGAGCACATCCGGAGATGACATGTGGAACTATGTTTCACAAAGACAAATTTGTGCTTGTGTTTGTCGTGTGGCGTGATCTCCCCTGTGTGTTCGTTTGATACACAGCCCTGACATGAAAGCTATAGAGCAAACAGTCCATGTATGTCAAGCCAGGTCCTGTTACCAGCCCAACTGGGGACGCAGATGGCTTTGTGAGGTGGAGCTGTTGGGAAAGAGAGTGCATATATTTCCTGGCTCTGCTTCAGTACCTGTCTTACAGCCCTATCTGGCCAATTCTATGGAAATGGAATTACAATGACAGCAAAGTCTGGCCATATTTTAGCTTTCCATTAACAAAAAAAAATTGCTCTCCTTGTAATTCTGTTAACATAGAATTGCTCATCTTTCATCTGACGCAAATGCGGTGCAAGTCTCTGATTTCGGTGCGATCATCTGTGCACCATGGACATGCAGGTCAAACAGTGAGGTGTGATCAGGTGCAGCATTAGTTTGCAGGTGTGTTAGTTTGATCTGGTAACGGATTCCGTAGACCTGAACAAACATACTCAACGGTCAACTGTGGTGTGTTGTATGTTTATGGGGTGCAATGCCCATCCGTACTGATTATGTTACACAATGAAACTGAATGGAAAACGACTATGAAACTGAAAGTAAACACTCCTAGAACAAGACAAAATTTCACCATACTGCTTCACCTCAGGGAGCAAGGTACCAGTAGATTCAGTAGATTCTCACAAATCTAACAAGACCAAGCATTCATGATATGCACACTCTTAAGGCTATGAAATTGGGCTATTAGTAAAAAAAAAAAAAGGATGAAGCCAGCACCTGTTGAACATGCTTTTCTCTTAGAAATCCTGAGGAAAATGGAACGTTCAAGACATTGTTCAGAAGAACAGCGTAGTTTGATTAAAAAGTTGGTTGGAAAGGGGAAGACTTATACGCAGGTGCAAAAAATTATAGGCTGTTCATCTACAGTGATCTCCAATGCTTTAAAATGGACAAAAAAAAAACAGAGACGTGTGGAAGAAAACAGAAAACAACCATCAAAATGGATAGAAGAATAACCAGAATGGCAAAGACTCACCCACTGATCAGCTCCAGGATGATCTAAGACAGTCTGGAGTTACCTGTAAGTGCTGTGACAGTTAGAAGACACCTGTGTGAAGCTAATTTATTTGCAAGAATCCCCCGCAAAGTCCCTCTGTTAAATAAAAGACATGTGCAGAAGAGGTTACAATTTACCAAAGAACACACCAACTGGCCTAAAGAGAAATGGAGGAATATTTTGTGGACTGATGAGAGTAAAATTGTTCTTTTTGGGTCCAAGGGCCACAGACAGTTTGTGAGACGACCCCCAAACTCTGAATTCAAGCCACAGTTCACAGTGAAGACAGTGAAGCATGGTGGTGCAAGCATCATGATATGGGCATGTTTCTCCTACTATGGTGTTGGGCCTATATATCGCATACCAGGTATCATGGATCAGTTTGGATATGTCAAAATACTTGAAGAGGTCATGTTGCCTTATGCTGAAGAGGACATGCCCTTGAAATGGGTGTTTCAACAAGACAATGACCCCAAGCACACTAGTAACCAAGCAAAATCTTGGTTCCAAACCAACAAAATTAATGCCTCGCAGATGTGAAGAAATCATGAAAAACTGTGGTTATGCAACTAAATACTAGTTTAGTGATTCACAGGATTGCTGAAAAAGCAGTTTGAACATAATAGTTTTGAGTTTGTAGCGTCAACAGCTGATGCTACTACTATTGTGAACACCCCCTTTTCTACTTTTTTTTTAATAATAGCCCAATTTCATAGCCTTAAGAGTGTGCATATCATGAATGCTTGGTCTTGTTGGATTTGTGAGAATCTACTGAATCTACTGGTACCTTTATTCCCATGTAACAATAAGAAATATACTCAAAACCTGGATTAATCTTTTTAGTCACATAGCACTACTATTATTCTGAACACTACTGTATATTGTGCCAAATCACAACAAAGCTGCCTCAAGCTGCTTTACATGAGGCCTAACCAACCCCTAGAGCAAACACACAGGCGACATTGGTTAGGAAAAACTTCCTCTGATATTGAGGAAGAAACCTCAAGCACACTAGACTCAGAGGGGTGGGTAGGTCATTCTAAGAGTTACAAGGTTTTTACAAAGCTGAAAAAAACAGAAAATCAAAGTAACATCAAAAACATTAAAATTATTGGATGACCATGCAAGCAAGGGTCATCCAGCACCCGAGAGTGCAGGGTGGCATCCCTCAATTACGCCATTAGTGGGCCTGTTACTGCATCAGCTCCAGGAATGGCATCTTGTGGTCAGTCCAGCTTCCTGTGGTGTGCACCTGTCAGCCTTGTGTGATGTCATCAGTAACTTGGACAGAGAGTTAAAGAGCAGAATCAGTCGGCCGGAAAAAGTACACCTAAGTTATAATTCAGCAGCAGTAAATTGACAGGAAAACAGAGAGCATACTAAGGTGATCGCTGGCCACTAGCCCTAAGCTTCACTAACAGACCCAGAATTTAGATGAAGTGAGGCAGAGACCTGTTTTGTTGCTAATAAGATGAGTTAAAGGTATAAGAAGCATTGGACCATACGATGCCAGTATGTTAACCATATGAGAGGCAGAATAGATGCGTCTTCAATCTGGACTTGAATGTCTCTCCAGAATCTGACTGTTTTATATCCGTAGGGAGATCATTCCACAAAATAGGGGCATGATAAGAGAAGGCTCTGTGGCCTGCAGACTTTTTATTCACCCTCGGGATACAAAGTAGTCCTGCACCCTAAGAACGCAGAGCCCGGGCAGGTATGTAGGGTTCAATTTGGCCAGCGAAGTTGGGAGGTGTAAGTAGGAGTAGTAGACCAACTTTGTAGCTAGTAGTGCATGCTTATAGTCGAGAATAGCATCACGCCATGCAAGGTGGAATACTTCTAGTTTTGAACTATGCCATTTTTTGGCATAGTTCAAAGACCTCTAGACTTATGCTTGAGGCCATATAAGTAATCATTGAACTGAAATGACTTTGTTACGGGGGGTGTAGTTTTAATGTAGGTGGAGTGATCATGTTGAGTGTGTTTGTGACTGCTGAATTTTAGCTATCCACATGACTCTCTACTGAATGGTCACTTTCTGAAAGTGATGCTCAGATATCAGGTAGTCTCGCTCCAACTTCAGTTGGAGTTGAAGAGTTGATGTGTCGCCGCGATAAGTAAGTTTCTCGTTCCAGTAAACAAGGCAATGAGACTGTAAACTTAAGTGAGTGGTCTGAGACCACTGATCCAAGAGGCACGGTGTCAATATTTGTGACAGCGATACTAGGTATTTCCGCGACTGTTTGTCAAACGCTGAATGTCCTAATCTATATATTAATAGCCAAGTGGCCTCTATGTGCGTGCGTGGGTATAGCTTTGATCACAAAGAAATGGGGGAGAACTGACATTTGCTGTTTGGTATGTTTACGTATTTTGGGTCCAGGATGAATGCCTAAAAATGGAAAGTTAATAGGATGAATATTTTTGGAGAAATTTGGGATAATAGCTAAAAATAGTGAAGAGTTGATATTGGTAATTATATTCTGGACTCACACGCCATTTCAGTAGAGGGTGGTAAGTCATCTAAATATTAAAAACAAAGTGACGTCTATGTATGTAAATTATGTAATTAACAGGAAATAAAAGGGTTGAGTTATTCTTTTAAAAACTGTTGAAGTCTAAGGTTGTAAACATATTCTGGACTCATCCGTTCCAACTCATTATAGAAACTTTGAACAATTTATTACCACCCTTGAGAAATGTCAGCTACCTATTTTATAAACACTACCCAATCTAGAGCCTGTAGATCCCCACAAGCAATATGCTAGTACATCTATAATGTCCGTGAATGATTTGCAGAGGGGGTCAGAAGGCTTATTTATATGAATGTTGAAATCACCAACAATCAGAATGTTATATCTGCATGGGTTGCCAAATTAGAGATAAACTCACCAAATTCATCTAACAATTCAGAATGTGTCTGAGAACCTGTATACGGTGACAAAATACCATGGTTGATTTTTATTTTAATTTTATTCTTCTGACCTTTTGTCGTATCCTGGGCAGAGAGTCAAATGTCTGAACAAATTATATTTTTGACCCCCAACAGTTGGTAAGCTAAACCCAGATTTATGAATTAGAGCACTCACCTGAAATCCATCCATGAGTATGTTTTCAGTACGATTGCTCACTTGATAAGTAACACAAATGTTTTCGACATGTCCCCAATGCATTTGCAATATGCATGCTCAATTTTGCGCAATCAGCAATCAAGAGCACTCCCTAAAGGTGTATATTAATGATTGCATTTTTGTGCTCCATGTCGGTCCTTGCAGATCTTTACTATCTTGGAGCTGTTCGTACATTTCTTCTGCTTTGCTTCTGTTGCTCAACATGGCAAGCATGTGTCATATTATTAACTTAACTACATTAGCAGCAATTATTTAAGATTTCAAACCATGTTTATGACAAAGGTGACATTTCCAGATGCACAATGTTTTTTTTTTTTTTGACATTTTGGTCTTGCAAGGAAAAACCATTTGTGGTCGCAAAATCTGTAATATAAAATGTGTACATACATTATATTATTCACCTTAGCTATCCATTGTGACCACAGTCATCACAGTCTTCCAAAGTACTCTGCGATCATTGGCTGCTTGTGTAAAAGGGCAGTGCCTGTGTGGAAATTAGGACAAATTTTAGGTTTTGATCTGCTGAGTCTCAATGGTGCGTCTCAAGTGTTGCAGTGCACCGTGGCCACAATATTGAAGGAAATGCACAAATTGTTGCACTGTGAAACATGAACATATCTTGATGCACAGAAAGGCTCCCAAATTTTTTCTGTCTGGAGCCAAGTCAAGATGCACACGTGACAGCTTGATCGTATGACGGCGGCTTTAGTTACTCAGCAAATACTCACATGAGATTGTGAAAGCTAGATGAAGGGATACAAATTAGGTTTCATTTGTTTACTCTTCAGCAATTGTGTTAGGTTCTGGAGGTAATGGCTGTAATGGGACAAGATTAAAAGCTGTTTAGTGGGACTTGGTTTAGAGATTAGCAGCAGCTGCTTTGCAACAGATTTGTAGGGGGAGAAGAAAAGGAAATCTCTGCAGAGGGTTTTATTGTCTCAAACCATGACCATCTTGATGAGGTAGACTGCTGACAACAGGAGGCAGTATGAGCACGGAGGATTTTTTTAGAATATGCATCAGAACACTTCCAGCGTGCCTTTCTCTCCCACCCTATCTTTCCTCTCTTTGTGGCGCACGCTTGGCAAGTTATTGCAGATGTTACCCGTAATGATGCAGACGGCGCACACAATCCTACAGAATGGAAGTGCAGCTAGCTGGAATTAGTAAAAATTACTTTCTCATTACCTCCCTCATTGCTCCTGTAAGTAGTCTGGGTTTCCACACGATTAAGAGAACGAGCCGTGGAGCGCCAGGCAACGCCGCACTCAGTGCCTGCATACGTGCACATACCCTATAAGGAAAAAACAAGCAAGGATAACTGGAACTAGTTTGTAAAATCATCAATAGACATACAACGGACACTTCCACATCATCTCCGTTTCACCTACAAGTGTTTCCTGTCTCATCCTGGAGTCTCGCTTCCCTGTTGTGCTTCCATATTTAGTATTTTAACTCATCAACTGTCAAACTTTCTTGGCGCAGACAGGAGATGTTGATTGAAATATGTGTGATCAGATGTGGCGTGATGATTTGGTTGTGGAACACACACAAATAATCATTTATAGGTAGTTGAAGTGGGCACATGGTGTGCATGTGGCGAATTTGGAACAAAGAAATGTCCTGATTTGCCAGAGAAACATGCACTACAAGAAAGAGCCAGGGATGAAATTTCTGACGATGTACCTCTTCTACAGTCTGCCAAAGCTCAAAGAGTTAAAAGTGTGCACTTGGCTTGATTGAGAAACTGATAACTCAAGATGGTCTGGAACATTGGGTGTGCCAGGATCGCTTTACATGAAACCCGGGAACAGAAAATGCAACGTCTGCACAAATCATTGCAATCGGAAACCTGGAATCTGGTAGCTCACTAAACACAAAACTGGCTTTGCTGTATTTTTTTTCAGGGCTGATGGCCTTATTTAGTTTTCCCAGCTCTTGAGTGACGTGTACAGGGTGTATTGTGCAAATCTGTGACATGGCAACATGCCCAGGCCATTGCTCTCTCTGCATTAAGTTAAGAGCCAACAGAAGGTTTAAATTAAGCCAATATGTGTTGTAGTTCCATTATTACAACATTAGGGAATGCTTAAAATGTGATCCTGGAACATTTTGGCCACTTCGGATGCTGTGATATTGGTTTGTTGGCAGAAATAAGGAACAGCATTCCTCCAACAAAATTGGAGCAATATTTATAGTGTGATGATTGTATGTATGTATCATATGCCACTTTTAGCAACAGCCTCCAGCGTCATATAGTGTGATATGTATATTTCTTCCAACTGTGCAGCTTTTCTTTCCGCTGCGCCTGGCATTTCTTTTTTTATCAAGGATTGCCCAAAAATAGCTTCTCCGCTGGAATGCTAGCGTAGGGAGGATCTGTGGTCACTCTCTAGGAACCTACTCACTTCATCCCAAAATACTACTTCTTTGTGTCACAGCTGCACTTTTGTGTCAGTTGGCAAGAGGGAAACTGGTGCCAACTCCAGCAGCCCGTGCCAAGGTCTTGCGGTGTGGAACTTGTGCCAGCTGACTCCCGCCAATGCAAATGAATAGTGTTTTTAGATCACGAGGTTATGTCAGCTGAAGTGAACAGTTGGCCTCTGCTAAGAATACTGAATCCCATAGCGTCACACGCTGCAGGATGGATTTTTTTTCCCCAAAGTATTTATTTATTGAATAGCTTCGTAAGCCTGACGTAAAATGACTGCATTAAAAAAACAAATCTGCACAAACATAACATTTGTTTTCTGATTGCGCTTGAGATAGTGGCCAATCTTTGTCCAGTGTTGTTTGCTTTATTGGGGCATTATCACTGTGTTGGGTGTTTTGTGGTGACCACTCACTATAAATAAGGCTTGTCCTCAGAACATATGCAGAAATTTGAGAACTACCCCGACATCAACTCCAACTCTGGTGTTCTGCTCATTTAGACGTAAACCAAAATTAGAATTAAAGTCAACTTATTTGTATTAAAGTTATAATGCATAGGATTTATTATCATCTCATGTTGAGGTTTCTAGATTGTGATCCTGCATTCGATAAAATAATGAATGTATAGACTTTGGTGCGACTGCATCAATATGTCACTGCAACATGGTGGCCTCCATGAGGGGGCCTGTTCCTATAGATATGAAGAGGTCCTTCTAAGCTTATTTGTTATTGTAGGGAATTACAGACAAATGAACAGGTGGTTGTGGGAGAATGTTACATTTCTGATGATGAATGAATTAATTTATTCAGCACACACAGACCCAAAATAACAAAGTGAACTCAGAGAAAACAATCCAGCAACGCACACATGTGCCCAAAAGGGTGTAGGCAGAAGCAAATGCTTATAAACGTCCATCTCTTTCACCAAAAAAGTAAAAATATATACATATGTATATAAAAATATACATATACCCATGATAACTAATACAAAATATAAATTAATCACTGAACTAAAATTCCCCCCCCCCCCCCCAAAAGAAAATCAGTAAACCTAATTCATCACATCATAATAAGCAATTAGATGATTTTTGAAGAGCCTTTTAAAGCCAACCAAGTTACCGAGTGATTTTATGTTATCTGGGCACAAATTCCAAAGTTTAACGCCAGAAACAGTTTTTCCAGTAGTTTGAATTTTTTGAAATAATGTTCCTCACAAATTATAACTGGAGTCCCTCATTTTGAACAGGTCCTGGACATGTTGTTTACTTGAAACATAATTTGTATGATGCTATAATCAATCAGGTCCCAAAATTTTAAAATGTGTAAAGAAACAAATAATGGATTTGTTGGCTCATGATATGGTTTATTCCTAATGATTCTTATGACTTTCTTTTGTAGTAAAATTGATGAATTTGTATTTGTTTTGTAGGTGGTTCCCCAAACTTCAATCCAATAGGTATAGGGTTGAGTATCGAGAACCAGTTCTTTTCGAGTATCGTTAAGAAATGATTCGATCCACCGATATCAATAGCCTTTTTGCTTAAGGATTCCCTTATCGGTCCTTCAGAGCAGCCATTGTCTTTGAACGTGTTTGTCGGGAAAATGATCATTTCTCTACATTGATTACAGACCCTACAGCAGCTCTGTAATCAACTGTTTCTGCAGCGCGAGTCCACTTTGAAGCGTGAACCATTTAAGCAATGCTTCGATCCACTAGCTCGTTGGTTCTTTGACCCGCTGCTCTTCAGAAATAGCAAGTCCGCTTCTTCACCCCTCTCAAAGCTATTAAAATATGTTAATCGTGAGTCACTTTTGTGTGTTATTAAAGTCACTAACTGGGACTCTTGTTGCAGTCAAGAAAAAAGAAAGTCCTCTGTTCCGTTGGCACAGCTCCAAACGCTGCACGGCTCTCTATCAAGATAGAGTCCTGTCAGAATTAATAATTTCAAAATGAATTGCCGCTTCAAATACAATGACACCTCTTTACAAACGCTGTAATACAGACAAGAAACTACAATCGACTAAAATGTTTTTTTCCTCCCAAAATGAGATGTCCTGCATTCTTTATAAATTATATCCTGACGTGCAGCACAGCAGCTGTAAGAGCTCAGCTCAGATGTATGGAAAGACATTCATGCCAATAATGTCTGAAAGGAAATTCTTTTGACAGAAACTACAGATTTTGTTTATTTCTACAACCCCTGGCAATAATTATGGAATCACCGGCCTCGGAGGATGTTCATTCAGTTGTTTAATTTTGTAGAAAAAAAAGCAGATCACAGACATGACATGGCTTCTGTTTTATTCTTCTCTACAAGAGTCAGACAGAAGTCAGACTTCCAGAGCAAGAATTTTAGCTGAGGAAGCTTCTGCGATTTGAAGCGAAACGTCCTCGCGTCAAGCAACCCAGTCCAGTCGAAGATTCAAGCTTCTCTACTATGGAAACCACCTGGACAACTGAGAGCCTACACAGAAACATTTCAAATGGCAACTTTCTGGCTTTAAGAAACACTATAAGAAATCAGGAAAAATAATTGTGGCAGTCAGTAACGGTTACTTTTTTAGACCAAGCAGAGGGAAAAAAATATGGACTCACTCAATTCTGAGGAATAAATTATGGAATCACCCTGTAAATTTTCATCCCCAAAACTAACACCTGCATCAAATCAGATCTGCTCGTTAGTCTGCATCTAAAAAGGAGTGATCATACCTTGGAGAGCTGTTGCACCAACTGGACTGACATGAATCATGGCTCCAACACGAGAGATGTCAATTGAAACAAAGGAGAGGATTATCAAACTCTTAAAAGAGGGTAAATCATCACGCAATGTTGCAAAAGATGTTGGTTGTTCAGTCAGCTGTGTCTAAACTCTGGACCAAATACAAACAACATGGGAAGGTTGTTAAAGGCAAACATACTGGTAGATCAAGGAAGACATCAAAGCGTCAAGACAGAAAACTTAAAGCAATATGTCTCAAAAATCGAAAATGCACAACAAAACAAATGAGGAACGAATGGGAGGAAACTGGAGGAAATTGGAGTCAACGTCTGTGACCGAAGTGTAAGAAACCGCCTAAAGGAAATGGGATTTACATACAGAAAAGCTAAACGAAAGCCGTCATTAACACCTAAACAGAAAAAAACAAGGTTACAATGGGCTAAGGAAAAGCAATCGTGGACTGTGGATGACTGGATGAAAGTCATATTCAGTGATGAATCTCGAATCTGCATTGGGCAAGGTGATGATGCTGGAACTTTTGTTTGGTGCCGTTCCAATGAGATTTATAAAGATGACTGCCTGAAGAGAACATGTAAATTTCCACAGTCATTGATGATATGGGGCTGCATGTCAGGTAAAGGCACTGGGGAGATGGCTGTCATTACATCATCAATAAATGCACAAGTTTATGTTGATATTTTGGACACTTTTCTTATCCCATCAATTGAAAGGATGTTTGGGGATGATGAAATCATTTTTCAAGATGATAATGCATCTTGCCATAGAGCAAAAACTGAAAATATTCCTTGCAAAAAGACACATAGGGTCAATGTCATGGCCTGCAAATAGTCCTGATCTTAATCTAATTGAAAATCTTTGGAAGTTGAAGAAAATGGTCCATGACAAGGCTCCAACCTGCAAAGCTGATCTGGCAACAGCAATCAGAGAAAGTTGGAGCCAGATTGATGAAGAGTACTGTTTGTCACTCATTAAGTCCATGCCTCAGAGACGTGGTGCAACAAAATACTAGTGATGTGTTGGAGCGTTCTTTTGTTTTTCATGATTCCATAATTTTTTCCTCAGAATTGAGTGATTCCATATTTTTTTCCCTCTGCTTGGTCTAAAAAAAGTAACCGTTACTGACTGCCACAATTTTTTTTCCTGATTTCTTATAGTGTTTCTTAAAGCCAGAAAGTTGCCATTTGAAATGACTTTAGTTTTGTGTCATGTCTGTGATCTGCTTTTTTTCTACAAAATTAAACAACTGAATGAACATCCTCTGAGGCCGGTGATTCCATAATTTTTGCCAGGGGTTGTATTTATGTCCAGAGATCAAGGATCCACCATGTAGAGTTTATGTCCAAAGTTTAAGGATCTAGTAACCAATTTCATATTTCTTTACTTTAAGACTCAATAAAATGTTGTTAAATTTCAGTTCAATTTAATCGGCTTATAAAGCGCCAAATCACAACAAAAGCCATCTGAAGGTGCCTCACATAGAACAGTTCAAGATAAAAAAAAATAAAAAAATGTAAAAAATTCAAATACATAATTAAAAACAGAAGTAAAAGAATAAAACTGATAAAAAATAAAAACTATTCATAAGAAAGAGAATTAAAAATAGGCTTTAAGGCTTGACTTAAAAATGTCCACAGACTCCAACTGCCTCACATTGCAGGAAGACCGTTCCACAGAGCGGGTGCACGATAAGAAAAAGCTCTTTGACCCACTGACATAGAAAACCTGTAAAGCCTACTTTTAATACACAAAACATTCACCAGAGGTATCGATAAGGAATCGGATCGATAAGCGGAATCGCTAATGGTATCGATATCGATAAAATCTTATCGATACCCATCCCTAGTCATGTATGGAACATGTAATGAATGATATAACGTAACTAATGAGTGTTGGGGGAGGACATCTTGTGATTTATACAAAATAGCAATGGCTTTTGATATTTTTGATTTTACATAATTTGTATGCGTTTTCCAACTCAGTTGTCAATGAAAACCCCAAGAAATTTAGTTTCATTTACAACTTCAATTTCAGTATTTATTCATGCTGATTCATGCTTTTGTTTCTTCTAGACTAGATTATTGTAATGTTCTAGTTTCAGGGTTACCGCAGTCCAGCATCAGGGGTCTTCAGCTGGTTCAGAACGCTGCGCCAGACTTTTGACACGTAGCAGAAGGTCTGAACATATCACATCCATTTTGACATCTTTGCGCTGACTCCCTGTCTCTGTGAGAGCAGATTTTAAGGTTTTGTTACTGACTTATAAGATTGTTCATGGACTGGCACCATCTTATCTGGCTGATCTGGTGGAACTTTACGTGCCGGCCCGGGCTTTGCGTTCGCAGGATGCGGGACTTCTCTGTGTTCCCAGGGTGAAGAAGAAGTCAGCAGGTCGGAGAGCTTTTTCGCATCGTGCACCACCCTGTGGAACAATCTTTCTGCGACCGTGAGACAGTCGGAGTCTGTGGACATTTTTAAGTCAAGACTGAAAACCTATTTTTATTCTCTTTCTTATGAATATGTTTTATTTTTTTTTATCTGTTTTATTCTTTTACTTCTGTTTTTAATCATGTATTAAATATTTATTTTTTTAATTTCATTTTTAATTATATATTTAAATTTTATGTTGAATTGTTTTATGTAAGGCGCCTTGAGATGGCTTTGCTGTGATTTGGCGCATTATAAGCTAATTAAATTGAAATATAGTGTACTAGTAAATTTCTACATAAATTCCTGGGTTTATAATCAATCAGGTCCCCAAAAATGTGTAAACAGACAAACAATGGATTTGGATAAATACTTTAAAACAAAGTGTAGCTTTCTGCAGAATAATTCCAACATCAGGTACATCAGAGGGAAAGCAAACTTCGGATCACGGTCATCATTTGGAGCCAGGTGAGTTGTAATTGTTGGCAGTCTTCTATAATTTCAACAGTGTGCTTTAATTCTGACTGAATGATTTTGTGACGTTTTTTCTAATTCCATGAAGGCAATACCTCTTCCAGTCCGACTCTTGCCGCTCTTTGGTAACGAGTACAAATTTGACAAAATCTCTTAGCAAGATGCAATGAAAAGGTAAAGCCTGAAAAATCAGACTGAGGAGCATGTGCTGGTGCGACACATTGGTGCAGCCACCACCATGCTCCAGAACTGCCCTGCAACCACCCAGGCAGACCACTGTTTCTTTTGTCACCCACAGCCAGTTGGACGTACCCTCAGCCTTGTCCGTAGTACAAATGTAAAAGGTTAAATGTATACCTTGGTTGTTAAATAAAAGAAAAAAAAAAACTGGTTCCCACAAATGTTTATTTGAGACTAAATGTGTATACTTGTGTACCCGATGGTGTTACTGTGTTCAGAATGCCATGTTAATTTTTTCACTCTGATCTGTTGATTTGTTTGCTCGTCACTGATTACTCAAGAATGCATGAACTGACTTTCATAAATGAGTATGCAAAGAAAGAGCAGGTCTGGATCTAGATCTTGCACAAAACCTTGCACAGTGGTGCATACTTTTTTCAGTCTTTGTCAATATTGAATGAAGTTTAGCAAACGACAAATCGTACATATATGAAGATGCCCATTGTTGCATTAGCTAGTAACTCAGCTGTGGTTTAGTTATAATTGGTCTGCATAGATCAGGGCAGGCCAACTCTGAACAGAATTGTGTACTTTTATGAGAGTGCTATTTTGAAAAGAAATGTGAAACTGCAAAGCAAACAGGTATTCATTCAGGGTACGTGTACACATTTCTTACAAAATTGGTGTTAGCTATATTATTATACGGCTGCAATACCACGTGCTCTCTGATTGGCTGATTACGGTTCTGATATTTTCCTATATCGGAGCGGTTTCCATGAAAATCGGTCCAAAACACACACTTTCTTTACAAACTAGAAGCTAAAAAAGCACAGATTGAAAGCTAACCAGCTAACAACCGGACCATCTGTTAGCAAGTTCTTCATGGAGGTGAAGCGAACAAGTCGGACTACAAGCCATCATCGGCTTTCATATTCGGGCGATACTGTAAGTTTGTGTATTTATATATAATAGCCATATAATAAATGAATTATTAACCTCACTTGCTCAGTCTGTACGGGGATATCAGACCTCCGTGTTTTTCTTACTGACAACATGTCGGTCTGATATTTCCCCATACAAACCTCACAGTCAGTTAATAATCCTTTAAAATTGGTTTCAGTCCTTCTCGATGTAGGAATTCAGAAATATGCATGCCATTGTCACCGGTAAGACAGTTGAATACTACCGCGATAGGTGATTTCATGCTTTTGCATTTTGGTGGTCTAAAATACACAAAGCAGGTAGTTTTGCAGACTGGAGTTTCATTCCATCTGTGACCACTACCTGGTTGTGTCTTTTAATAACACAGTTCATCTGCATTGTTCCAGTCCACCAAGTTATAAATGGGTGGTGGACATGGACTGCTGTCCATCCAGGGGTAGCCTTACATCCTCAAACATTACATGCTACAATATTCACGGATAAATACCTGTCCAATTGGCCTTTGATGGCCAAAGTGGACCACGGATGCTTCTGTTGTCAACCAACTTCTTCTGGTGACCATTAATGGTTCTTCATATATTAAAGTATTGTATGTTTTTTTTTTTCTTGGTGCTGACTCTGAAGGTTTTTTTTTTTAAGATCTCCTCTTTTGTCTATTGCTGATTAAGCAGTTGCCCTTCCAGCTTTCACCATGTTCACTTATGTGAAGTCCTATTTAGGCTCTGAGGCCGGTTGATTCTGAAGCTTATCTCTGGATTCCGTAGCAGAAAGCAGATGAGCGTATGGGACTCACTCGGATGAGACATTAGTCCGACGCAGGTTCCTTCTTTAGGCTAGTGCCAGTGCCCTTTTACAGCTGGGTGGACTGAGATGATACAGATTAAGTGTCTTGTCCAACGACACAGACGGGCAGCTTTATGTGGGTTTAATTAAATTCATAATTAATGTTGCACTTGAGTCTAAAACTTGAATTGGACTGTCAGATTCTCTCTTCCTGTATTTGAATTGTGAACGAACACGTAGCCCGTGTTACGCATCTACTCATAGAACAGATTTAATGTACTTACTAGAGATGTGGGCGTTTTTTATTTCAAAGCAGCGCAATTGCCATGAAACTGATCAAATCTCAGTGACGTGCGCTTTGGTGGAACATGAAACTGGTGTCATGCCTATGAATAAGGCTGGTCTTTGTAATGAATCTGTGAATGCTCAGCACTTAACCTGCAGGATTACACCGTCCTATCTAAACGGCAGGTTATGTCAGCATTCATCGGCATTATGAGGTTCCTCAAACATTGCTGACATTTTGCCTGCCTTGATTGCCTCGCCGTCGCCGTGTATTTGTGATACCAGCCTATGTAAATAAGGGAGCTCTGTCCTTCCGTTCCACCTTGCCTCAGAATTTGTTTAGGATTACAAATCTCATTTTTCCCCCAGCCCTGCTTGCTTTAAATCAGTCAGCTCATCTGCAGATCTTGGATCAGATAAACACCGCTGTTCAGCGTCTTTTTTTTTTACGTTCTGCAATTTGCAGAGAACCGGCGTAGCCTGCTCCTGTCACATCGCAGGCCGAAACAGGGTGGGGGAGAGGTGGGGCGGGTGATCAGGAGGCGTTGGCACCACTGTGGGTCGTGACAAGTGCACGAGGCATGGCAGAGAGAGAGAGAGAGAGAGAGAGAGAAAGAGCTCTAGGGGTTATCTCCCTAATTTCAAATCCATTCCAGGAGGGAAGACGGCGTGCTATTCCCATCTTTACAGAAAGATTTAGAGCGAAGCAGTTGACAGGGCAAAAAGGCAAGGACACAGCCTTTGTGTGGGAGATGAGTGACAAAATGAGTCATCGCCGTCAGTTGGGTTATGGAGTGTGATGAGGAACAAAGACTGTCGACCTGTCCGACAGGAAAGCTATTAGACCAAATCACACTCTATACCTATCTTTACCACTGCTGCTGTATTTCAGTCACCGTGCTGGAAAATAGAACGTCACAAAAACATAGTTAAAATCGCTCAACAATGCTGCCCCGAATGTGATTAATTCTATTTTCGCTTGTACTCTTCATTATTAAATATGAAAAATGTGGAGCGCTTTAAAAAGAAATGACACAAGGGCTGAGAATAAACCAGATTAGCGAAATGCTAAGTGAAGGAAGACTGACATCTCTTGCAGGTTCTCTTTGGTCACACTTCTCAAGTGCTCTCAGGCGTCGTGCTCCGACGCTGTGCCAGACAACCGCTGCTATTCCTGTGTTCAAAAATATGTATATTACATAATTTTGCTTCCGCTGCACGAGGTGCACAGGTTGCATTGAGGGCCGTCATTTTCCATCCGCGCAGAAAGCGACCTGGAAGGGGCCCGGGCAGAGCACCGAGTGTCCTCGCTTTGTACGACACGCCAATCTGTTGGGGTTGAGTCAGAACGGCCACTCACGAACGACTTCCTCTGTATCGACACAAGCTGCCTCCTTGCTGTGAGTCGTCAGCCTCTAATCTAGCATAACTGAAAATGAAGCAGACCAGAGCGTGTGGAGGTATTAGCATTTGAGCGTAGCATGCAGGAGGAAAAGCTTTTTACCAGCTCGCTGCACCCATATGGCATTAGCACATAAAATGCCACTGTTGACATTTTGGAAGCAGAACGCCTCAATGTGAGCAGTGCATGTATTAGTCATTACAGAGGATACTTGATCCAGTATCGACAGTGATTCACTCAAGTATCACCTCATCAAAAGATTCCCAGCTTTCGCTGGGCTTTACGGTTTTTGTTTTGCACTGGGTGGGAGGTGCAGTTTTGTCTGGCTCTAGAATTCTCCACTTTGTGTTCTTTGAGCAAAAAACTGGACTTTAACTCCAGACCTGTTGGTGGTGCTGTAATGCAAGACTGTGAACCTCAATATCAAAAAAGAAAATGTTGGTAGCTTTACCTTTTCAAAGCCAAGCTCCAACCTCGGCCCATCAAAAAAAGAAGTGTTCCACAAGAGGAAAAAGCTGCAGTTCCTTGAACGGCAAGCCAACAGGTTGCCGGAGAAGCCCATGTTAAACAGGCCACCTTGAGAGAATCATGTTGTTTACAATCGAATGCAAAAAAAACAACAAAAAAAAACAATTTCAATATGCCTCTATCGCTAGTTTCTCCTCTCCATGACAGCTGTATGGGAGCAATTTTTATTTATTTTTATAATTCATTTAAGATTTTTTTTAAATCCATATAGCTATGCATAATTTGGGGCATGGTCACTTTGATTGGCAGTGTGTCCCAATAAACGGAGAATTCAGATCTCTGGTTGCAGACACTGTTATCTGTAGCTGCTAGCTGTTGTGGACCGAATGGTTAGCATTATACAGTACATATCTATAATAATAAGGCTTGTTGTGTAGTTAACTGTTGCAGTCGATCATCTCAGACATCTGCCTTGCTCTACTTCTGTCAAGTGAAACGTTCTTGTTTTGTATGTTAGCACTATTAGCGGCTGTCGGTAGCTTGATGATGTTAGGTCCAGTAAATCCACGATCACTGAAGAAATAAGATGGTCATAATTTAATCCATATCACTGGTCATTATTTTACAAGAATAAATACAAGATCTGAATGAAATATGAACCATTTTAAGGGAAATCCTTTCATTGTGGTGGATATTTGGTCCAATGGTTTGGGTGACATTTCTCAAACTCTGTTGAGAAGAACCGAATATGTTCTGTTTGAGTGTTTGACAGACACCAAGTGTGATGACATCACAGTTTTGCCAGTCTGCCAAATCTCCAGCAGCTCTGAAAAGTACCATCCGCTGAAAAGCAGCCCAGCAGAAAAAAGGACACACTTGCTCTTCTCTTGTCAAAATATATTTCTACTGTCTCCCTCTGCTGCGAACCTCTTTGTCACAGTCAAAAACATTAACTTGTCATTGCTGATTTGATCCTGCATTGGATGTCAAAAGGACCACAAACTCCATTTGGCAAGTAGTCACACCACTCCACAGTGAAGTATGAAGTACTGGAAAGCCATCCTTCAATAAAAATACATGTATTACATGAAAAATGACTTGAGTAAACGTGCAAGCTAACTATTAGAATATTACTCGTAAATATACAAAGCAACAGATGCTAATTTAAGTGTCATAAAATAAACTTTTGATCTTAAATATCCTTAAAGGTATTGTCGAAGAAAACTCTAGAGTAAGATTTTGAAAATACACAGTCAAAAAGGTCTAAGCCCCTTCTGCCAGATCTCCGCCAGAGTACAAGAATGCACATTGCCTGCTTGGAGAACTAGATACGTTCTTCTCATAACCACCAAAGACCAAAATAAATGACATTGTCACTCATGCCATTCAAAGCTGATATTTCAACGTAGTACCAGTGTGATTAACTAGCCTGTCCAGCAGAAATTGGGCCACCATGGTGACAGTTTGAGGTCTTTGTGGTTCTTGGTTCTCGGACACGGAGAAGTTGTGGCAAAGGGGCACTGTGGAGTGATAGCTTTTGGCTTGCAAAGTTAAAATTCCTGCATATCCGCTTGCATCCGCTTTGCGCTAACCCTTGAGGTTTGATAAGACTTTGAAGATGCGGACGTAGCAGCTAAAGAAACGTAACTGGTTTACATTGTTAAATTTGAGCCGTTAACCAATCACAATGAACATTATAGTCGCTTTCACTCGTTTCTAAGCAAGAGCCGCATGTTAATGTAGTTGCGTCGTTGACCACCTTAAAATCCATTTCAGATTCTGTATTGGTGAATTCTTTTTGAATTTTTTTTAAATCTCAGTGCTTTTTGTACAATATCAAAGTATTTTGTACAGTATCAAAGCAGAACGTTTGACTACATTACGCCTGTTCTGGCATCCCTTCACTGGCTTCCAGTCACTGCAAGATCAGATTTTAAAGTACTGTTATTAGTTTATAAAATTGTTCATGCACTTGCACCTCCCTATCTGGCTGATCTGGTAAGGCCCTATGTACCAGCTCGAGCCCTGCGTTCACAGGGTGCAGGACTTTTATGTGTTCCCAGGGTGAATAAAAAGTCTGTCGGTCACAGAGCTTTATATTACCGTGCCCCTGCTCTGTGGAACGATCTCCCAGCACACATTCGGCAGTCGGATACTGTGGAGACTTTTAAGTCACGTTTAAAGACTCATTTGTTTTCCTTTTTTTATCATTAGTGTCATGATGTGTTTTTATTCTTGTATTCTTTTATGGTTCTTTTTATTGTGTTTTAAATTTTTAATTCAGTTTTTTCTGTTTTTATTATGTTGTGTGAAGTGCCTAGAGACGATCTAATCGTGAATTGGTGCGATATGAATTAATAAATTTGAATTTTTGAAATAAAATTTTGCTCAAGTTCGTTGCAGCCCTCCTGGATTAAAAATAAGTTTGATTCCGAAATTGCAAACATTGTTTAAAAAGTAAAACAGCGAATTACTGATATTCATAAACACGAGATAAGTACAGTAAGAGTGAAGTATGATTACCAGGTTAGGTTGCACCCTGTGATGCTACAGATACAGACCTCGATGCCTGACCCTAAGTTTTCGCTCTATTTCACAGCCCCTCCTCCTCTAAATAATCTCCTGATAAGAAAGAACACAGCTGGTGATTAATTATACCTATTGTGCATGTGGACTGATATACTCCCTCCGAACATCCATCTTTAACCCCCCCTTTCCTCGCTTCTCGTCCTCACGTGACCATTTGGCTCTGATAGTTTTCAGAGGCACATAAAAGCTAGTCAGCTGTAAAGCTAAATGACAGTCGTTTGCTCTCCACATACTCTTCTAATGTTACACGCCACTTTAAGGACTATTGGTCGTTCTGTAGTTATAAAGTGACTCATTCTTTCATAATTGAAAGTGATGGAAGGGAACATAAGAAAGGGCATAAATCACTAATTGAGCTTCATTTTTCTCTTTCTTCTCTCCATCCTCCGCTGCCTTCTTTCTTTCTCATCCTTTCACCCTTTCCAGTGCTTGCACAGAATCAGATAGATGGCGGCCATAATCTACTTTTCCATTTCTGTATCCGTCTTCATTCGGAACGTCAGGTGGTTGTTGGCAGCGTTTTTCAGCATGCATTGTTTGTTTTGCTCAATTGATTAAAAAAAGATGTTGTCTCATGCATTGTGACGGGGCATTTCCTCCAGAGACGGCAGAGTTATTACAAAGCGGCGGCATGGACACCCGTTGATGTATTGTGCTGGGGTTTGGGACGAGGCGAAAGGAGCAGGAAAAGGGCGTGCTTGGTTAGCACTTTAAGACTGAGAGGAAACAGAGTCACTGGCAAACGTGCCAACTTCATTACACAGCCCTAAAAATGACAGCGACTAGAGTGGCACGTCTTCTACCGTGTTCTGTCCTCTCAATCATCTTCCCATCAAATACCCCTGTAGTAGTGTTCACTTGCACGTTGCTTTTGCTAACAGGTTGTCATAGCACCGCTGCATGGTTGTCGGTGTCAAGTAATTGCATCATGTCTGAAGTGGAGAATGCGATGATGATGGCTTACGTTGTCACTGGCAACACCTTGTCTGAAGTTTCTCAAGTTGTTAAGGAGGGTCCAAATCAGAGAGACGAGTGGAGACTTTGATTAACTGTGATTTCAGCCCCCATCACCTGAAAACTTTGGATTTTAACCCTCCAGAGAGATTCCAGCAGATGGCTGTTGAGCATGTACATTCTGTGAATGCATAAACCCTCCATGGCAGTTGGTGGTACTAGTCTACGTCATTCTGAGAGTATTGTATCAGCAGTGGCTTTATGAACCTTTTAGTTTTTAGTCACTGTAGTGACCAAGTGGTTTGTGCGCTTGGTTTCAGTGTGGAAGATTGCCACTTCAAACTCCACCCCTGCCACGTTTCTCCATGTACTGTGGAGTTGCATCAGGAAGAGCATCCGGTATAAAACCTGTGCCAAATCAACATGCAGAGCCATCTTGAATCTACCGTGGTTACCCTGAGTGGTAGGGGGAAGGGAGCAGCCGACGGGAATTATTTATAGTTTTTAGTTAACTGTAACTGAGCGCGACATTCAGGTCAGTGTTCTGCTAACATGGTATCTAGCTAGCACCACACAAATGCAAATGAACCGAATTTAGTAACCTTAAGTCACCTTGACACTTGCATAAACTTAATCCCCGCACTGCCGTGCAATTTTTTTATGCCAGTGTGACCCGCGTTGTCCCGCTGGATGACGTGCTACATAAAATAAACATTTCACAGCCGTTGACACATTGCTCTCAGAATTTCTGATGAAACCATCCCTCATCGCTCCCAAAATCATACAGAAATTATCTACAGCCTGAGGTTGGCTCAATTTGTATTGTAATGGATTGGTAAAACAGTTGTATTTTCATTCCAACTTATGAGTTAGATAATGTATCTGCAAAAAATTATGTTTATTATAGATGTAACATATTGTCAGAATTGGTCAGATGCGCTGTGCGCAAGGGAACACATTGACACAGTGCTTTTGAATAGGTTGTTCAACATTCACGATTAGTTGGCAAAATTAATGCACACCAGAAGTTTTGAACATTTCAAAATTTTCTTTGCGCACTGGCACAAAGCTGCGCGCAGTTTACGGCGTATTTGCATGCCAGTGCGGGAATCAAATTCGTGCAAATGTCAAGGCAGCTATACCATTGGGCGTCAATGCTCTTCAGGCTTTGACCTGCCTGGCCTGTCCAATGGTAGGGTAAACCCCTTAATGGGGGAAAAATGGTCATTTATGGTTGAAAGTAAAAATGTTTGCAGTCTGAGATAAAACTACATTATTCCCTTGGAATGTCACTCATGATATTTGAGTGATTATAGTCTTTTTATTTCTTTGCTGTCTTTTTTTTTTTTTTTGAATAACAAAATAAACAAGGGCTTCCTAATCCCCCCCATCAAAGCATTTCGTGTTTTGCTCATTTCCTCTTGTTGTACTTGAAGTCACCTCATTACTGTTAAAACATGTCTGAACAGAGAAATCATGTCTTGCTGTTTAGATTTCTTCTCTGCTGCGTCTCATACATTTTAAAACTGCTGTTTGAATAAATGGCAACTCCTCCACAGGGTGATGCAATGCGCTCCATCCAAACTTTTCATTCCTTATTAAGAACGGCTGAAAATATGGGAGAAAAAAAAACATGCACAAATACCAACAGTCCCCCTCTTGGGACACACCAAGTGTATTATGGAATACAAAAGACACGGTGCATTGTTCTGGGTGTCGTGTCCTCTGTAATCTCAAATTGATCTTGTACATCGGCTGTAAGAGATGTGAGCATCGCTGTGTTATGCCCCTGTATCTCCCTCCTGTTTGCCAATCAGCAGAAGATATCTGATCTGAGATAAGTATGCAGGTCAGTGTTGGCGTCGTCCGAAAGCAGACCTAGTTTTTCGCCATGTGGACTAACTGGCGTTTGACAGGTCCCCACCTTTGTCTAACTGGCAGCTCTCCATTGACAAGGTATATGGGGTCAGAGCTTTGGTCTCCTTTGCTTCTAATTGGAGCACCTAGCCATTATCTGGTGGTTCGAGACCTTGGCTGGCAGGGGATGAACCGTTAACCTCTATGAGGTGGGAGTGGAATCTTCGGCGACTTGTCTACAACACAATGATGGCCTTCTTTTGGCACCAAGGCGAGCCATTTGTTTTTGAGTAATCTGCATCTACTCAGGCAGTGAGGATTGTTGAGGGAGGACTACCTTGTGTAGGCATTTAAGAGGGTAAATAGTGAAGTACATCAAGGGTAGGTATGGTAAACCATCAGTGCCTCAACCCTAAACAAATGAGGGTAAATGACCTTCAGACGGTTATCTGTTAACCTGTCCTGCTAGGAGTTCTCCTAGCTTTGATTCCGTGCTCCTCTTGCTGCGCCTTGTTTCCACACTACACGAGGCACCTCGCACTGAAACGCCACAGGGGTGCTGACCGTATTTATATAAGTCTGTATTGCTGTGTAAGTGTGCAAACCCCCTCCTGCCAAGCAGAGGCGTAAAGGAATCCCGTCACCCGTTAAGTTGAGGGAAAGCACAGTACATACGTGAATTGATCCCTGTTTATAAAGGCATTCACATTTCCTGTCTGCTGGATTGTGGATTTGTGCAGGATTACAGATAAATCTCATAATTTGCGTGAGACCCCAGAGGCAGGGAGGAGAATATGAACGTACAAAGGGACTGACCTCCAAAGTCCTCCTTAAGGCTTGTGTATTACCTGTGTGACTTCTTTATGCATAACTTACAAAGTGTGAAGATGTGAATGATGTAAAATTGTAACTGCTTAGTTTTCCTGCTTTTTTTTTGCCTCACTACAGAGTTGTCTGGGTGTCTTGGAGACTTCCCTCACTCATCATATTCATGCGGAGTCATTTAGGCAATAAACCTGTTGTGTCTGATTTGTGGACGTTCATGCTAAAATTTACGGTCGCAAATTGAGTTTTACCTGCAACACGTTAGCGGAACCGGTAAAACGGATATTTGCGACCGTAATCCAGCTTGAACGTCCGCAAATCATCACACACAACAGGGTTATTCCCATTCTAATCCAATTCCACCGTTTGCACGGTTTATTTTTCTGCAAGTAATTCAGTAGCAACAGCGTCTTCATGCCAAATTGGAAATTCTGTGAGCAGAACCACAGATTTCTCCATCTCATAAGCTGCACTGAGTTAAATCCATGCTAAATCCATCCAGTTAAATCCATTAAATCCACTTATTTCTGTGTCGTCGCTTCGCCAGTTTCTCTCACTCTCAGCTGACAGCGCCGTTATTGACACCTGTGCAGTAATGCAGTCAGGCGGCGGAGTTATACCTCAAATTTGAAGCGGTCAAATATTTTGCCACCGTCTACTCGATATTTTATGGTCTGAAATCTCACACGATTAATGAATCAGATTTACGGAACAAATGTAATTCGATTAGAATCAGCTTTTAAAAACCTATTAGACAGGTTTACCATGCAGTAACACAGTTTATATTTCTTATTTATTGATGTAAATGAACGGCAAATGTAAATTTGCTTATGTTAGCATGCTAATTTTAACACTTCAGTGGCTACTTCATTCAAAAATGCCTCAACATCATGAGTATGCAGTTTTGCACTTTATTATTGTGTACATACATGTTGATGTCGATTGAAATGTGTAATTATGTGGGATAAAGTTCTTTCTTTTTTTTTTTTTTTTTTGCCTGATGTCATGGCACAAATTAAGTTTGGTTTATGAGCCAAATAGCTTTAACATGTATTATGCTCAGTCAGTATTCAGTACTGGTGACGATATGCATGTTATGAAGTTAACATAGCATTGTATCCTATTATGCCAAGTCCAAGTTAGCATAATCATGCAAGTAGGTTAGCATGGCAGCGTGGCCATGTTGTTGTAAATTTGTTCATGCTAGCATGCTAATTATTACACGTCAGTGGGCAGTTTATTCAAGCATGTACATCATGGGTTATTCTTTCACACAAGTGACAGGTCGGTTTAATGGATGCAGCAAGCATCTGTTGCAAACCATGTTTATGTTGGGCTCAGTGCTCAGGGCTTTTTTTTTTACATTTACAATAAAATACCTTTAAACCAATAATGGCCCTCAAAAAAAAAAAAAAAAAAGCTATTGCAGGTGGCTTTGGTATCGGCTTACGGAGTACCACATTTTCAGTTACCGCCAACCTTGCTTAGATTTTGCGATATCGCTTTGGTTTCTTTTGGTGCCATAACTTGCCTAAGGAGGAAAAAAAAAAAAAAAAAAAAAATCACTCGACGCACAAGTACATTCTTAAGCCTGTTTTCACCAACAAGATGTCACAATTTAATGACTGGATTTCATGCAAAAGGGGAGTTTCAGATTCTGTATCATCTGTTTACATGCTACTTGAAATCCTTGCCACTATTAGAACCTTTAATTTGAAAGTTGGCTGAGCTTGATAAATATTTATGCACTTGTGTTTGGTCATATCAAAGTTTGGCAGTTACGATGAACCCAAGGTGAAAATTAGCCGTGTAATCACAAATGGATTATGCAAATTAAAGATCAATTGCATTTCCCTTGTTTTCCAGAAAATCCAGGGACTTTGTTACCGTACGCTTTAGGCTATCAAGGTGAGTTTGCAGAGAGCCAGCAGGGTTTCTCATCTTGCTCCAGCGGGTAACAAGCTTATTTTCCATACGTAGCCAGGTGCATGTTTTAAGATAGAGCCTTAACGGCGTGGTGTGGTGGTGAATTCCAATTGAGCCAAGCCCAGGCACAATAACGCCATTATGAATTCAGCCCATGATGTTGATGGCATCCATATCACACTCCGAGGGGCTGGAAAAAAAGAGCCTGACATCTGTTTCAAGCACACTCCAGCCTTTACATCTCTCCACAAAGTCACGGGTTGGGAGGCGCACGTCTGGCTTTCCTTGATTAAAATATGTCAACAAGCTTAACTGCTGGCTTTGAAACTTGCGCCTCTGTCTTTGTAATTCTCTTGATGACTGGTGTATTTCCAGTTTTTTTTTCCAATCACGACTACCCCCTTGATGATGAAGCTGGCTTGAAATGAAAACACCTAGTTAGCGTCATGTGTTAACTAAGCGTTAACTCTTTCAGACTCGACAATGAATTATGGTTCCTTCTTTCTTGACATCCTTTGCCTATTTTATTCTGGCATCAATGACTTGGGGATTTGTGCCTTAAGGTTGAGTTTTGGGTCGAATGTCTTGCCTAAGGGTTCTTTAACACTGCCAACTCTTTGGTTAATAGATCGCCTGCTATATGACTACTTGTATTGGCACCAAACCAAACTGTCAAGCCTCTGTTGCTCCTTTTCTAGACTTCTCTCATTTGTTTAAGTGTGTTTAGTTCATAGATGGGCTATAAACACGACAGAGAGAGAGAGTACAAACTGCATTTAAGGTTTGAGTGTTGTGGCGGATAAAGGCGGAGGTGTCCCATTGCTTTGGAAATAGTGCCTTTCTTCAAGGCCGCCGCCTCTTTTCATTGCTGAAGGTCAGGATAAATAATCAATAACATAAAAAAAAAGAGGCTCCCTGTCCTCAAGTCCATTGTGCATTTGACTTTGTGCCCCTTGACAATTAAAATCGGTGGAGTCATTAATGTTCAAGTAGCCTTGAATCCCATTAGCATTGTTCCACATGAATATAAGGAAACCCAATGCAGGCTTGAGGTTTGCCATCGTCGGGTCATGACATAGGCAGGAAGAGGCACTAAAAGCGACAACTCCGCCTACTAGGATAGCTTACACAGAGCAGCACCGCGCCCTCCCCTCATGTCCGAGCACCGCTGGACTTCATGGTTATTTTTAAAAACGGGGAGAAAACAATCACGGCTGAGACGGAGGGAGCCAAAAACAAAATGTGAAGGCTGGCTCCTTCTTCATTGTGCTTGGTCACTATCAAATGTGGCACCTTGAACAATTCAGTCAGTGATACTGAAAGTGCAGCATGTGTCAGCAACCCTGCCTGCGAATACTCCCAGAAGGCACTGGCTCCCCCGGTGGCAGGTCACACTATAAAAAGAACAATCAGAGTGGCCTGATGGAACTAATTTCATCTGGCCTTTAATGTTCCATCTCTTCTTTCTCTCACACATACACATGTGGACATTTATGCCTTGTATGTACTCCCTCGCCCTCCCTTTGTCTCTGCCGTCTGTCTCTTACCTCACCTCTCCGTACCTTCCTCCCCAGTTGCTCTCTCTTCCTCGTTCCCCTGTTTTCCCTGCTCTTGTCAGGCTTTCCTTTACCTTTGGCTGTGCAGTCACGTTTCATCTCCGTGCATGACTCATTCTGCTCAGTAAGCTCCAAAGTAAGCAGATTTGTCCATCTCCCCCTCCCCCCCAAACCTTTAAGAAGGCTATTGTGATTCATGGAGGAAACCCTTCAGAGCAAATATTCTCTGGGCATTTCATGTATAAACATGGCTGACTTTCTATTACTGGGGGGGGGGGGGGGGTGAGAAAATGCAAATGTGTAGCACATTGATTCAGTACGTAACAACCAATAAATGTTTTGATGCATTGCTCCCGAGCCGACCAAGTATCCCAAATGGACACAGTCTTGTGATGATCCTTGAATAAGGTTCCGCTAATGCACAAGACAGAGTTGTCATTCCAGCTAATTTTTGGGAGGGGATTTTGTTGTCAAGAGTCCTGTTCATGACAGAAATAAGCAAAATTATATAGCCTATTAATATATATGTCTGTTAACTGGATGCAAAATCCTTATTCCAATAGCTCCTCTGCATGAATCAGAAAGAGTTACAGAGAGTGTTTAGACATATTCAGGCCCAGGAGGATGTTAATGTCATGTTTACTTGCTCCCTTCTAAATTTCACTGGTCACTCTTTGAAAAGTAGATGGACAACAGTGCCAATTTATTTGGACACCACTGCATTTCTGGTGCTGTTGGATCTTAGTGCTGCGTTTGATATGGATCACTGTATTCTACTTGATAGGATGGAGAATCATTTTGGGATGACTGATAATGCCCTTGCATGCTTGACATCATACCTGACGAGTCGTTCTCACTGTGTTTTGTACAACAACATGACCTCAAACCTTAGTGACATGAAATTTGGGGTTCCACAGGGGTCTGTCTTAGGCTCCCCTGCTGTTCTTCCTTTATATAGCAACCCCTCACCACATATTGCGGTGTTTTGGAATGACCTTTCATTGCTATGCTGATGATACTCGGTTATACATGCCGATAACTGCTGGCAATCTCAGCCACATAAAATCTTTAGAGGATTGCCTTGCTACAGTGAGAAGCTGGATGTCGAGCAATTTCCTGCTTTTAAACTCTGACAAGACAGAAATGATGGTTCTTGGTCTAGTGAGACATTTTCATCAATTTGCTCAGTTAACGCTTAGCCTAGGCTCGTATGTCATACATCACACTGAGAAAGTGAGGAACCTTGGGGTAGTTTTTGATTGTACATTGTCCTTTGACCTCCACATTAGATATATTACGAGGACTACTTTCTTCCACCTGTGAAATATAGCGATGATTCGTCCCATCCTGTCTATGGCTGATGCGGAGACCCTGATTCATGCATTTGTTTCTTCTAGATTGGACTACTGCAGTGTTCTATTTTCTGGGTCCCGCAGTCCAGCATTAGGGGTCTCCAATGGGTTCAAAATACTGCTGCCAGACTTTTGACAGGAAGCAGAACGTTTGACCACATTACACCCATTCTGGCATCTCTGCATTGCTTTCTTGTCCCTGTGACAGCAGATTTTAAGGCTTTGCTGTTAACTATAAAATTATTCAAGGACTAGTACCTCCCTACTTAGCTGACCTACGTAAACCCTACATACCGGCCTGGGCTCTATGTTCTCATTGTGCTGGACTACTTTGTGTCCCTAAGGTGAATAAAAAGTCTGCGGGTCACAGAGCTTTCTCTTATCGTGCCCCTGTTCTGTGGAATGATCTCCCTGCATCAATAAAACAATCAGATGTTGTAGAGACATTCAAGTCCAGACTTAAGACACAGTTATTCTCCCTCTCGTATGGCTAGCATATTGGCATAGTATGGAACTAGGCTTCCTATCCTTTTAAATTAATTTTATTAGGAATGGAACAGGTCTCAGTTTCAGCTTGATCTAAATTCTGGGTCTGTTAGTGAAGCTTAGGGCAAGCAGCTTTAGTATTAGTAGTAGTAGACCTTACTACTAGTAAGGTCTGCTAATAAGTAGACCTTACTTAGTACCAAGTAGACCCCAGCATTTTCTCTGCTTTCCTGTTGATTTGCTTCTGATGAATTACATCTGAGGTGTGGTTTTTCCAGCCAACTGATTCAGCTCTTTTTCTCTCTGAGGTGCATTGGGCAATGCACAGGAGTGGAGTCTGCGGACAATGGGATGCTGGACTGACTGCGAGATGCTACGCCTGAAGCTGATGCAACAGATGATGTTTTGCTTTCCTGTTTTCTGTTTCTTCAGTGTTGTAAAACTACCCCTACGCCTACCCCTTTAAAACAAGCGGTAAGGTGAAGGGGTATGCCTCTAGCCCTATGAATTGAGACACCCCTCCGCCTTTGGGGGAAAAAAAAAAAAACTGTCCATCTCAAATTGCCGTCTTCACTGTTTGTCAACATGGCATCCAAAGCTAAATTTGTTGCAGTAGCCTGATTGCTCTTTTTATTTTCTCACCTTTCTGCGTAAATGCAAAGAAATAGAAGAAGTCGCAGATTTCTTTGGCATGTCACAATCATGTCGGAGAATTTTGTGGTATTAATAATTAATTTAATTCATAATTTAGAATAATAATTAATAGTATTAATAATTAATTAATTAGCCATTAACAATAGCAATAATGTTAATTGATTAATCATTAATTGATTGATTAGTAATTAATTAATTAGTAATTAAAATAAACACTTGAAATATATCAGTTTGTGTAGAATGAATGTATACATTATACAATTTTCACTTTTTGAATGGAATTACTGAAATAAATCACCTTTTTCATGATATTCTAATTATATGATCAGCACCTGTATGTATGTTATGGGCTGCATCGAGTTCTGTTAACCTTATATTTCTTCTTCAAATTCTCCCATTTTTTGCATCCAGCCCTATTTCATTTAGAAATTTCCTTAACAAATAATATCAGTCTATTAGGACATCAGGTTATGTGTTATACATATACATGTGTGTGTGTATATTTTCCAACTTACTCCCATTGGTGAAACTTCTCCTCATTTTCAGCAGTAAGCTCCTCCTACCCCTCCAAACGGAGTGTGCATCCAGATTCACTCCGTTTGAAGGAGTTTGTAGCCCTCCGCCTACCCCTCCGCCTCACTCCAAAAAGACAATTGAGACACCCCTCTGTCTCTCGTGCCCACGCAAAATGGAGGGGAAGGGGTAAGGGGAAGGGCCGAGGGGTAGAATTGAGATTCAGCCTTAGAATGGCCAAAGCATTGGGTCACTCCTCTGAGTCTGGTCTGCTTGAGGTTTCTTCCTCAATATTGTCAGAGGGAGTTTTTCTTTACCACTGTTGCCTGTGTGCTTGCTCTAGAGGTTGGTAAGGTTAGACCTTACTTGTGTGAAGCGCCTTGAGAGAGAGCTTTGTTGTGATTTGGCGCAATATAAAATGAAATAAATTTGAAATTGAAGGCAAAAGGGGGTCCAACCCGTAACCAGAAATGTGTACCCGATAAAGTGGCTGGTGAGTGTATAGTCACTGTGAATAAATGCAGCTTAACTGATAAATATGTCTTAAATTAAGTTTATCTTAGGGGAGAACTGCAGTCCAAATGGACTGAAAATCTTATATGCAGTTACAGTCTTAGAAGTAGGCCGAAATATACTCAACAAAAATATAAACGCAACACTTTTGGTTTTGCTCCCATTTTGTATGAGATGAACTCAAAGATCTAAAACTTTTTCCACATACACAATATCACCATTTCCCTCAAATATTGTTCAAAAACCAGTCTAAATCTGTGATAGTGAGCACTTCTTTGCTGAGATAATCCATCCCACCTCACAGGTGTGCCATATCAAGATGCTGATTAGACACCGTGATTAGTGCACAGGTGTGCCTTAGACTGCCCACAATAAAAGGCCACTCTGAAAGGTGCAGTTTTGTTTTATTGGGGGGGGGGGGATACCAGTCAGTATCTGGTGTGACCACCATTTGCCTCATGCAGTGCAACACATCTCCTTCGCATAGAGTTGATCAGGTTGTCAATTGTGGCCTGTGGAATGTTGGTCCACTCCTCTTCAATGGCTGTGCGAAGTTGCTGGATATTGGCAGGAACTGGTGCACGCTGTCGTATACACCCGTCCAGAGCATCCCAAACATGCTCAATGGTTGACATGTCCGGTGAATATGCCGGCCATGCAGGAACTGGGACATTTTCAGCTTCCAAGAATTGTGTACAGATCCTTACAACATGGGGCCGTGCATTATCCTGCTGCAATATGAGGTGATGTTCTTGGATGTATGGCACAACAATGGGCCTCAGGATCTCGTCACGGTGTCTCTGTGCATTCAAAATGCCATCAATAAAATGCACCTGTGTTCTTCGTCCATAACAGATGCCGGCCCATACCATAACCCCACCGCCACCATGGGCCACTCGATCCACAACATTGACATCAGAAAACCGCTCACCCACATGACACCACACACGCTGTCTGCCATCTGCCCTGAACAGTGTGAACCGGGATTCATCCGTGAAGAGAACACCTCTCCAACGTGCCAAACGCCAGCGAATGTGAGCATTTGCCCACTCAGGTCGGTTACGACGACGAACTGGAGTCAGGTCGAGACCCCGATGAGGACGACGAGCATGCAGATGAGCTTCCCTGAGATGGTTTCTGACAGTTTGTGCAGAAATTCTTTGGTTATGCAAACCGACTGTTTCAGCAGCTGTCCGAGTGGCTGGTCTCAGACGATCTTGGAGGTGAACATGCTGGATGTGGAGGTCCTGGGCTGGTGTGGTTACACGTGGTCTGCGGTTGTGAGGCTGGTTGTACTGCCAAATTCTTTGAAACGCCTTTAGAGACGGCTTATGGTAGAGAAATAAACATTCAATACACGAGCAACAGCTCTGGTTGACATTCCTGCTGTCAGCATGCCAATTGCACGCTCCCTCAAATCTTGGGACATCTGTGGCATTGTGCTATGTGATAAAACTGCACCTTTCAGAGTGGCCTTTTATTGTGGGCAGTCTAAGGCACACCTGTGCACTAATCATGGTGTCTAATCAGCATCTTGATATGGCACACCTGTGAGGTGTGATGGATTATCTCAGCAAAGGAGAAGTGCTCACTATCACAGATTTAGACTGGTTTGTGAACAATATTTGAGGGAAATGGTGATATTGTGTATGTGGAAAAAGTTTTAGATCTTTGAGTTCATCTCATACAAAATGGGAGCAAAACCAAAAGTGTTGCGTTTATATTTTTGTTGAGTGTATTTGTTTGAGTGCATAATAGCAAGCAACAGCAAGCCGCCCCGCCCCGGCTCGTAGCATGGGCCGGGGCGGAGGATTAGCAGCAATCTTCCATTCCAGCTTATTAATTAATCAAAAACCCAGACAGAGCTTTAATTCATTTGAAAGCTTGTCTCTTAGTCTTGTCCATCCAAATTGGAAGTCCCAAAAACCAGTTTTATTTGTTATTATCTATCGTCCACCTGGTCGTTACTGTGAGTTTCTCTGTGAATTTTCAGACCTTTTGTCTGACTTAGTGCTCAGCTCAGATAAGATAATTATAGTGGGCGATTTTAACATCCACACAGATGCTGAGAATGACAGCCTCAACACTGCATTTAATCTATTATTAGACTCTATTGGCTTTGCTCAAAAAGTAAATGAGTCCACCCACCACTTTAATCATATCTTAGATCTTGTTCTGACTTATGGTATGGAAATTGAAGACAACAGTATTCCCTGAAAACTCCCTTCTGTCTGATCATTTCTTAATAACATTTACATTTACTCTGATGGACTACCCAGCAGTAGGGAATAAGTTTCATTACACTAGAAGTCTTTCAGAAAGCGCTGTAACTAGGTTTAAGGATATGATTCCTTCTTTATGTTCTCTAATGCCATATAACAACACAGTGCAGAGTAGCTACCTAAACTCTGTAAGGGAGATGGAGTATCTCGTCAATAGTTTTACATCCTCATTGAAGACAACTTTGGATGCTGTAGCTCCTCTGAAAAAGAGAGCTTTAAATCAGAAGTGTCTGACTCCGTGGTATAACTCACAAACTCGTAGCTTAAAGCAGATAACCCGTAAGTTGGAGAGGAAATGGCGTCTCACTAATTTAGAAGATCTTCACTTAGCCTGGAAAAAGCGTCTGTTGCTCTATAAAAAAGCCCTCCGTAAAGCTAGGACATCTTTCTACTCATCACTAATTGAAGAAAATAAGAACAACCCCAGGTTTCTTTTCAGCACTGTAGCCAGGCTGACAAAGAGTCAGAGCTCTATTGAGCTGAGTATTCCATTAACTTTAACTAGTAATGACTTCATGACTTTCTTTGCTAACAAAATTTAACTATTAGAGAAAAAATTACTCATAACCATCCCAAAGACGTATCGTTATCTTTGGCTGCTTTCAGTGATGCCGGTATTTGGTTAGACTCTTTCTCTCCGATTGTTCTGTCTGAGTTATTTTCATTAGTTACTTCATCCAAACCATCAACATGTTTATTAGACCCCATTCCTACCAGGCTGCTCAATGAAGCCCTACCATTATTTAATGCTTCGATCTTAAATATGATCAATCTATCTTTGTTAGTTGGCTATGTACCACAGGCTTTAAGGTGGCAGTAATTAAACCATTACTTAAAAAGCCATCACTTGACCCAGCTATCTTAGCTAATTATAGGCCAATCTCCAACCTTCCTTTTCTCTCAAAAATTCTTGAAAGGGTAGTTGTAAAACAGCTAACTGATCATCTGCAGAGGAATGGTCTATTTGAAGAGTTTCAGTCAGGTTTTAGAATTCATCATAGTACAGAAACAGCATTAGTGAAGGTTACAAATGATCTTCTATGGCCTCGGACAGTGGACTCATCTCTGTGCTTGTTCTGTTAGACCTCAGTGCTGCTTTTGATACTGTTGACCATAAAATTTTATTACAGAGATTAGAGCATGCCATAGGTATTAAAGGCACTGCGCTGCGGTGGTTTGAATCATATTTGTCTAATAGATTACAATTTGTTCATGTAAATGGGGAATCTTCTTCACAGACTAAAGTTAATTATGGAGTTCCACAAGGTTCTGTGCTAGGACCAATTTTATTCACTTTATATATGCTTCCCTTAGGCAGTATTATTAGACGGTATTGCTTAAATTTTCATTGTTACGCAGATGATACCCAGCTTTATCTATCCATGAAGCCAGAGGACACACACCAATTAGCTAAACTGCAGGATTGTCTTACAGACATAAAGACATGGATGACCTCTAATTTCCTGCTTTTAAACTCAGATAAAACTGAAGTTATTGTACTTGGCCCCACAAATCTTAGAAACATGGTGTCTAACCAGATCCTTACTCTGGATGGCATTACCCTGACCTCTAGTAATACTGTGAGAAATCTTGGAGTCATTTTTGATCAGGATATGTCATTCAAAGCGCATATTAAACAAATATGTAGGACTGCTTTTTTGCATTTACGCAATATCTCTAAAATCAGAAAGGTCTTGTCTCGGAGTGATGCTGAAAAACTAATTCATGCATTTATTTCCTCTAGGCTGGACTATTGTAATTCATTATTATCAGGTTGTCCTAAAAGTTCCCTAAAAAGCCTTCAGTTAATTCAAAATGCTGCAGCTAGAGTACTGACGGGGACTAGAAGGAGAGAGCATATCTCACCTATATTGGCCTCTCTTCATTGGCTTCCTGTTAATTCTAGAATAGAATTTAAAATTCTTCTTCTTACTTATAAGGTTTTGAATAATCAGGTCCCATCTTATCTTAGGGACCTCGTAGTACCATATCACCTCAATAGAGCGCTTCGCTCTCAGACTGCAGGCTTACTTGTAGTTCCTAGGGTTTGTAAGAGTAGAATGGGAGGCAGAGCCTTCAGCTTTCAGGCTCCTCTCCTGTGGAACCAGCTCCCAATTCAGATCAGGGAGACAGACACCCTCTCTACTTTTAAGATTAGGCTTAAAACTTTCCTTTTTGCTAAAGCTTATAGTTAGGGCTGGATCAGGTGACCCTGAACCATCCCTTAGTTATGCTGCTATAGACGTAGACTGCTGGGGGGTTCCCATGATGCACTGTTTCTTTCTCTTTTTGCTCTGTATGCACCACTCTGCATTTAATCATTAGTGATCGATCTCTGCTCCCCTCCACAGCATGTCTTTTTCCTGGTTCTCTCCCTCAGCCCCAACCAGTCCCAGCAGAAGACTGCCCCTCCCTGAGCCTGGTTCTGCTGGAGGTTTCTTCCTGTTAAAAGGGAGTTTTTCCTTCCCACTGTAGCCAAGTGCTTGCTCACAGGGGGTCGTTTTGACCGTTGGGGTTTTACATAATTATTGTATGGCCTTGCCTTACAATATAAAGCGCCTTGGGGCAACTGTTTGTTGTGATTTGGCGCTATATAAAAAAAATTGATTGATTGATTGTTAAGGTAATGTGGTGTGTCCCATTCCTACTTATACCATCTTGAACCCTTGCAGCCTCTTTCACTTCATTGGTGATGTTGTTTAAGTCAGTAAGGGTTCAAGGCTAAAGGAGGATATTGTGGCTAGACCACGCTGTCGGACCATTATT
This sequence comes from Thalassophryne amazonica, assembly GCF_902500255.1. Classification (NCBI taxonomy): domain Eukaryota; kingdom Metazoa; phylum Chordata; class Actinopteri; order Batrachoidiformes; family Batrachoididae; genus Thalassophryne; species Thalassophryne amazonica. The sequence goes on along the minus strand of NC_047125.1, from coordinate 18,813,650 downwards.
TAACGTTTATCCGTGTTTTTGACGTGACTAATTCGCATGCAACATCTCAAGTCTGTTGTTTCTAATTGAGATGTAGTAGCTGTAACCATTTTGCAACATATTGGACAGGGGAACACAAAACTTTTGCACTCTTTCTTCAGTCTTTCATCTGCTGCCTGGCCACTAAATTATAAGAGCCACTTATTAGGAGTGATGACACACCAATATAACGTGATTGCGTGGCAAAAGTGCCTCACTAAGCAATGCAAACAACAACTTCAATTATGTTTTTTCCCTTCCATCTGCCACGCAGCCATTTATTGCCTCAGATGACGTACAGTAGGTCGACTGCACTGGGACATACATATGGAACGGTCTGAGGACTTTAGATTAAAATTGATTTTCCTTCCTATGGGAAGTGGAAGAAGTCAAAAATTGTTAGTTGCACATTTATGAAACAGATTTGGTCTGTTGACATTGAAAGCTATTTGATAAGTAATTAAATGGCCTTTACCCAAGATGAAAAGCTGACAGGTAAGCCTGTCATGTCTCCTGTGTACAGTAGCTCCTTAATGATGACATACAGTCCGGAGCTAGTTGTTTTTGCCAGTTGCTATAAAGGGAATAGATCATAATTTGTGGTGACGAGGGGGGATTGCGTTAGTGTTCCTCAGTTGTGCTCATTTGTGCCAATTATCTACAAGATTTTAGCAGATACTGTGACTGAAAGGACAAATATGTCATATAAATGATATGCATTGTAGGCTTTAATGCATATTGTGCTGTGGAGGAAACCACTTGGTGGTGGTAGTACCCTCTGGCGACTAATGTCTTCTGATTTATGAGCTATCCCAAGCTTGCATCCTGCGAGAGCCAAGAGGCCACACATCTGTGTCACTCTGGTATGACACCGTCTTCCAGCCTGGCTGCTGGCCGCTCACCAAGGGATTTTCCAGATGTTCAAAGTATTTCTGACCACTTTCCCCAACTGACCGTTCCAACATCCATCTGTGAAATGACTTTCCTGCAAGTTAAGAACACTTCAGAGGAGTTTCATTCCACAGTGCCATCTGTTTTATAATATCTGAACAAGAAAGGGTAATCAAGAGAGTGACACCCACACCTTTCGTGTTTGACCCAGATTCATGCAAATTATTATTATTATTTTTTATGTGATTCAGTCCTCTGTGGCCTTGATAATTTGGTCCAAATTTTTATCACCTTATCTTTGACTAACACATGATGCCCAGTGTTTTAACCATATTGAGTCCAGACGAAGCATGTGAATGTCATCACTGACAACCATTCGATATGCATCTCAATACACTACCAGCGATACAATACATATGACAATATGATGTGATACGATTCACCCCTGTTCCCGATTCGATGCGATTTGATATGTATTTGATGGCAATTTAATTCCTCACAATGCGATACGATGAGATTCAACACGATTCAAAGAAATTATACCAAAAATTTAAATAGAAAATAAGAAGCTGCAATTCAGTATGGTACTATGGTATTCTTCTTCTGATTCTACTAGAGACAGAGGATTTGTTTTACTCCTTATAAGCAGCAAATTTACCAGTAAACAGTAAGACAACATCACTCTCAATGAGTGACTTAAAGTGAGTCACTCATTGGCAAAAGTAAGTTGACATACTTTCTTAACAGTTTTGCCAGAGCTCGGTTTACAATCTGTGGCCATGTCAACACCGTTTAACAGCACAACATTTTTACAAATGACAAGTTTGTAAAGTTTCCTATCTTTAAAAAAAAAAAAGCCAAAGTATTGTCAAACGCCTGATTTAAATGTTTTAGGTGCGTCAAAAATCACTTTCGACTGCTTGCTCCTGTTTTCACTGACCTCCATTTTGTTGTGGTAGAAATGTGCTTTCAGACTTCCGTCTGTGATGGTGCATTCAATGTGCCTCAAAAAAATCGATGCAAGCAATGCATCACGATTTCACTCAATTGAATTCATGCAGACTGAATTAATCAATACACTCTGATCGCGCACGCTTGTTTATAGATAACAGTTCGTATCAATTAATCTCCATATTCCGAGTCGAGATTGTTTGCCTTAAACAGCCTTATAACCTGCCTTATAACCTTTCTGATGTCATAAGGTCATGTGACCAACAAAAATATAATACACAACTTTTATATTCATGTTTAATATTAACCATGGGTGTGTCTTTCAGGTTTTGACTTTGACCTGTGACCAGTTTTGATTACGCCATCTTTCACTGACCCTCAAACATACCCCCATGTTTGGCCCAAAATGGATAAAAGCTCTAAAATTTAAAGATAAGTTATATTGTTCAAACATGGCTGGATAAACAGAATTGAAAACAATATTCTTGTTAATGCTACATGCAGGTGTAATAACATATTTTCTGGCACAGTTGTGTAAAATGTTTGTGATGGCTGGTTGTGGGTTGAGATGAATCCTCAGCATGTTGTTCCTCAGAAAACAAACCATATGAATCCATTTTTGAGCATATAAAATTTTCTTTAGTATACTTAAAACATTTCCTTACACATCTTGTGCATCTTGTAATGATTTGTGTAAAGAAACACTTGTTTTTTACTCTCACCAAATAAAGAAACAAGTCATAAATATTGCATTTCTGTGATTGGCCAGCTTCATCTAAAACAACTGTACCTAACCCTCCAGTCTGTGCTCCTCATGAACCCTTTGATGAAACTGACGTGTGGAATAAGAGATAAGAATACGAGGTCTATTAGAAAAGTATCCGACCTTATTATTTTTTTCAAAAACCATATGGATTTGAATCACGTGTGATTGCGTCAGACAAGCTTGAACCCCCGTGCTCATGCGTGAGTTTTTCCACGCCTGTCGGTTGCGTCATTCGCCTGTGAGCACGCTTTGAGTGAGGAGTGGTCCACCCCCTCAGCGGATTTTCATTGTCAGGAAATGGCGGAATGATTTTTTCCATCAGAATTTTTTCAGAAACTGTTAGAGACTGGCAGCTGGAAACCATTCGAAAAATTTATCTGGCTTTCGGTGAAAATTTTGCGGGCTTCTCAGAGAATAAGGACTGTTACTACAACTTTAAGGACGCTCAGCGCGCCGCGCTCCATGCCGCCATCGAGAACCACAAACCACCGGATCATTTCTAAACGGATGGCTGTGTGGATCCGAGACCGTCGTGTGCACTTTCTCTGGTTATCACAAGAGCTTTTCCGGCAGATTTCACTTTTAACAAGAGATTTTGTCATGGAAAGCCGAGCGGAGGCTTCGCGCGTCACGACCGATTTGCTGATGGAGCGAGACAAAGGAACACCTCTGTTTTGGTCTCACAGGACGGCTTTGAGATGGCGTTCAGACAGCTGTCGGTTTTTCCATCGAGTGATTATCCGAGAAATTGTGGATGTGCCTGGACATGCCAGAACATGTCCCGTGAGGCTTCATCACGGCGTTGCTGTGCACCATGCGGCACCGCCGCGACGCGCGAAGCCTCCGCTCCTCTTTCCATGACAAAAACTACTGTAACAGTGGAATGTGCTGTTCATTTCCAAACTGGATGCTGTGTTTTATCCAGGACGTCGTCTGACTAGCACAGGAATTGTGAAAAGACGTGGACATCAGCACTTTTTTGGCACATTGAGACAGACGTGCGGAGGAATTTCGCACGTCCTTAAAGCCGTCCTTAAAGCTGTAGTAACAGTCCTTATTCTCTGTGAATCCTGTAAAATTTTCACCGAAAGCCAGATAAATTTTTCAAATGGTTTCCAGCTGCCAGTCTCTAACAGTTTCTGAAAAAATTCTGATGGAAAAAAAGCCCAAATCATTCCGCCATTTCCTGACAACGAAAATCCGCCGAGGGGGTGCACCACTCCTCACTCAAATCCTGCTCACAGGCGAATGATGCAACCGACAGGCGTGGAAAAACTTACGCATGTGCATGAGGGTTCAAGCTTGTCTGACACAATCACACGTGATTCAAATCCATATGGTTTTTGAAAAAAATAATAAGGTCAGATACTTTTCTAATAGACCTCGTATATCCAGGGTCCATATGGAGTCCACCAAAAATTTTATGACTGCGACAACACGTGGTAATCTCTTTGATTGAGCAGCAGCTGCTTCAATAATGGAAAAATATATGCAATTAGTGTGAAAATGCAACAGCAAGATACCTCCATGGTTGACATGGACCCAACATAAAAATTTCTTGATAATGGAGCTATACTAACAATCCAAATTATATGTTGGGTTGGTGGTTTTGTTTCGTGGAGGTGCAGATGCCAAGTTTACCATTGAGTGTTAATTTGCTTCACAGATGGATCATTTTGATGTTAGGGTCAAACATTTTCCTTCAGAAACCACTTAGATTAAATAAATAAATAAAAGACTTGTGGGTATCACGTATCAATACCCCATAATGAAAGTTGAGCAAGCAAAGCTGATATATTGTCCACCGCAAAGGGAGGATAATGTATAAAACCTCAGCTGTCTTTTTTTGTGCACAAGCAAACATTCTCACTGGAGCCAGCAAGCGTATGTTGAAGACATTATAATTTCAGTTTCCCTTATTTTCCACAAATAAACGAGGGGGTGAACTCGTAATGGAATTCAGCCAAGGCGTTGGATTATAAATGAGGTCTGCGCCTGGCTTCATAACATTATTTAGATTCCTGTGTACGGAGACCCGTGTTCCAACTCCCATCAGCACTGGGACAGAATCAAATGTGAATATAAGCTGATATAGGGAAATTGGTTTGTCATGTGCTGATGCTTTGGAGACCCTGTGCACACGCAAAAAAAAAGGCAATTCATTGGCACAGGCAGAGTGATGTTTTAATTACTTGAATTGGAGTGATAACAACTGCTCCCTCCCATCCCAAAATGAAACAAATTGCCGGGGTTATACTGAAAGTCACCTCATTTTTCCTGAGGAATGCCTTATTTTATGGTCATACCATGTGACACGTCTACCTCTGCAGTATTTGCTTGTAATCCATGTTTAATGTGGCATTTAGTCACGTGGAGAGGGGTGTGTGTGTGTGTGTGTGTGTGTGTGTGTGTGTGTGTCTGCCTTTGTGGCATTACGGTGTTGATGCCGTGACAGATGTGAGATCAATAAAGATGGAGGATGAGTAATGTTTGTGTTGGGTGTATTTACGGACCGAGGTTCCTTCAGCATGTCCTGCTGAAAGCTTGTCAGTTCATCTCAGAGCTTTTTAAAACAGACAATTTTATGCTCAAAGATTACTTTACTTGGAATATATGAGATACAAAACATGCAAAAAGTTGTTTTATGTTTTTGTCTGAATTTTGGACATTGGTTTTGAGTATTGAGTTGCAATGCTGACCGTGGCATGCATGCCAGACGTTACTTGAAGCGACCTCTCAAGCATGAGATTCATTAAATGATGAGCTTTGACCATTTCTGACTGCTTAATAATCCCCCTTCGGAATTTTTTTTTTTTTTATATGAAGAAAATTGGTTAAGTGCCCACTTTAAATTACAAGGAACCCATTTAATAAACGAGAAAAGGACAAAAAATGGAGACAGGTGAGTTGTGATTTATTTTTTATTTGTGATGAAATTGGACATTTTTTTGAAACGGGTATTCCGATGAGCATAATATTGGCCATGCTCGTGCATCGGCCCTCCATCTCTTCAGGCAGAATTTCATGTGGAGGGCAAATTCAGTATTAATTTTTTTTTTTTGTGATTGAATGACTTATGAGTGTGTGATATTCCGTAGGGTTTTTGACAATACACACATCATGATATGTATCGTGACACGTATGTGAATTCCTTACGTATCGCGATACTTCAAAATTTTTAAAGTGTTTTAATTTAAAACTAAGAATAGATAGCTTCTACAGGGGCACAATTAAGAGCATCCTACAAAACTGCATCACAGTGTTATACCGTACCTGTACCACATCCTGCCTCATGACTCTTCAGCGCAGCGTGAGAGCAGCTGAGAAGACCCTCCAAGACGTACATTGCACCTGCCATCTTCATCGTTTGAGATCCCACCCGCCCAATAAACTTTGTCTTCATCCTGTTACTGCTTCTTCTGCGAGCCTCCTGTTCTGTGCACCAACACGACCTCCCAAAATTTCCTGTATATTTGTATTGTAAATTGTGTCGGTAGCATGGCCCAAGCCATTTGAGTCTGGTCTGCTTGAGGTTTCTTCCTCAGTATCATCAGAGGGGTTTTCCTTACCACTGTTGCCTTTGTGTTTGCTCTCGGGGTTGGTAAGGTTAGACCTTACTTGTGGGATGCGCCTTGAGGCAACTTTGTTGCGATTTGGCAACTCCCTCCCTGCTCTTCTCCCCTTTTACCCTCCTGCCCCCATCGCACACCAACTCTGGTTCCTGATCCCCCCCCCCCCCCCCCCCCCCCCACACACACACACATACATACTTGTTACTCCTTACACCCACCTCACAAACACTGACTATATCTCCAAGGACTGCTTATGCACAACATGCACTTTAAATTACTTTGAATAAACTCATCAATGTTGAATCACTGCTCAGTTTGCACAAGACATATTGCTACCACCAGGTACCTCACTGACCACATTCGATTGCAGAGGTCGTCAACTCATTCCAGAAAGGGCCAAGAGGATTCAGGTTTTCTTTGCAACCACCCACTCCACCAGGTGATTTCACTGACGAAGTAATTCCAACTGCTCAAACTGATGTTCATCAGTGAAATCACCTGCTGGAGTAGGTGGTTGCAAAGAAAACCTGAATCCTCTTGGCCCTTTCTGAAATGAGTTCAAGACCTCTATTCGACTGTGTACTGTGTTGATATATTCATTTTATATTCTACTGTTTTTTTTTTTGTTTTTTGTTTTTTTTAAGTTTGAAATTGTCCGGGAGACTGAAATGGAATTTCAGTTCGCAGTATGTCTCTGTATGCATTGCAGAATTGACAAAGTTGACTTGACTTACACTTAATATCACATTATCATGGGTATCGAGGTTTTTTTTTTTTTTTAATTCCTAGTATTTTGTTTGTCCATCATCTTCTCTGAATACTGTGCCATATCTAAGGAACTGCAGTTTTTCATTCTTAATTGTGTTATCAAAATATTCGCAATACAATTTTATATAAGCTGGAATATAATACCTTGTGTAACATTATCCTGACAATGACCAAAAATGTCAACCACTAGTACAAGAAGGATTATCTTAGCCATAAGCTTCTCAAAGAATGATTCACCGTGTTTTCCAGAGTAGAAGTCGTCACCCCAGTTTTGTAGGTCTTGCGACTTATACTGGTGGTGCAGCTTATACAAAAAAAAAGAATTGTTAATAATGTGTATATGTGTGTGTTTCTCAAGAATCAAAACAAAATAAATTCCAACTATAAAATAACAAATGCCAAAAATTCCAAATTATAGCTGATAATACAGAAAAACGATGGGGCATTTTTTTTTTGTTGTTGGCAGGGGTGACCTATACTTCGGAATATTTGCTACATGTTATTCCTGAAATTGACTGCTTTGAATCTCCACCTTTATGAAAAAAACAGTTGTGATGAGAGAAAATTTTGGTCTAAAAGCAAACTTCGGATTGAAATGACTTATTTCTCTTTGCTTTAATTTTTTATGATTTGAAAATGAAACTACCAAGAAATTCCTTGTTCACTCTTTTACCCAGTTTAGATGACATCCATCACTGAAGAGATAAGCTGAAGAGAATGTAACCAACACCAGCTGAGACATCTTGTGGTGATATAACTCAGTCGGGAAATAATTTTGAATGTTAGCCATAATTGCGTAAGACTGGATAAGGCTTCAATAAAATCAATTTCCTATTTTCATGCAGAGGACAAAATAATAACTCCTACTCTCACACGTGGTTTCCGGAGAAAATGTATTTCATCCTCAAGCATGAAAGCACATATCACCTTTGCACTTTAACAGCATGCCCCCCCCCCATGCTCTTTTCGAAGCAATGAACGTGAAAGTGGAGGAAAAGTGCTGCGACACATTTTGAGCTGTTGTGCAGAGATGCAAGACATGTCGGTTTTTCCACCTTACTTGCTGCAAGGTTAACTTTGGGGAATTTTGAGGCAAACATCACTTATTTTGGCAGTTAGACCTCGTACACCTCAGAGACCAGTCCCACAAAAACAAGCAGGGCAACGCCGCAGTTCCAACCCAGTTCACTTCAACCGCATTGAGATTGAGATTTGATACTTAATCTGTCAGTTTAGTGTCATTGAAACTGGATCTCTGCAGTTTTGCAGTTTTTGAGCCTTTATACACAGTATTCAAAAATACTTACACCCGCTTCACCGCCGCCACCACACACACAAATACTGTAGAAAGTCGCTTAGTAAAGCCTCTAAAATTACCTCGTCAATTGTCTCCCAAACTAGTTTTCTGCTAGTTTTGCTGGCGCTCGTAGAAAAAGGGATGTAAAAGGGTGAAAACAAGCCTCGCTCGGAGGGTTTCCTGGGCCATGTGTCTAATCGATGTTTTTTAATGAGAAGTTGTGATGCCTGACTTAAAACTACAGTGACAGCCGTGTGTAGGGAAACAGCAACCTCCCCACCTCTGCCAACACCAAAAACTGCACCACCATCATTTGTTGTCACGACGCACACAATGTTCCAACGAAAATAGCAGCAGAAAAAGTGCCGACCTCAAATGTCCACGCCGTTTGTTTTAGTTCAGAAGTTGACAGCTTGCTGTCATTGGCAAGAGCAGGACATCGAGTTGAAAGAAAAGCACAAGCAGCATCACAACAATATATATATATATTTTCAGAGCGGTACCAAACCCATTCTGGACTTTTAATGTTGAAGAAATATCACAGGAGAGAAAATTGGTGCTAAAAATTCAAGGCACTCTGCTTGTTCTTTTCATCACACAAAGAAATGATAAAATGAGATGGCAAAGATGAATCTTATTATGCATCTCAAGGGTAATACACATTGCAAATGGACAGCCCGCTTTGATACTTGTATTCCCTGGAAACGCTCAAAATGTTGTACTGGGGAAATGTATGACAAGCATTGTGATGCACTTCCACTGTGATATGTCTGGTTCCATTTGCATCTTTTGACCGAGTTGCACGTGGCAGCAGAACTATCACTGTATTGGACATAATATTATGTCCAATTATGGAATCAGTATTCCGTATTCAAAGCCCATTGGAACCCACCCATTCCCCCCACCGAAATCATGAGCTGCAGTGCACAGAAGAATGTAATAGGTGCCCAGAAATGCAAGTGATGTGCTTATTATTTATGTAATCCAACCATAGTCCTATAAAGCTTCCTCATTTGTGTGTTTTTTTTTTTTTTTTTCTTCAAAAAAAGCCAACTACTGAAATGACTGACATCCAAATGAATGGATATTTGGTGGGGTTTTTTTTTCAGTTTGTGTTAATTAAAATATTTCTGGCCTATCTCATTAGCATAGCAGCCCACCAGGCCTGTAATAATGTCGGGGAAACACTGATAGAAAGTCAAATATCCACAGATTGATGGTCATGACACATGAGAATGGAGCCAAATAGTCATAATCTAACCACTCTTCCCTTTTAGGTCCACACACATTTCAATGGCATTGCAGCACTTTTATCCCCTTGGTATAGAAGTGTTTTTCCTAATGGTCAAAAAATGATTCAGTGGCAGATATGATGTCGGCAACACTTTATTTCTTCACATTTAAATGTTTTTTTTATGAGGAAGTTTGATAGCTTCTGCTCATGGGAGTATGCTGGGCTGGAAGCCAGCAGCCATGTCTGCAACCAACTTGCAGTTTGGGGTATTGTCCTGATGAAAAGTACACCCTTCATCAGCTGTCCTGGGTAGTTGGTCTTGTTAGCCACAAGTAGCTGTCTCTGTCGCTCGTATTGTACTTTCAGTCACGGTTTGGCCTTTTCGTAGGTGGTCTTAAAGACGATGCATTATGCATCAAAAATACTGAGGTAATCACTTTCCCTGCAAAAGAAACAACCCACTTCATCTTTGGTTAAAGTTATGGTCCCTTTACTCACCTTGTTTGGACACTTCAGTGAAATTAGTTGGAGCTGTTTCAAAATGTTGCAAGTTCTGCTTTTGTATGCCAAGCCTGCTTCTCTTTCAATTCAAGGTTAGAAGATGTAGCACCACAATGGAGAAACCCAAGAAACTGTAAGTTCTGTGTGCAGGATGTTGCCACCCTTCTAACTTGAAATTCCAATCGTATTGGCTAAGTGATTGATAGTAAATTGCCTTTTGTCAATCACCAGTTGGTTTTCTCAGACTCGGCACTTTCGGAACATTCTCTAGGCTGTTTCCCCACTCTTAAACATAGCTGCCAAGTGTCATCCACTTGTGTTTTGAACATATCAGAGTGAATGAGCCGAGCCTGTGAGCTAGTTCAGGCAGACAACTTGAGCTGAAACTCCATATACACAAACATGCTTCTCATCTACATGATTCAGTAAACACTCTCTCCAAATTGGGCGGGCAATTTAAGATGCACATTTCCTACCTGCCCTCCACCACTGCTGCATCCACATTACTGCTGCTGCTCAGTACCACCTTCACCACAGCATCCACCTGCGAGCTCCAGTTTGGTAAATGTGTATATCTAATCATTATTCCCCAGTATCACAAGCATGTGTGAGGAGTGATGAGGACATTTCCGAGATGCCAACTCAAACTAAGTTGTGCTGCTGGTATAAATATGCTTAAACACAAGTTGTCTGAATGACATGGCTTTGGGAGTTGAACCCTTTGGCAGGTAATTAGAATATTGCAGTGGTGGTTTTTTTCATCTGTTTTGAATAATGCTACCACCAGCTTTCAACATCTTCAATAAAAGTCAGAATGCTCCTGTAACTGAACGACAAAACCAAAACGGTTAACTATCAAAACAATTAACTTATATGCTCATGAACGTTTGTGGTTTTTTCTACTAAAATCAGTTTTTAGTATTCTATGCAGAACTTGCAGAAAATGGGGAAAACACAAAATACTATCCTTTGTAGCAGCCGTATTTTTTTCCGAAGGGTGCCTGATGGTATTATCAGTCTAAACTGTGACTTAATCAGACAAGGTCTCACGCTGGGAAAGGCAGGAACGTCACCCGTCAACCCAGAAGTGGTCTGTCTTCTTTATCTCATCATCATGCATTTTCAATCACAAGAGACAGCTTTTTGGAAATTTATTTCTTGCGCGACTGCAAATGCTTGACCCTCATCACTGTGGTTGACATTTTGACTTTGACAAAAAAGAAAAAAAATGCTACATCCAGTATCCTTTTCAATCCTCAGAAAGTTCTTTCAGTGTGGTGAAAAATGTCTGCACGCTCTCTGGTCATGCTGTTAATGAGTGCTTCGTAATAACGCAGTAGGCAGACTCGCTGCAGAAGTGAAAGGAACGTAATGGGGATCTGCCTTCTATTTAGCACAAACATGCCACCCTGTTAGATTATCTCATTCCCCAATGATCATTATTACAAGTCCAAACTCCTGTGGCCTGGCGCCTGCACACATTCACGCGTGTACCCACCTTGTATAAATACGCCATGGGTAATTATAGCGGGGAAGCGAGTCTTAGTCGAGCTGTCAGAACTGTAATTGCTAGAAGGATGGTGGGCTGTCGAGAGGGGAATCACACTGCGGGAGTGACACTACTAGTGGCAAGTGACTTTGTTTATAAGGAAAAGAGTGATAGCTGGAGGTTATCACCCAGCCTCTTCTTGTATCTTGAACAGCATGAATAAACTGTCTTTTTAGCACAAGATAAGCAGAATTCTTTAGAGTCGTGCCGTAGGATTACTCACCGGTATTATCTTGGACTGTTTCTAGAGGATGGTTGTGTTAGTGTTTATTGTTGAAGGACATTACGGTGTACTCGAATTGCCATAGAAAGGGCACCATACCTGGATCACGTCAAACATGACAAGAAAAACATAAGAAGATAAATATGCTCACTCGCTCAGCTTTGTTATGGTCATGAATTGGCCATTTCAGTCCAGCAGCTTTGGAGGGGGTTAAAAAAAAGAGAAGGGGAGTAGGGTTGAGCTTGAGCCAAAAAAGGGATCTAAATTCCTTGGAAATTCCCATCTGTCGGCGTATCTGCACTTGGAGAGTGGAAGGAAGATGCATGAGGGGAGAAACCCGTAAAGAATGAGGAACAGGAAAAATATACTCTGGGCAAGGAAGAGAACTGAAATGATTTCCAAATGAACAGCAACCATCTTCTCTTGAAAATTGCTTGTGAAAATTACAAGTCATAATGTCATCAGGGAATCAATAGGAACTATAAAGGTAATCATAACGGCACTGTGCGAGCGGGACCAAATTGCCACCTTTTCCCTACAGCACATAATTGCACTGGACAACCAGAATCAAGTCTATCCATGCTGAAACACTTTACATATAACTCCCAATGTCACGCTTCTAATTGCATTTCAAAAAGTGATTTTGCCGCAATGCCAGATATTGATTGAATGGCATTCTGTGAGAGTATGTATGCAAGAAAATAGCTAATTTGATTTCAGTCATCATGGCTTGGCAGTTTTGTGTCAGGGTAACCTTGCTTGTTGCAAACCCAGTTTGAATAGAGATATCCACATCACTGTATGATTGGTTTTAAAATTAGCCAAAATATCATGATTGTGGGGTCATAAAGGGAGAAAATAAATGTATTTGAAAGTGGCATTAAATTGGTCAGTGTTATCAGAGTGTGAAATTTGTCTTCAACTATCCTTGGCAGCAGCAAATGCCAACTTTGCCAAATTGTCTTCAGCATAACTATTAAGCATCATGGCATTGAGGTGGACAGTCATTCTACATCTGATATTATTTGACATCAGATGAACCACAGATGGCAGGTCCCACAACATTCATCAGGCTTATATTTTGAATAGTGATCAAAATGGTAAACCCAGGGTTCGCGCCAGCGCAGTTAAGCATAGGGGGGGGCTTCTGTTTTTTTTTTTTCCTCCATTTTTTTTTTTTAAAGGACATGTCGCATGCTATTTAACATCCCGGTTATCAACACAGATTGACCCTCAAAATGCAGGAAATAGTGTTTCAAAAGGTTAAAAATTTAAACATTTTCCGGGGGAGGGGATCCTACAATACTCTAGAAAAATGCACAGATAGTCAAAAATACAGTGCACACAAGGCTTGCTGGCTGGTTGTAATTCTGGTGTGGGAGAACATGCTGGCATTGCACATCACCACATCCACTACACAAAGTCACCACCTTGGGTCCTAGATGGCAACTATCCAACCAGACAGACAACTGGTCCATCACCACTTCTCAAAAGTAGCCATCTGTCTGCCATAACTACTTGAAATATGGGCATCGCCTTGGCATTCTACAGCTGAACTGTGTGTAGGATCATGCAAAGAGAAACACACCATATGTCCATATTTCCTCACAATGCAATTTGACTCTGCCCAATTAGTCGCTGAAATAAGTCACGGACCTCACAATCGTGTATTAAGATGGGAAGTACCACAACCCTGAAGACATGGACCTTCATTCTCCTGCAAAGATATTTACATTGCCAAACACCTTTGTCCAACAACCTCATCTCTCTGTAAGCTCTTCCCACGACTCTCGTGAGGTCAAAAGCCAAAAACCCTAAGATGAGACAAGTGAATGTCTCTACAAGTTGAACACTTTTGGCACATACAGAGACACTGCTGATGGCCAAGTCAAGGAAGTCATCGAAAGCCTTAATGTAGACACTCGGATTCCTCATTCAGCTTCTCAAGTGGTGCAATCTGGCTATCTGTTGGTTCCATAAAAATCACAGCATCGTCTTCAAAGTCGAGGTCATTAAACCTTTCTTCACCAAAAAAACAACAACAAAAAACAAACAAACAAACAAAAAAACACCCACGTTGCTGGTTTCCATAACCTGACCCAACATCCAGCCCATGCAAGCACTGAGCAGTGTAGGTGCCACAACAAATCCCCATAATTCAGAGTTTCTGCAGCACTCACAGTATACGTGTATAGGTTGGTTATGATGTCCACCATCTTCTTGGAGAGCCAACCAATTCTCAGGATATCCCACGATGTAGCTAGCTGGCTGGACCGTAGCTCAGTCTGAGAGGTTGTACACTCAATACCCACAGCGTTTTTTCTGTAGCTTTTTTGAGGTCACCTGCTCCTGTGATGCTTGAATGTTTAAAGGAAAGCGTTTTTAAGGTGTCTGGACCTGAGTGGGACATTTCAATAGCAGTATTATGTAAATATAAAAGTCAAACAGACATAAAACATAAAATAGAAGATCTGACATGGCTAAAGTTTGGTTGAGAGATACATCTTGCCCTTTGCTGTGCATTTCATCAGAGAAAACTTTGTCTGTTTGTTCTAGCAGCAATATTCTTTCTGCTGCATGCCAACTTATTATTGGCGACACTTGTAGCGGCTCTCTGCAAACATCATATTGTCACACATGGGCGCCAATAATTGTGAACCTCACAAAACATGTGCGTTCTGCAAAAACGCAGCTGCCGCCACCACTGCCACAAGCCGCCTCCTGCCACGCGGAAGAAGGATTGCGTGTGTGCACTGGGAGATGGTGTGCCTCGTTGTCACGGGAAGCTAACCATCTCTGATTGCATTCTTCAAATGGTGTGTTTTCATATGCCGTTGTTTTGAACAGATGTGTTGTTTGGAGCAGATAAGAGCGAAGGCGTGATGTGTACGTTTGCTGTACCCAGGCTTTTAATGTTCTCTCTGAATCTCTCCCTCTTCCACAACAGGTATCACACACCATCCTGTTTGTGTTTTCTGAGTGGGAAGTCTTTGAAGTGGAAAGTTAATGCTCGACGCTTGCTTGAGACCAACTTGAAGTAGGTTTTTGTTCACGCTCAAGCCTGTTCCTGTTTTCGTGATAATCAAGAAATACACGACCGCTCCCGCGATGGAACTCCATCTTGTAATCGAATGCACAGACCCCAGCGCTGCTATAAATATTACGAATTCAACAAAGCCAGGCTGCTGTGTAATCGGTTCCTTGGGGATTTGTCACTTGCTTGACTGATAGATGGCATTTGAAGGTAAACAGGATTAGAAATGGTAGTCTGGTGTACAGTTTCTCCTCCTCTGATGGTGCCGTCTGCCTGCTGTGCACGCCACTCTTCATTTCCTTCCTCATTCAACTACCAGGGGGCAACAGACGCCATTCAATCATCACAGGACCTGATAGCTGTAAATTGTCTTCACGTACCTGAAAATGCATAATCAACAGTGATTGCTTCTTATTCATAATCTTCTCCATTGCTCCTCTTACCTAATGCATTCATATGCAGGTTCTTGAAGATGAGGCGGTGCGTGATTAGACTATGCTTTGAGCAATATTACAAATATGGTGATCGTCGCATCAGCCCGTCTTTTGTATAATCTCATCTTTGCCCATTTTCTGTTCATTCTTCAAGAACGTATATTCGAAAGTGTTTGCTTGTCTATGGTTGAACAGGGCTGTGATTTTGAAAATGAACATTACATCTGTCGAATCTAATCATGTCCAGTTTGTCCCTCCAATTGTATAAAACTGTAATAACCTCTGACCTCAACAGGAGCAAAATGCGCAATGTCATAAATAAATCAAGTTGCTGCTGACATGGTCTAAAGTGTTGGGTTTTGTTTGCGTGGTGTATGTGGGAGCTAGCCCCAGATCCCCAGTAATCCCGGGTATTACCTGTGATCTCTTAAATTGATTAAAAGTCGATTCATTTGGTTCCTGACTTGATTTGCTTCCTAAACATTATAGGTGGATACCTGTTTTGGATAATTTCATTGGTCATGTTGGGTTGCAGTGAAGACCTTCAAAATTAATAGCAAGTTGTTGCTAATTGCACTTGAATAAAAAAAAAAAATTCAGCATCAACTTGCACTTCTGGTGTTCCTGTATTTGTGGTTTCAAAGTGCGTTCACATTATTATGTCTTGCGCATTGCTGCAAATCTTTACGGCCCCCAAACTGACAGTGGTGCTATACTTGCTAAAATTTCTTGCATTAGCTGTATCATTCACTCGATTTGAGGAACTGCACTGTTTTCACACTTTAAAATGTAAAAGAAAAAATCTATAGTATTGAGAGGAAATTAATTTGCAGTTGAGCGATGAGATAATTTGGCATTCCTTTGTGCACCGTACATGCTGCTTTGAATCAAATATTTACAAGCGTTGCTGCATGCACTGCACCATGGAATGGTACCTGGTCCTGGATGGCAACCACCCAGGCAGACAACCGGTCAATCCCCACCTCCAGAAAGTAGTTATCTGTCTACCTCAGCCAGGTGAAACATGGGGTTCCCTTGGGCCTTTTCCAGTCTGGGGTCCTCAACTTTGCTGAATCATACCCAGAGATGAGTGCAACATGGACCAAATGTCAGAGCTGATGTTCTGTCACAAAGCAAGTATTATACCTCATCTAAGTCTCCTGAAGTAAACGTTTGTTGGACACAAAGTAATTCTTTTGGTGCCCAAGGATCTTCAGAAGATGTAGCGTACCAATGACCTGCAGTCATCTCTTTAGGCCACTAGTTGGCGCCTGATCTGAATAGCATGAGCTTGTTCTTCATTGTGAGTATAATGCACCGACTGACATTGACCACACAACTCTAAACCCACTGGCAGCATGCACACGTTCCAGCACGTTTACACAACCTAAGATGGACAACTTTTAAACTTTTGATATGGTGCACCTCTGCAGTCATATTGCTGCAAAGAAGTGTGTTGCAGTGCACCACATACAGAATAATGGAGGAGAAGCGTGCACAGTATGTTTGGTTGCATTAATGCAAACATGGATGTTTTAGTGATTTGCAGAACACTGCGAGAACGGAGGCATGGGGGGAAAAAACAGGATGCTGTCCAGTTCACAGCCCCATTCAAGTTGACAAATCAAATTGCTGCAAACATAAAATCCTACACCCCCCCCCCCCCCCCCCCATCTTGTTTAAAGATGATGGTAACTGCTTAATTGTGGGGGACCCGAGTGGTTCCTTGTATGATTATTTTGTGACACGTGCTGCGCTTCTAGCACTTCACCTTGCTGCATTGTGGAAATGTAACATTCATGAGGCCCCCCCTCACTTTTGAGCAAATGGTTTTTCTGGCGACATTTAAATTCAGTTGGTTTGGGCTGCTTGTCGGATCATGCGCGGATGTGCGTGACACCCTGCTGGGAGACATTAGAAGGCTGTTGTGGTTCCTCTTGGCCACAACAAACATTTCAGAATATGCAGGAGACCAGGATTTTTGTGTTGATGTGAATTTGAGTGCACTAACCGGGTCACAGCAGATCTATAAAAAAAAGACTTATTATGCTTGCTGCTGTGCATCCCAATTATGCAGGTCCGTGCAGGCTCTTGTCCCTAATGCAAACTCTCATAAATGTGCACATAATAGAACCCTTTGCATGTTTTTGTGTTTGTCATGAATGTTCAAACTGTGCATTTATGCCCCGAGTCTTGCAGCTGCATTATTTGCTTTAGTCCCAATTTTCGCCTTGACGAGCTCACATAACTAGACATATTCACTAATAATGGAAAATTGCCTATGTGCAGCTTTTCTGAAGCGATGCCTTGTCATACCCAAGATGCATCTGGTGTTATGCTTGTAATCTAACTCAAGTGTGCTCAATCAAAAACCTCACAAGCTCTCTGTCGTGGTAGCAGAGCTCGGGTGGGGGATTTGGGGTTTAAATCCCTCCTGAAGTATTCCACAATGATTCTTTTGAGACGGCCAATGAACTAATTGCATCACTACAATGAATAACTTGCAGGAGAAAATGATTGTGTTTCAAAACACAAAATGAAGCTATTGATAAGGCAAAAGTTTTCATTTTTAGGCACTAAAAGTCGGCATTTGCATAATTTAAATATATACATCACTTGCGCATGACCACAAAGTGTCACAATAGCATAGAGAAACACAAGAAAATTCTGTCACATGGACACATTCTGATGAACCGATGTTCATATTTACATTATGTTTCAGTATGTAATGTGCAAAAAGCAGAATGAAGCAATTGCCTGAAATGATGAATCACTTTTAGGATGCTTAAAGCACTACGATGGTGACATTTAATGGACAGTGGGAATTCTTTGGATGAGGATGAGAATTTCTTGTTTTCAGCATTAGCATTTAATGCTAATGTTGGTGCAACCCACAGTTTGCATTGCCTGCATTTGAAGCTAACTGCTATTTGTGCTAAAACAGGTGTCATCTGTGGTTAGCTTCTTCTTTAATGTAGCCTGTCAACAGTCAAATCTGCGACGTCAACCTAATAGTGGGGCGGTGGATTTTATGGTAAAAGTACCAAATTTTGCACAAACTTTCTTTGATATATAGTAAGACGTTTTGGTTGCTCCCTTGATTTCACTTGGATCAGCAGATCCAAGGTGGAGCTGCATGTTGATTTGGCACAAGTTTAACGCTGGATGCCCTTGCTGATGGCAACACATTCCATGGAGAAATGTGGCGAGAGTGGTGTTTGAACCAGTAACCTTCTGCACCGAAACCACGCACACTAACCTCTTGGCCACCACCCCTGTTTGCTTCGTATATAATAGCAAATGTCACATCTGTTGTCATTTGATCATGGGAACAGAAGAACAAGCCCGAAGCACCAGTTCCATAGAGGCAGGAGTCTACCACAGCTGACAGAACCTAAGCTGCAGGCTGTACAATGCGCCCCAGAGACAGTCCAACACATAGTAGCAGGATGCAAGCTGGGATAGCGTACACAGAGAGGCACAACCAAATGTTGGGAATTGTGTACAGGAACATCTGTGTCGCATACGGGTTAGAAGTCCCCAAGAAAATAGAGAAGTACCAAGGGCCGAAGGAGCAACTGGAGTAAATGTGGAAGGTGAGGTCCAAAGTGGTTCCAGTGGTAATAGGAGCCCTAGGGGCTGTAACCCCCACATTGGAAGAGTGGCTTCAGCAGATTCCAATGTGGGTGAGAATGAGATTTTGCTCTCGAGGATAACAATTAGGAAAATCCAAGATGGCAAACGTGACATTACGGAGTATCTTCAAAATGCTCACTTGATTAGAACATGTCCTACAGGCACAAATAAACTGTTTTTTGATATGTTTACAGACATGCACAATCCATTCCAATGACAATGATTTTAAAAAAATAACCCCCCCCCCCCCCCCCCCAAAAAAAAAAAAAAAAAAAATTAAGCTTGGCATATCTAAATTTTATGATCTATGGCATCTGTGAAAAATTTGGTGGCATTAAATACACAGTTGTTTCTAAGATCTGCCCTGCTATATTATTGTCTGGTACAAATAGTTGTATATTTCAATATTTCATACCTGTAAATCTGTTAATTTTTGGCAAAGGTCATTTCTGTTGCCTGGCACAGGAGTTGGAAAAAGTCCCAGAGATAGTTTTTGTTCTATTTCTGGATGAGCTTCACAACATGTTTGCATGATCTGTGTTGAAATGTTATTTTCATGCGTGCTACTTAAGCTCTGTGAGATAGGAGTTGAGATATCAATACATGACCTGGGTTTGATTCCCTGCCAAGGACAAGACACTTCCTGTGCATTGTCCCAGTCCACCCACATCTAAATGGGTGCCCACCTTTGCTGGGGAAGAAACCTGTGTTGGACTGACGTCTCCTCTAGGGTGAGACTTGGATTCTCATACGCTTCATGCGGTGAAATCTGGGAATAAGCACCAGCGCCAATGGACTTCAGGGCCTGTGTAGCCCTTAATACTAATTCTCACAGCTGAAGTTGCGAACAATGGATTCTGGGCACATAGAAGATAAAACCCCTGCTGCTGTTGTTCAAAGCCATGTTCCATCTTTTGGTCTTTACAGCTCTTGTGGAAAGTCTTATCAGAGATGTGTGTTGGATTGCCGTCATCACACACCAGTCCCATTCTCCTTTTCTTGCCCACTGACAGTCTGTCCTCTTGACCCTTCATCTTCCTGATAGCTTTTACCTTCTTCCTCCTTTACTTGAGAATGTTCTCTTTTTATAGACCTTTTAATGCTTCTCCAGCCTTTATTTTGTCCTTCAGCGCAGCATCTCATGTTACAGCTTTGCCCAGTCACCAATCTGTGCACCGTGTGCATGCATCCTGTTCACTGCTGAGTTTGATAACAGCTTTGCCTAATTCCTCACCATAATAACTGCTGTTCATCTTCACTTTAGCACAGGTTTGAAGGATTTTGCATTCAGTTTTTTTGGAAATTCTTTCCAACGCTATCAGTATGTCTGTGTGTGCACCTGGCTCGAGATACACAGGTCAATATATCATGCCTCGAGAGATAGGTCACACCTCGGATTTTATCTCTGCAGTGGAGCGAAAGCGAGCTGTGGCACAGTTTATGTTTGTGTATGATTTTTGCGAGCGCTGTCATTTGACAGTTTTGCAGAAGACTGCCATTATAGGATTTTATGTGAGATTATGTTGGCCAAATACACAAAACTGGATAGGTGACCTCAGAAACAGCTGTTTCCTCCCAACGTAATACGACAAAGGCACAAAGTGGAATAGTGGTAATTACTATCCCGGCATCACCTCATTGAGCTATACTGCACTGTGTAGAACACGTCACTAAAGCAATCACACCATGCTGCACACCCTTATGGGCCAGACTTAATGTTGAGCGTGTGTCATTTGAAAGCCTGCTGCCGATGTAAGAGGTTCCGGATGGCTTATAAAGGCACATATTTATTGTATTGTGCATTAGGACCATTAGCCCAAGTGCTAGTTGAACCTAGCTGCTTGTCGGGGTCGTACCTCAATGTGAAACTGAACTGCATGACGTGAACCGATTTGACTCCTCTCAGAATAGTCCAGCGCTAATGGTCAGCTCGGTAATTGATATCAGTACCTCACACCAAGCTTGAATTGTAGATCAAATGCTACCACCAGCTACATGAATGGCTTTTTAAAAACTGGATATCCATCAAGGGATTTACTTTAGGTATGGCAGATGATTCCATGTTATTATCTCGAGTGTCTAACGCATATTTTAGTTAAAACTAAGATCCAGTGCTATGGACCTATGTGCATTTTTGTTACCACAATAAGCAGACTTAAATATCTTCTCACCAAGAATGAAGCAAATATTATGAAATTACAGCAGATACATTCACACGAAACACAAGTAGAATAGTTGACACGGTCAAACAAGAGAAAGCAACCCCCTTTCCCCAAAAGTCCATGCAGTACAGAGGGAGATGCATAGGGCATTATGAATGCTCTCCTTTGATTGGAAGGGGGGAAGGATTGTCGTGAGCACTGAAGGGCACACTTGGAGATGTCGGCCAGTTTGCACAGCTGGCTAAGTGCATCAAAAGGCAGTACGTTGATTGACCTGGAGCAGCATCTGAGATAAGACAACATGAAATAATTGCTTCATGGCTTTAGTGCCAGTTCACATGTGGAATGTTTTGAGCATAACAACATAAATGGAGCACCTTTAGGAAAAGTCACTTGTTGATATGAAGGGATTTCTTCTTGAGAAATGAACATTTTTTTTTTATTACTATAGTCCCATGTGTGGAGAATATCATTGTGTATCCCAGATACTGGCGAGACTTGCTGGCGGGACTATTGAAGGTAACACTGGCTACGTTTACATGCTGTTAATATTCGGGATAAGGTCAATATTTCGGTTTCTGAATCAGTAGGAATAACCCGTTTACACACTTAAGCAGACAGAGTTACTCCTGTATACATGGTCATTGGTATCATTTGGAATATCTCCATCTAAACAGTGATGCACGTCTTCCACCGGTGCTTGATTTGGTCTGGCGTTCGTGCAAATCCTGCTTCGCGTAACTTTTCGGTCACCTTCTTGTTAATGTCGCTATCTCGGTACTTTCTACCATCAATAAAAGACATTATATTCATGTCTTTTGCGATACTAATGAAGTACTCGGTTTCCTCTTCGCTCCAAAAGTGTGGTGCTGTGCTGCCGCGTCTGGATTTCCCCATGCTTGTTTACCTCTGCTTCTGTGGTGTCCGGTGGGTTGCGCGTGCTGCATACAAGTAGTTGCCGTACTCAAAAGACAAAGATTCCTTGCGGATAGGACATACGCAGAACACAAAATAATGTTCCTTTCTATGGGGATATTCCAATGCGCATTTATATGACCTGATATTCGTGTTAGAAAAGGAGTAACCCAGGGGTCATATTCAAGTTTGTGTGGGTGTTTACATGGCCGTGCGCAACCGGGTTATTGCTAATATTCTGGTTATGAAAGGGTTATTGGCTGCATGTAAACTTAGTCATTAATTGTGGTTAGTGTTAGTATGTGTAGTCGGGCTAACCATGCTTCATGGTAATGGCTAATGGTTGGCACGAGTAATATTTGATGCCAACAGTGGCTGATGCAACTCGCTGTTGATACACATAGTTAGCTTTTTTTTTTTTTTGTCCTGCTTACAGTGCACAATGCAATAATGAATTGGTGCATTTCTGTGAGCTTAGAGTGAGTCTTTTAAGAGCCTTTTATGTCTACATGGGAGTGGGTTCCCTTATGTAGGCCGCCATGTTGCTATAGTACCTCAGAAGGGGCACATTAGCTCTGATATTTGCATTTTGGAGCATGGGTGGAAGATTAAAGAAAAACAAAGATGATGCTTGTTTGTTTGTACACTGTCTACTGGTTGCTAGTGCAGTTTTGAGAACCCGCATGTTGCTTATTACAAAAGAAGGTAAGTTGGCATGAATTCCCATAGCCAATGAAGCAAAAATGTGAAGAGGAACCAAAATCGTGACCTGCAGTGGTGTAATGCAATCTGAACCCTCACCACTAGATGACACTAAACCCTACATAGTGTAGTTTTAAAGGCCATATTCATCAGTTCTGACATTGATCTGTGGGGAATTGGGTGTTCGGCCATTATTTATTTTCTTCTAATTTATACTTGAAATGGCGATGATGACTTCACAATACTCAGATTAGTTTTTCAACAAATACTTTGCTGTCTGTGCTGAAGAGAAGTGGGACTACATTATTTCCACCTCATCTATATGCAATTGAATGTGAATTATATTGATTGTAGACTTTAAAAATCAATTTTATACTTTCATTTTTTTTTAAATATCATACAGTCATGAGTATTGATCACCCCTGCTGTTGATAACCTCTTAAAAACCCTGACAGCACCCCGTGGTTAATTTCTATAGCTAAATATGCATGTTTGGCAAAGGCTTTATTTAAATCATTTATAAAACATATTGATGTGCAAAATTATCACATGAATTATTCACCTTTGGTGTGTAAAGGCCTTCACCCTTAAATAACCTGAAAACATCTGAAAATGGACCTTGTTCCAGTTGGAATTTGAAAGCTCTGCAGAGGCTAAAACAACAACAACAACAACAAAAAAAAAAAGAGGACAATGCTGACACACTCCAGTATTAACCCTGAGGGAGTCCATCTACTCTAATTACTGCAGCTTTGCATGACGCTACCAAGAGAACGCTTACATATTAACACAAACATCACTTCATCAGTGAAACAACATCAACAGTCATTGCATTCCTGAATAGAGATTGATCCCGCGGCTTGGTGGAGTTGAGCGAGGTTCGCTGAACACGCGCTTTGTGTCTTCTATTAGATCAGCGTGAGGCGGGTTCGCCGTCTTCAAGGTGTGTAACCATCATCCCACTTCTTTCTCCTGATGGGCCAAATTTAATCAGTACTTGTATGTTTTCCTGTAATTCATCCACACACAGAGGAGGCAGCTTGCCATTATCATGCAGGGAAACATTTGTTGTTGCTTGATTACACTAATGGGAAAGCACACACGAATATGAAATGTTGAACGTTACTGAAATTGGGCTTAATTGCTGATGGCATCTCAGGTTAATTTGTATTCCCTTGGCAGGAAATGTGTCTCTGTATGGTGTTTTTTTTTTTTTTTTTGGATGCCGAGCTGCATCAAAGCGACTCTGTGTGCAGTGTTCGACAGGGTATCTTTTTGCTCTTCGCAACAATCAGGATTGTTTGCGAGGGATTAGACAGATCCACAGGATCAAGAGCCTCCTGTTGTTGGCCTTCAGTCCACCTTTGGTCTCCAGTGATGAAGGAAGGGAAGACGGAGCCTTGAGAAAGCACACCCGGCTGGTATTTAACACAGCTGCTGGATTTAAAAAGCACTTCAGTGCAGAGATGCACGCGACCTGCCTGCATAACCAGCGTAGAAAAAAACTGAGCCTGAGCAGCTTTTTAATCACTCCATCTTATTTGCACTTTTGTGTTTTTTCCTTTTCAATTATTTATGTTGATGAGCTTCACTTCCCACCGAGCTCCCCATTAAGACTTGCTCTTAATTTTAGATGTGGGTGGGGGTGGATGCAAATGGGGTTTACTCCAAGATGCAGTTCTGCCAGTCCTGACAGGCAACTATAGCACCATCTGCTGGTGGTTAGATTGCTTAACAAATGCCTTTTGTGGGCCCAAGGGCATGAATGCATATGTGAGGTCATTCATCAGATGCACAACCTAGATGTGATTAATTATCTAACATGGAAAATGTCACACATGTGAGCCAGTGAGGCACGAGGAGCCTCAACTTTAATATTTTAAGAGAACAGCTGCTCATTCTTTTCTTTTTTTGGGGGGGGGGGGAGCCAGTGAATGAGAATCAATGAACAATTGCGAAATGAAGAAGAAATGAATGAAAGAGCCAGTGAACAAGTGAGTTGGCAGGAAAGAGCCGCTGTTTGAAAAAGCCAGTAAAGGTGCCCTGACACTTTGGCACACATTTTGGCTCTGCACTCTCGCACGCTTCGTCGTGACAATCCCGCCCGGTGTGTTCCCAGCTGGACACTGCGCTTTGTTTGCTGGACGCTGCAAATTTTTTTTCTTCCTCTCTCTCTTTCCTGCGCTTCATGAGGTGGAGAACGCATTTGGAGCCGTCTAAAAGGTAATTATTTATATTGTTTATATTCTAATGGCTTGGCAAAACTGTTGCATGTTCATTCCTTCTTATGAGTGGCTGTAAAAGTATGTTTATGATAGATTTAACATCTTGTCCGATGATCTGCCCTGGGATGCAGTGCACTGACGCAATCACTCGCACTCACATGCAGTGTTTTTGAATTGTTTGCGCAATGTTCATGTGAAGTTCACGTAATTAATTTGTGACAGATTTTGAACATTTCAAAATTTTCTTTGCGCACAAAGCAGCACACAATTTGCAATTTGCTCTCCTGCACGGCAGAGTGTGTGCAAGTGTGCAGATCAAAGTGGTGCCAGGGCGCTTTAAGCCAACTTGTCAATGAAGTGAGCCAGTGAATGAGCGTTCTCTCAGAGAGCAAGTGAAGGAACCTTGTGTGCCAAGGAGCCAAGTCAGAGGAATGGATGAAGGAGTCAAAACATCACACAAATGTGTCTCCATGACAGACGTCCTACAGTCCCGTGTGATCTGCTCCAAGGACTGGAAATAAAGGTAAGTGATGGTGATTGTGAGTTGAACAATGAACATGTCGTTACAGGAGATAGCAACATGTTCATTGTTCCATCTGTAGTTTAAGTGTAGATTTTGAAATATATTGAGAAATAAACACCATTTAACACATTTTGTAGATTGAGAATATAATTGGAGTTGGGGAGGATTTTAACACTGCAATAAATCAAATCTTTAACATGAACGTTGCCGTAAATGTTGGTTTCTTCTGGAAAGTTTGAGTGGTGTAATGGCATCCAGTGCAGAGAATAAAACACTTTTGGGACATTCCAACAAATGCGTCACGTGCTTACAGTGCACGGTCTCCCTGCAGAAGTTGACTCTGTTATGCCGACCCATTTCTGGGATATAATAGAAACACTGGACTATCTCGTTGCACCTCCCACCTCCTGTTCTCTCCTTCCCAGCTGGTCCCAGCTGAATGACTTCTTCTCGGGTGGAGCCTGAAGAGACATTTACACGTTGGGAGTGTGCGCCTCATCTGTGGTGCTACTTCTTTATCTCCCTCAGATGAGTCTTGCATCAGAGTTTGGCCTTTGAGCGCAGACGGTTATGGATCTGGGTGGTGACCCGTCCGCTCTTCTGAAGTGGCGGCGGTGAGGGAACCGGACAACCAAGCTAAAATTCGAATTCATGCATTTTTTTGTGTATGTAGGTGTGAACAGAAAAACAAATGAAATGACGAGAAAGGAAGTGAGCCACAGAGAAATTTGCCCGTCTCATCGAGCCCAACGGGCTGGAGGACAACCTCAGATTTCATTTTGCACTGCCTTCCTTGTGGCTCGCTCCTCTTCCCAATTTGGCCGTCCTTTTGATTATGAAACACCTTGTTAGCTGTGCCTGAAAGGCAGGTGGATCGCTGCGAAAGTCGACTAATAACAGCTAAAGCTGTCAGCAACTTCACCTCGTAAAAACCTGAGAGCGGGCAGCTCGCAGATTCGGTTGCGCGTGTCCCTGCTCTGAAATAATGCATGCACGTTTTAGCCTTACATTCATTTTCTGGGGATACCCTAGTTTGCTGTGGAGTTTGAATTGAAAGTGTTGATGCACAAGAGTTGAAGCTTCACTTCCCATCATTTTTTAGATGGATCTGGAGACAAAAATAGCAAAGTATCAACAGAGTTGGGGAAAGTGAAACCACGAGAGAGAAAGTAAGGACTGAAAACTGAAGAATAACGCATAATTTGGAACTCGTCTTTTTTCTTTTTTTTTGTGGGTGTGCACCTCTCTTACTGGGAGACAGCTGTTCTACTGAGCTATTCCCTCATGGTTTTGATGGATTCTTCTCCTCAGATGAGGCAGTGACTCCTTGGCTTTAACGCAGCATGCAGCATGCCCGGGCCCAGGAGCATTTACACAGGAATGAGTCTACCATTGAAGGTAGAATGCATTCCACAGGCTGAGGGGGGATGACATTCTGTGCAACTCAGCCAGGTTTAATTTAATACAACATGGATAGTGTAAAATATGATAATGCATTTGAAACTCCAAACAAATTTGAATGAAGCAGATGGCTGATGTGTTGGAGGTATGGGGAGAAACATTTAGGTTGGGAGGACATGTTGCACGAACTCAAGTTGAAATGAAAGTGGTCGTATGAGCTCACGTTGACCTCACTGTTTTGATGGACTCGTGGCAAAGTAAAAGTAGAAGTCACTTACATGATCCGCAATGCCAGAACATCCAGTTTTACTTGTATTCAACATCAAGCCTGGTTTCAGAGACTGTGACTATATGTTCATAAAATTCCATCATGATCCATGATCCAACATTGTAAGTTAAATGTTGCTATCTCGCGAGCATTCCTCCAGATCCCTGACCCAGAATGCATTCTGAATTGACTCAGAAATTAGATATTGTACTTGCATGTCGGAGTGCCCAGGATGGACCACATGAAATTCTGCTTGAAGAGGGAATGGGCCGATATACAAACACTGCCAGTATTTCATTTGTGGGAACGACCATTTCAATAAAATGTCTGATTTCATCACAAAAAAAACCCCAAAAACTTCACAAATAACTCACCCGTTTCGTCCATTTTTGTCCTGTACAAATATATTGTTTGTTGATTAAATGTGTTCCCTGAATGTTGGGTACATCCTCAAATCTTTGAGCGGACATCAGACAAAGAACATTCCAGATGGTTGAAATTATTTAATTAATTTTAATTTTAGAAAAAGGGGGTGGGCTGAATTATAAATTATTCCCAAAGACATTATTCATCAGCTGTTATCAAAGTTCATCATTAATAAAATTTTAAATGAAATCTTCCTGAATGTTTAAAACTTCTTTTGGAGCCCCAAGCCAAAATATGTGACTGATCAAATTAAAAATAAAATCCCTCATTTTCTAGGACCTTATCCATCTGCTCACCAAATTTAATCAAAATTCTCTCACAAATTTTTGAGTTAAATGTTGCCATGTTCCAGTCACTCTTCAAAATCTTAGTTCCAGGATATATTCTAGATCGCTTCCTAAATTGAATCACTTATTACCTGGAACCAAAATCCATCTCCTTGCCAAATTTCATTATATAATTTATATTTTGTTTGTGCTTTGATTCCTGGGAAAGCTCTATGTTTATTAGTTATTATTCTTAAGAACGAATTTGTGATTTTTTTTTTTTTTTTTTTTTTGGGATACAATTTGCACCATAGTATGAGTGACGACCTTCCAAACTCGACAATAAGTGACTTATACTTGGGAGAATGTGGCATACTAAAATGGGAAATTCTTGCCCTGTTGGTTGCTTAAATGTCAACTTTTGTAACATTATATTCATTTAATTCTTTCCTGGAATATCACATATATTATTCATGTTGATTAAAACCGGGTGACACTTCGCACTTAAATAGTCCCTCTCTCATTGTCCGTCTTTACTCCTTGTTAAAGATAAAATAATAACAATTGTGTTAATTACAAAGAAAGCAATCTATTCATTCATTTTTCTCCATTCAAACAGATCATCCACCGAACTGACCCACGCACATCAACAAACCAATCAATGTCAAGGAAACTGAGGGGCAGCCTACATATGTGTCATGCCTCACCCTGATCTAGGCTTCACCCTTATTTTGCCTCTTTCTTTAGTTCATCTCCATGTGCCCCAGCTTTGTTTTATTAGTTATTATTTTCATGATGTGGTTGTTCTCTGTTCTATTTTGCTTTGTCATTTTGTTTCTTTGTTACTTTTATTCTTTGGCTTTATGTTCAGTTCTGTTCTAGTTTTCTCTAGCCGGTTTGTGTTCACATTATGGATCATTTAGTTATCATCTGTTTATTTTTGCTGTTTTCATTTCTGTCATTTTCTGTTGTACTTTAATATCGGATTTTGCTTTCTGTTTATTATCTAGTCTTTGCTTGGTTATCTTTATTGTATTCTTATGTCATTAGTCAGTTCCAGTTTAGTTTGGTCTTTTGTACTTATTATCTCTTGGTTCTCTTTTAGTTCTCATGTCTCTTGCTCTGTTCAAGTTCCTGTTCATAGTTGTATGTTATTCTGCCCTCGGTTTCTGTTGTTCTCAGTTTTTTCCCCATACCCATTTGTCTGTTTTCACGCCTCACTCATGCACCTGCGATCATGTCCTCATCCCTCATGTCCATCTGATTATGTTCTCACATCACTGCACCTGCCTCATGTCTTTGTCTCTCACCTTGTTTCTGTCTTCTTTGTGTTTCGATTCACTCACGCTCTTGCACCTTCTCACACATCTTTGTCTCTTTCGTCAGTCCTCCCTCAACTGTCTTGCACAGTACACTATCTTGGTCCACTAGCCACGCCCCCTTTCTAGATTCCTCCACATGTGCACCTAGTCAACACCACCTGTTCCTTGTTTCACACTGATTTGTCCACCAGCATTTAAACCCTCACAGTCTCACAGTCCTTTGCCAGATTGTTGTCTCTGTACACTTTCCAGCGCCCATTTTTTCAGTCCTGAGTTTGCCAAGCTGTGTTCCGATTTCTGCTCTGTTCTCCCTGATTATGCCTCTTGCCTCTCCCCGGATGTCCGTGTTTGCTCGTGCCACAGAACCCTGCTTGTCCATGACTGCGTCTCAGCTTAACCCTGCTTGTACCTCTGCCTCGCTGACTGATCACATATACACTGTACCAGAGCCTGGAATAAAGACCATGATTTCAT
Organism: Thalassophryne amazonica; assembly: GCF_902500255.1. NCBI lineage: Eukaryota > Metazoa > Chordata > Actinopteri > Batrachoidiformes > Batrachoididae > Thalassophryne > Thalassophryne amazonica. The sequence continues at coordinate 18,784,092 of NC_047125.1, read as the reverse complement.
TCACACCTAAGCCTCGTCTGGGAGTCCAGCTGATTCTGGTGCCAGGCTGCTGCCCTCCCTGACAATACGTGGCAGGTGATGTCAGGATGTAAATACATCATGAAAGGTTCTTAAGTGCCAACACAACATTTGCAGTCTAACAAAAGAACATGAACCTTGGTTTTGGGCCTTGTCCTGGACTTTTAGGTGTGAAAACGCCCTTTGAAACAATGATTTGTTTTGCTTGGACACATTTGCATTTGCTTGAAGTAAAGGAATGTCAATTATTCAGGCCACCATTTGCAAGATGGTCGTGGAATACCGCACGTGTAATTCAAGACAGCGAGGCAAACCGCAGTATTCATCTCAAAGAACTCCCAAGCATTTCTTGAATAATGCATGCCAGAACGCGCAAGATGGGCAGCTACTTATACAAGGAGACTTGAGATTACAGTGATCCATGTGACCTTTGCTTTCATAAAAAATTAACTGATTTGATATCAAGCACATGAGGCTTTATTTAACCGAGAGTGGGAGCTCAGATTTACTTGTGTTATTATCAAGAGTTGAAGACTTGTTTGTGATGTCATAAGGGAGTGCAGTACATTTCTTGGCTTTGGCTTTATCCCTTATTTTGCTGAATACTGATGCATTATAAAGGTTCCCATGCACTATTGTGCTCTGTCTCCACTGAGAACTTGCCCATAGATGTATAATAGAAAACAGGCAGCTTGCTAAGTAAACAATCTGCCAGTGCCAGCCTGTAGGTGCCAATCTGCCTGGTAGTTTGATGTTGGGAAAACCGAAGACGCCCTCCAATGCATCCGCATATTGTATCTACTCTGAATCTGAAATTCGCCTTGCATGTGGAAAACTTGTTTTTCAAAGCATGCAACCCCTTTAAAAATAAATAAAAATTCCAGACTTCCACCACTACTTTTGCTACTCAGGCAGGTAGAAAATCAACACCGCTTTGATGTCATAAAACGTTAGTCCTCGCTCTCGCCATCATTTTCCTTTGCCAAATGAGTCACAGATGAAGAATACCATATTATACATCAGGGCCGTCAATCTGTCAATTCGGTAATGAAGTTGGTCCAAACCATTTGTCTTATTTTGTCACGCTTTCCCCCCATTAGTCATACCGAGCTAACCGTTAGCTCCTCTGGAACCCCCTTCGCCCAAGGACACTTAGCTTTCTCTCCAAGTGCAACTGAAATGCACTGATGCAGTGTGGAAGATAGCTCGATTAATCTGTCAGCTGTTTAAGAAAGTTCATACAATTAGAAGTGCTCAAAGCGGACGTACCAAGAACGTTAGAGTCTCGATGAGCCCTGAGACGGGCGAGAAAAGGGATTTACATGTGAGGGAACTCTTTGAAGGAATTTAAGGAATTGAAGGAACGGGACGGAGGGTGAACACTGAAGATAAAAATTGCCTCTGGCAACAGAGGAGATGCCGGTACGCACTGACAGGGAGATAAGCGAGTGAGGCATTGGAAGATATGCCAAAATATAGTGTATTGTGTGAGAAAGAAAAGGGAATAGCGGGAGGAAGGAGATGTATAGAGACTTGACCAACAGGATTTTTGGAGTTGTATCTTCAGGGTACAGTTGTGTTTGCCCTGTGACAGGGTTATTACTCAGACAAGTGTGGTAAACACTAACTGCTTTATGAAAGCCAGTGGCACGGCCACACAAATTGCAGTAAAACTAAAGAGGTTTTTGTCATCTTACAGCATGTTTTACAGCATATCCATATTGAGCCATTGATGGCGCATAGCATCCTTTTCATCGAGGGGATTTTTTTTTACAGCCCTTCTGAGAGAGTGTACTTTGGGGAAAAGCTGTTTTGCTTTTCTTACTTTTTTTTTTGCAAAGTTTAATGTTGCGGCAGGAACCGCTCGGCACAGAAATGCTCTCGGGGCGTTGTGCATCTCACGGTGCAGCTACTGTCGGGATTAAGAGTTGAAGTCCCAGAGGAGTTTTTCATAGTGAGGAGTCTTGAGAAAGGCCACATCCCATATGGCTCATGTTTAGAAACGCGTTAAAACTCCAATAAGAAATGCAGAAAAAAGAATGTGGTTTGTTTTGAGCCTGGAAGACAAACAACTTCATAGGCATTATAGCATTTTATTCACCAAGCAGATCACATCTGTCAGTGTCATTTGTCACAAAATCTTTGCACCAGGTGTGTTTAACGGCAGGTGTACGTGATTAAATAAAGCCTAATGGGTCGAGCTGAAGTGCATCCTGAGAGCTGGATGAGGGCCACGAGCGCTGATAGCCACTGCTCCGACAGATGCCAGGGGGCAAGCGCATGGAAGGGGACTAATTACCTGACAGCTGCCCAGCAGACCCTGGTTCCACCCTGGGGACCGTAGTCGATCTCACTTCCATGTCCTCCAACCCAGATCTGGGAGACCTGGCACCATTGTTGCCAATTTTAGCTTGTTTCGTGCTGTCCAGGAGGTTGCCATTGGGGGTCCCAGTGGAGTTTTGGTATCACAGCCCCAACTATGAATCAGAAGACAGGTTCATAAGCCCACTGCCCAACCAATCCCAAGAGAAATAAAAGGCTTGTGAAAATAATAGCGCTGGTTTCTCCTGAAGTAGTTAATCTGTAGCACAACTAAAGCTAGAGCAGATGCTTGACAGCTTTTACAATGTTCCCAAATAAAAACAGAGAGCACTTTGTTAAAAGCTAGAGGGCACTTGGATAGAACATACTTTTTGCAAAGGACCAACGGTTTGTTTGTTCATAACTGAGATGGGAAGCAGGTGAGGTTGCATAAATAACCAATATTTGCTTAAAAAGAGGAATTTCTCAAAAACATTGAAGGAGACTGAAGAGGGAAGCCACCAAGATGTTACAACGCTATGACAGTTATAGAATATTGTGAGTGAGACCAGAGGAATTCTGGACAGTACAATGGTTTCATTGCTGTTTGCACAGTGTCATGGTGGAGTGGAACAGGGAAGGAGTTTGTTTAAAAAAAAATGACCTGAAATTTCAGCTGAACTTTGCCAGAAAGTACATGGGAGACGAAAGCCTTGATTTTATGTTTTCTTGTCACAAAGTCCATCTGTGTTCTACTAAAACTAAAACTGAATGTCAAAGCGATTATTCATTTTAAGTTCATCAAAGGGTGCCAACAAAAGTCTGAATGGTTTTGGATGGTTTATGTGAAATTCTGATTCATTCTCCTTGTACTTTGTATTTGCCCCCAGTGTTAAATTTGAGGAACTGCTCACTCTTCAAAATACTATTCTTATGTATACATACTAGTTTTACTCGTGGCACTGCAAGTTCTAAAATAGGGCAACTCTGGGTTTGTCTACTCCCCCTATTGCCTGGGATTAAAAGTTTCTCAAAACTATTCTGGCTTCTGTATGTGTGCGTGTGTGTAACATCGATCACAGGGAAACTGGGGAGAGTTGAAATTTGCAGTTTACTATGCTTATGTATTTTGGGTCAAGGGTAAATGCTGTGAAAATGGAAAGTTGATAGAACAAATTTTTTTGGAGAAATTTGGGATATTACGTAACAACGGTGAACAATGGATGTTGATATCGCCATTAATCAGTTTCTGGTAACGAGACAAGCTTGGAACAAAGGAAGTATCTCAACCTTGCCAGTTGTAAAACATGACATCAACTAAACGTGCCAAATAAAAAACTTTCTCATTTTAATTTCCTGCGCTTTCAGTTAAAATCATGACAGGAAACTTTGCATAATTTATTACCACCCTTGGAAAAAATGTTAGCTACCTTTTTTATGAACGCTATCCAATCTAGAGCCGTGGATCCCCACCGGCAGTGTGCTAGTATTAAATAATTTTGTCTTGTTTTACTATTTTATGTAATATACTACTGTTTGAGACAAATAGGTCATTTCCACAAGCATTTCGCTGGTGTTCGTCCAAACTACAGATATAAATATTTCATTCTTGTGCCACAGCAGACTAATAATGTCCCATTTTATGCTTTGAGTGGACTGTGTCCTTCACCTATCACTAGAATGCATAAGAAAGGTATTTATAAGAAAATTGAGGTCACCACTGAGGTGGGCTGGCTGTATGCCCAAAAAATGTGGCGTTGGAGAGGTTCAGGCAGACTCATTTTGTCAGAATTGAGAGCCGCCCGAGCAGACTGCTCATCTTGCTGTTGGCATAAGCGCGAGAAGAGGAGCTAAAGGTTGAAATTATGCACCCAGAAAGCATTTGGCTCAGGTGAGGAAAAAGTGCAATGCAATAATTAAGCAGCACAATAAAAATGATTAGAACTGCTTTTGACATTCTCATTGCGAATAACTTGCATTTAATTGCAATCACAAATTTTAAATGCCAGTTTTATGTTCCATGGCTATAAGCTGTTTAAAGTTCAATAGCCATACTCTTGAAATCTCCTTCCAATTTGCTGCTTGGAGGCAGCGGCAGGAGATGGTGTGTAGCAGGGAGATGAAAAAATATGTCGAATAAGTGTCCCAAAAAAGAAGGTGGAAGCGGAGAGAGAGAGCGAGAGAAGCTGGATGTCTTTGACCATTAAGTGCTGGACAGTGTGGCTCGCTGGCGTGGAGTAGGACCCGTGTGGCCCAGCTCGAGGCTAGTTAGCTATTCAGCCACAGCATCTGTTGCAGGCTAATGAATGTTATAACCTCATAAACGTCATGAAATTGGACATTATCCCTTAATTAAAAGAACAGAGATGCATTACAATGATTAAAGTGGCACTCCAGTGGACGCGCCACACGCTTCAATAATGCTTCAAGAGGACGCGAGGCTACTGAGCAAGATGTTGATGCCAGAACAGTCTGTGTAATATTTTTAATGAGCTAATTGCCATTACGAGCAACAAACTTGCAAGACTTGCACCCCAACTTTGGAATGCACGCCAAACTTCCTCTGAGGCATCGTCCTGACCTTTTAACCAATGCCGTAAGCAGCCCCCGCTCCTCCACCCTCCCCATTCCCCCTATTTGCATTTCAGGAGCTTTTTGATGATGATTTGAGTGTCTTTGCAGTGATTATATGAGCAGCATTAGCTTCGCCGAAACAGCTGCGCTATAAAGCGGATATAAAAAAAAAACAAAGCTTGATGCGTCTGTGCCGTGGCACCTGGGCCATCAGCGCCCAATAAATGCCAGCAACCAATCAATCTCACTGCCTTCCCTGCTAAGCAGCTTAATGAAACCTTTGGTGGAAAAAGAGGGGACATACAGTATGACTGTAACCATCGGTCTTGATTTTATTCACCGGCGGTAACATAAGCCTCGGTTCTACAGTTGAAATTCTTTTGGCGAGGCTTTGAGCACCCCGTAAAGGTCATGAAAGGCCTGCGCTCACAAATCTGTCATTGCTCGTCTAGAACCCAGTGTGTGAAAATGTCACATTGTCTGGAGATGCTGGATGGTGTACAGGTAAGCGGTGACTTTGTCGTCGCACCTTGGTGTCATCGCAGACAGACAAATAAATAAATGCTTACAATTTTATTACGTCCTAGGTGGACGTAATAAAATAGTATATCTGAGAAATAAAATGCAATGAAATATTGTCTTTATCAGTATTGACAAAGGAATGTTGAGATGTAAACCATTTGTACCAATTTTAATTACGTTTTTGTTTGTATATTGTAGTTCACTGTTTTTTAAATTCCTGGTGCACTTTTTGTGTACTTATTTGTTGAATTGTGTGTGTGTGTGTGTGTGCACACTGCTCACTGTTCAACGAAGTTACCAACTGGTTTTCCTTTCTTCCAAATGGCCGCAATTTTTGAAAGAAAACAATAAAAATGGTTTGCTAATGTCATTATAGTGATTTTTTTTTTAATAGAAAAAAACAAACTGAAGTACAAAATATGGTAAAAGTAGATGTTGAAGGGTGTTGTCAGCTTGAGCTGTTTTGACTGTAATCCCAGCTGGAAGTGAAAAACCATTTGAACATTCACAGTAAGCTAATTGCTCCTGTACTTATGCTAACTTGCTGTCGTCATCTTTCAAGAAAAGGAAAGATTCGCTCCATAATTTACCAAAGCACACTGACCTTATTGGCCACCAGGACCCGCCAATTTGCCATAAGGCTTCTTGAAGCAACTTGATAGCCCTGTGTCTTTATTTATTTATTTTTTGTGATTATTTTGCCTGTCTTCACCTAGAACTGAAAATGCAGTAGTTTTTGCAGAGTTGCTTACAGAAAGGAAACATTTGTTTGAATCATAACTCGGGTGACTTTTAGCTGTCCCCATTATGTTTCACATGTTTTATTGACAGCTGCAGCGTGTTGCTCTGTGTGATGCCAGTGACCCAAATAATCATCCATGACATTTGTTGACAGCTATTCTTAATAATGTTGTTTAGTTGTTAGGGCCCAATTGTCAAAATGGAACCTCTCAAAACACACAGCTTGTCCTTGCTCGAACCATTCACAATATGTGTTACAGATACCGCGTCAGCTATGCAAACAGTCTGTGCTGGCTCGACAGCAATCCATGTGCAAAGTCACCATGCGATTGTCGGCATTCTGTCTTCTGTGTGATCTATTTTCTCTCCAGACAGACACAATAACATAACGCAATGCACTGCCTGATGAAGAGTCTGTTTTTGCTCAAAGCTCCTTCTCTTGAATGAAAATGAATGAAAGCACGTTGCAGTCGTAATGTATCGACATAAAATATTGAAATGGCCCAACCAAGGGCAAGCTGCATGTAATTGAAACACTCTTTATACTGAGAACAAGGAAGCCGTGTCCCTGCGTTGGCGTTTCGGCAGAAGAGCTTCCAGAAGGCATATGTTTCAGGTTTCTTTTCCGTCCCCAGAGTTAACTGGCTTTTGGAGAAATTTGTTTCACAAGTGTTGGGTTTCTGCTCCCGTATTATTTATAACCCTTAGTTTGTGGGTTATGTGCGCCCTCTTTCACATGAGCTTGGATTTGTCCGATTTAACCTTGATAAGGGAGGAAAGCTTGAGTTCAGGCCTGGACATTGACACGTTGTTTGATCAGGTGGCTTGGAGGCAACTTTGGGGAAATTGCAGACTTACAATCAATTCCACAACATGCAGACTACCTGAAACCCTATTTTCCTGAGCAACTAATGTATACGCGTATTTCTATTTATTTGCTCTTCAGGATTTATTGTTATAGTTTCAGGGGGTGTGTCATGCCATAAGTAGGTGGGTTATGCAGTGAGACTGGAGTTGGACTCTTGTCAGTATTTCAGCCAGTGCTATGGTTTGTTGAAAGACTGTAACCCCTTGTTTTCATTTTTTAATCTTAAAATAATTTGATTCGTGGCACATACTGACAGCGTTCATGTAATAGCCAAGTTCTTATTATGATTATTATTACTTGGCTATTTGTGATGTTTTGCTTGAGTTGTACTCCTGCAATTATCCTCCTCAGATAAATTGCTGTTGCAGTTCATCTCTTCGACCGTCCATGTCGTATTTTCTGGAGTTTAAGTTTCAGGTTTTTTCTTTTATTATTTTAATTGTTTATTTTTTAGGAGGTCCTGCTACATTCTCTGGTGCGACCTATACGCTGAAAAACCTCACGTTCATTATGAATAATAATAGCAAACGATTTGCATAGGGTTTTCCCAGGAATCAAAGCACTAAACAAACTAAATTCCGATAATAAAAGAATAAATGTCAATAATAAAGTAAACTGCAACAATGCACAAAAATTTCAAATCAAAGAGCTGATGATGCATAGAAAGGGTGCAACTTGTACTCTGGACAAACAGACAGGTCTGCTTCTTGCAACAACAGCAGCATTAGAGCTTTATTTTAAAAAGGTAGACATGCATAGTTACATAACGTCACATGTATCATACTTTATGACTGATTTTGTACATTATAACAAGCAACCTGTAGGCTGAGATTTACGGGTTGGTAGTTTTGGCTCTGTGCCATGTTGATGCATTCCAGTGATGAATCGACACCTCTGTCAGTGTCGATCCCGTGCTCCTCTGATGACTGCTTTGTCCTCTTCCACTGTGGTGAAGAGCACCATGAGTTGGTCACCCTCTCCAGAATCCTTGCATCTGGCAGCACCATTAATCTTGCGCAGCAGCTGTGCCCCTGTACCTGTCTCTCTATGTGTAAGGAAACTAAAAAGTCATATTTAGTCATTATCTTCCCCTCGGCATATGCTCATTACGCTTACTGCAGTGAACCTGGCCTTCGATCACCACGGCGCTTATGGAATCACACGTACAGGAGCTGACCAATACATGTATCCCCTCTGCTGGAGGTTGTGATATCAGTAAATTAATGCTTGAGATGTAGCGAAGCAACTTGACTTCACAGTGCAGCAGCAGGTCATTAGGAATCCCAAAAGAGCAGAATGCCGGCAGACCATCACAGCAGGGTCAGTGCTTGAAAGGTGTTGTGCTTCACATTGTATCAAGTCTGACAGGATGATGCAGTCAGAGGAGAACCTCATAGAAACTAGAGTAGCCATCTTGCTGGACTGCCTCCTTTGATGTGTGCTCATCTGTCTCTGGGCAGACTGTGTGTTAACCAGTAATTAACTGCTGACACTAAGGAGTGAGAAATACAGTGCTTGTGAAGTTTTACAAAGACTGAAAGGCTTTTGATGGAGCGTGATTAAAACTCAGATGAATTGTGGCTGGAATTGTACCCACTTTCAATGGCAGCTCAGTCTGAGGACACCCCGATTAACAATATTGACTTCACTGCTCAAAGCTCTTCTTTCTTTAATGCAGACGCAGAATCAAGGAACAAATGTCTTCAACCAAATGACAGTTTGACCTCCTGTTTAGCCAAATAGATCATATTTTAAATAGTCAACTCTGGAAGGTCAAACTGCACTGAATAGACAAACAGGCTAGTGACCATAGGTTCATACTACCACAGGTCATAGGTTCAAACTCTTGACCAGACAGGAAACTGTGGGTGTCTATTTGTTCCTGGTGTGCAATTGAGCACCATGCACTGATGTGTGTATAGATGAATATGATAAATCATTGGAAAAGGCTTTGAACATTTGCAAAAGATGGAAAAGTGCAGACACAACCATTAATCCACTGTGGACCAACTGTTATCAGTGTTGATATGACTGCAGGAGGTGTCTAGATGAGTTGGGGGCTTGTCCGGGTTGAGTTAGCTTTGTTATATATGAAATAAATCTGGGGATAACAAGGTTCCATTCGCTTGCCCTGGCCAGTTTATTGGCATGGCGACAAAAGCAATATCTGTCCAGTTGTACTTGCTGGAAATACAAACACAGTGATACTCTTGTAATCATGCAATCCAGTTGTATATTAGTTTTTAAGGATCCTTCTTTGGGCTCAGACTGCAACAGTTTATGCTATTCAGATGTTCTCTGTATTGAGTCCACACCAAACCTTGTCTTTTTTTTTTTCTTCTTAATTTCTGATTCATCTCCGGCAGCTAATTACTTCAGGGTATCAAAAGTCTTGAACCTGTTGAGAGATTGACTCAGAGTTTGAAGTCAAAAAATGTCTGGGAAGAGATATCCTGTGTGGACATTAAGTGGTTACTGTCAAGTGAAGGCTGATATCTTTGATACCAGATCTCTCAGGAGATTCCTTCACTACTACTGGAATTCTTTTGTCTCTCTCTCTCTCTCTCTTTCTCTCTCTCTCTCTCTCTCTCTCTGCAGTTCCTCGTAGTCTAACATGTTGGTGGTACAATCCTCCCATTTGATGTCAAGAATAAATTTAAGTTTGCTCTGATGGAATCTTTCAAGTTTCTTCAAATCATGTCAATATGTGGAGGGTGGCAAGAACTACTGCCTGGTAGACCATGAGATTTGTCTTCAGTTTGAGTTTCTTGTTTTTGAAGACATGGGAGAGGAGTTTCCCAAAAGCAACGTGAGATAAGCAAATTCGGTTTTTGATATCTTTTTTGGATGAGCCATTTGTTGATATAATTCCTCCAAGGGACAAAAAAATCCACGATATTGTCAACAGATGTTCTTCTGTTTTCACATTACAGTTAAACACAGTCTGGCCAGGGTGTGGTTGGATGAGAACCTCCATCTTTTTGATGTTCACCTTGACTCTGAAACAGGTGTATACACTGACTAAGTTATTGCTGGATACTTGAGTCTCATCTTTGGTCTGAGCTGGGGGAGCCATGTCGTCTGCATGCTGGGGTTCAGTGATTCTGGTCCTTTGAACGAGTCTTCTTGAGCAAAAACGCCCAATATAGAAAATACCATCATCCAAATTGAAGTTGATGTCAATCCTGGGGTTTTCAGAAGATATCTTGTAGAGCATAGCAGCAAGGTAAATGGAGAACAAGGTTGGTGTTAGTACACATCCTTGTTTGAGGCCATCAGTGATCACAAATTTTTCAGACATGTTTTGGTGAAAGACTCAACTTGTCATTCCTTCACGGAGGACTTGAATGAGAGCGATAAAGTGATTAGGGCAGCTGAGGCGGCGCAGGATGCTCCATATTGTTGTGTGTCTTGGAATGCTGTCAGAAGCCTTCAACATATCATAGAAAACTGGAAAGAGAGGTTTCCTTTGTTTGCAGGACTTTTCTTGCAACTGCATGATGCCAAAGATCATGTTGATGGTACCTCGTGAAGCTCAGAAGTCGCATTTAGATTAAGGCAGGACTTTATCTGCTACAATTTGAAGCAGATTGAGCAGAATTCTGGAGAAAATCTTCCCAGCAATAGAGAGAAATGATATTCCTCTATAATTTCCACAGATGTTTTTGTCACTTTTTTTGAAGAGCTTGATGGCAATTACATTCTTTAGATCACCCGGCACATGTTTTGCATTACGACCATCACACAAATGCTGCCAACGTGTAGGTCAGACTAGGAGCTTCCAGCCACACCAAGCCTGCTTCCGTCACCCTTATCCCATCGCCATTTGACTTTGAGGAATCAATATCTGTAAAGGATGAGAAATGAAGATGAAAATACAGAAAGCCGTTGGCGTGTATTTTTTGAGATGGACAACCGTTTGCAAGATGATGACCCATTCAGTTGAACCAGAAGTCCTCCACTGCGACACAAAAGAGCTGTTACTTGTAGCTTCTGCAGCAAGCTGCTGAGTCCACTAACAGGAGGTTGACTTAAAAATCCAACCCACCTGGCGTTGCCATCTAATGCCATGGTCATGGTGACTTGCTGAAGGGGACTTGGAGGGGGAGGGGTGATCAGTCTTCGTCAGGAGCCTCCGTTGAGACCTTACTGCCATGGGGGGGCCCTACCAGGAGCTAGTGCATTAGCTCTGCATAGCATTGCTCTCAACATCTCAGGCCCATGCAAGCTTTTCCACCATGACAAGGTGTTGATCACGGAGAAGTAATGTGTCAAGCAAATGGTTAATCACCGAGACTTGGATGATGCCTATTAAGCTGGCTGCAACACAAAGGGCATGTGATGCACTTTCTTGAGCACAGACTGTTCCAGCACAGATTGCTGAAAACTGGTCTGGATTGGATCAGGTCAAAGGGATGTCCATGTAAGTTGGGGTAGATGGTTACTATTGAGTGATAAAGATGTACTACAGGTCTGCCTACGTAATTGGTTGCCAGTTGGGATCCAAAGCAGTTTTGTGAGGTGGTGGTTGCAGCAGTGCAGAACATCAGCCTGTAACCTGGAATGTGACCTGACTTGATCCCTAGTACCAAGTACCAAATTTTCAGTTGTACCACCTTTGCCAGGTGGGAAGAGCTCAACTTTAGGGAGGGCTCATGGATGACTTCTGTTGCTATGTGAGCAACATGCTTGCACACCGAGCTTCACACACACATTTTAACTGCATGAAAAGTTATCTCCTTTTCCCTTTTGTTTACAAGATAAAGTAGACTTTACATAGCGATTTAACTTCCATGCCTGCCACATTAGTGACATGATGTTGTGATGCTGTTTCTGCCTTCAAGTCATGGAGATGAACCAAACTGGGATTATTGAGTTTTCCTGGATGCCATAAAATAATGCATTTCTTTAGGAGGAACCTGCACATTCCATTTCAAATTCTGAAGGAAAGACATTTTGCAGTCTCCAGTGGTTGTAATTTCACATCAGGATTCTTATTTTCACAGCTTCCTAGGTTTGGGGAACCATTACTATTCAGTTTTCCCGTTCTTAATATACAGTCAAGCTTTGTTTTTTGGCACAGAGTAGTCATTGGTATTATTCAGTTTTCCCATTCTTAATATACAGTCTAGCATTGTTTTTTTTTTTTTGTTTTTTTGGCACAGAGATGCTAAATCCAGTAGATGTAAAGCAGTCATTCTAGTGGGACCCAAGGAGCCACTGAAGAGGCCAGTCATCGCCTTTGGTCACTGGGTAGTTTACAAGTCTCACAACCATGCAGTCAGACAGGTACCACCAAGACTCTAATAAATACACACCTTTTTTTCTGGACATCTGGTTTCTGGTGTCAGGATCTTGGGTTGGAAATTGCTGTGAAGAGCACCCTCGATTGTGGTTTTGAGAAATGCTTTGGCGCAGCAGTTCCCCTGAACGTCCATGTGCCGTTTAACACATCAGCAGTTGTAGTTGCTGTTGAGTACACCAGTGTGAGATTGCATGTCCTGATAAAGAACAATCCTGTGCCATAGTCCAAGCAGGACATCCACATCTAGCGTACAGCGTCTCTGGGGACAACCGAGGCTTCTGATAAAGCACTGGATACCGTAGTGACGAGGTCACAGGGTTCATCCCAGGCGCCTGTGGGAAGCCCAACCACCACTCGTCTGGAGGTTGTGCTCTGTCAGCCGATACCACCTGATAGTGTCTAATGAGAAAAAGACGACGCCACGGTCTCCATTCACGTTGCTCTCAAGCCGTCCGACAGGCGTGCAATCTGATCATGTTGTCTAACTCGTCTGATGCTGATGCTTCCTTTCACTTGAGACCATTATCAGATAGGAGGCTCTAAAGCACGCACTATGGTTTTACAGCTGCTTTTTTAAAATGGCTTTTTAACCGGCTCATAATGTAGTCACTGCACATATTGTAATAAATGTACCACAAAAGTTAGATCAAAATGGGCTACAACTTTTGCATATTCAGGATAACGCCTGCGGCCTGGGAATATCCACACTGTTCAAGGTGTGTGTGAGTGTGTGACATAGGGATCTACATTACACAGCATATGCTTTTATTAAAGGGCAACTCTGACATTTTTCCAAGCTGGGTTTTATTTTTAGATCTTTTTTTGGTTCATCTTTTCAGTTAGAACAAAAGCGATTTTAACTGGTGCAATATTGATTTAGAATGCAAAAACGGTCACGGGCTAAATGGCTACATGACAGTCTAAATGCTAACAACAGTCATGGTAAACTGCTTCATGCTGCTAAATCACAGATGAACAGGTGAAAATGCCGTGAGAAGTGTTTGGAAACATGAATCTGAGCCCTACAGAGGTCAATGTTAATGTTTACAAGAAACCTTTAAAATGGCCGATTACACAGTTAGCTGCTGAAGTTTGGCCTCCTCGTATGGCAGTGCTGCTCTCCACTGAGAAATTACAAGAAGAATGAACCCCTCATTGGTGAATTCACTTTAATTTTGCATTGTCCATAACAGGTTTGTAATGCACATATGACAATTTTGAAGAAAAGGTTAGTCTGGATTTCTGCTGACTGAGGATAATACTAACTTTAGGATTAAGCACAGATGGCGCTAACCATGAGTAATTCTTAATAATACTGTCCATTTCTGACCTTAAACCCTGTCAAAGGATCCTTTTTGGAGGTGCGCTACAGAGGTTAGTCATGTGCTTTTGTGCTCCCGGAGATGATGCTCACGTGTCTGGTTGATGTACAGACCCTCAAAACTCATAATCTCTATCAATCCCATTCCTTCCTCAAGGCTCCCGTTATAATCATACCCCTGTAACACATCAAGGCTCAGCCAAGCTTGTTTTCCCCCCTACAAGTTGATAAATCAGAGGTGCCTCCTCGGCTAGTGGTCGCTTATAGGCAAGGAGAGAAAAGGTGCAGTCCGGCGTTGCGCGTCCTGCAGACCGTTCGGCCAGATTGCAGAGCCTGTGCTGTGAAGTGTGGCAAGCGACACACTCGAGGAGTCAGAGCTCTGGCGTGCAAAAGGGTAAGAAGGCTGGCGTAAATAGACTTGCTTAGAAAAAAAAAACACAAGGATGAAAGACGCCAGAGAAAACAGTGTGCTCTGACGTGTTCAGATGGCGAATTGTGAATGTTGTTGACAGCACAGGTGGCTAAAACTACTGTTTGCCTGCATATCATAAATAGTTAGGAGTTAGTTCTGTTCCATCCGGCGACGTCAACGGTTTTCGAAGTGCAAAGAGGTTGCACAGCGTGCATCTGTTTTGCCTGTGCTCCATCTCCCCCTAAGCACAAATACAGATGAAGTTGTTTTATGAGCTCACCGAGTGAGAAGCTCCCATTGTCTCCGTATGAGGCTGATTCAAAATGGCCGCCCTCAGCACTCAAATTGATCATAATTGCATTCCCAAACTCTTGCTCAGTGGGGCATTACATTTTGTGTTATTGACTTTAAAAACACATTCAGCGATTCTACTTGCAATTTCATTACACCGCTGTCAATTACGGCTCTGTGAACAAAGCATGCCCACAAATAAAATGTATGAGGTAATTTTCCAAATGCCACTTAGGAGGTACCACCGTCTGAGCGATGGGCATGCTTAATTTGTGCATTTGCTTACTGCAAACCTGGTTATGCAAAGGCAGTCGTGCACATTTCATTAAAAAAACACAAGAGACTTGGGGTGATTGCCCCACTATTTTCACATCAATATGTAATCCGCCGACCTGGCCCAGCTAATTAACATTCTGAACATTTGAATAAGGGAAATTTATCCCTTTTTTGCGTTCAAAGGGAATACTGGGTGAGTGGAGAATTTATGAATCATAAGTCATCCTAACAAGAACAATTACCTCACACATCCGCTTTCTTGCTTCTGTTTAAGTGTTAGTTGGCCTTCCCTCTCTAGGGTGTCCTCTCTGCTACCTTAAATTGAAAATAAACAGTACCATAGTGGCTAATTTGGAAACCTCAGTGTCATAGACTTTCCACTGTGTGTGCTGTAGCAGTGCTAAGGTTAAACCGCAATTTATAATTATGAATATACCCAGCTGTCCACTTACAAAAAAAAAAAAAAAAAACCCTACAATGACTCAGAGATGACATCCTTCCACCAATGTCCAACAGTTCTCCATTTTCATTGTATTTGTTGACATTTCCCTTTTATCTCCATGTAGCATTTCATCGAGGATGGTGTATTTCTTAAATCTATTAATTATCATCCTTTGATCCTGAGCACTGACCTTTGATCCTAATCGTTTATCTTTGCTCGTCAATGTTGATCTTGAGCCTATAGTTTTGACCTTGATTGTTGAACTTCTTTGCTGATTGATTTTCTTTACCGTGCATCCAGAAAGTATTTGCAGGTCTTCACTTTTTCCACATTTTTTATGTTATAGCCTTATTACAAAATAGATGAAATAATTTTTTTCCCCTCAAATTTCTATACACAATACCCCATAATGATGACATGAATAAGTATTTTTGAGATTTTTGCAAATTTACATATAAAAAACAAAACTAAGAAATCACATGTACATAATTACTCAGCCATGAAGCTAAAAATTGAGCTCAGGTGCAACTTGATTCCACTGATCATCCTTGAGATGTTTCTACAGCTTAATTGGAGCCCACCTGGGATAAATTCAGTTGATTGGACATGATTTGGAAAGGCGCACACCTGTCTACATATAAGGCCTCATAGTTGGCAGTGCATGTCAGAGTCCATAGACCTCCGAGACAGGATTGTCTCGAGACACAAATCTAGGGAAGGGTACAGAAACATTTCTGCTGCTTTGAAGGTCCCAATGAACACAGTGGCATATCATCTGTAAATAGAAGAAGTTCACATCCACCAGGACTCTTCCAAGAGAGTTCCTGTATGGTGGAGTGACAAGATGGAAGGCACTTCTGACTAACAGGCACATGGCAGCCCGCCTGGAGTACCTGAAGCACTTGAAGGACTCTCAGGCCTCAGAAACAAAATTCTCTGGTCTGATGAGACAAAGATTGAACTCTTTGTTGTGAATGCCAGGCGTCATGTTTGGAGGAGACCAGGCACCATCCCTTCAGTGAAGCATGGTGGTGGCAGCATCATGCTGTGGGATGTTTTTCAGTGGCAGGAACTGGGAGACTAGTCAGGATTGAGGGAAAGATGAATGCAGCAATGTACAGAGACATCCTGGATGAAAACCTGCTCCAGAGCGCTCTTGACGTCAGACTGGGGCGGCGGTTCATCCTTTCAGCAGGACAGTAACCTGAAGCACACAGTGAAGATATCAAAGGAGTGGCTTCAGGTCAACTCTGTGAATGTCCTTGAGTGGCCCAGCCAGAGCCCAGATGTGAATCTGAGTCAACATATCTGGAGAGATCTGAAAATGGTTGTGCACTGACATTTCCAGTCCAGGCTGAAGGAGCTTGAGAGGTAATGCAAAGAAGAATGGGCAAAACTGCCAAAAGATGGGTGTGCCATCCTCTTCAAGAAGACCTGAGGCTGCAATTGCTGCCAAAGGTGAATCAACAAAATACTGAGCAAAGGGTGTGAGTACTTATGTATATGTGATCTCTTAGTGTTTTATTTTGAATTCATTTGCATAAATTTCATAAAAAGCTTTTTTCATGTTGTCATTATGGGGTTTTGTGAATAGAATTCTGAGAAAGGAATTTACTCTACAAAATGAAATGAATTTACTCCATTTTGGAATAAGGCTGCAACATCGCAAAATGTGGAAAAAAAATGAAGCGCTGTGAATATTTTCTGGATACACTGTATGTAAACAGGACAAAAGTATTATAGATCAATAAAAAGGGTGTGAGGAGGGGTCTAAACCATAAGTCCTGTATAAGCCATGGGACCCGTTGGTGCCAGTACCTCCTGTGTTCATCATGTGGAGTATGAGATTAAATAACTCCCTACAGGTGAGTCGCGAGTCCAATGCAGGTTATTTGCTGAGGCAAAGCCACTCCCCTTTTACAGATGGTTGGACTGGGACACAGACAGATGATGTAGATGTTTGTAGCCCAACTCTTATACAAAACACTACCTACTCTGCCAGGAAATGGAACTAGCCTAGCCAAAATAATACCCCTTGGTATAGCCCAGAATATACCCAGGGTGTCAAACGGCCTTGCCCACTGTAATTCGAGATGTACTTGGGCAGTTGCACTGTGCTTAATGTGTATTACTGAGTGATACATCGACAGTTGGAACTCAAAAGTTGGAATAATCATCATAAATTCAGATTTGTTTCCTTCCATTTTTGTTTGTTTGGCATTTTGTTTGCCTTCATGCCACAGTCTGTTTTGGTTCTTTAAACAGTCACGCAAAGTACTCTGAACATCCTAAGGGCCACTCGATATGTTGCAGTGTTGATGAGTGTGGTTTAATTTGAAGTGTACAGTTAAGCTGAATGGCTTGAAATCAATATTGGTGGCACTCATTTCACTGCCTTTGTGGACTGTATTTTTCTGCCAACACGGAGGCGTTAACAGAGTGACTCACGCAACGTCTGGAACTTTATTCGCCAGCATACAATGAGGCAAAGTGTGGCGATTGCCGTGGTTTGTGTGTGTACTAGCTATATGCACATTTGACGACTTTGAAGGATACGGTGTTAGTCTGCATGCAGTTTTCATAAGGAAGGCTGAGGGGACAAAGGCGTTATGTTCCCGAGTCCGGCAAAAAGTGCTGAAATGGCCTTTATTGATCGCCAGCAAGGGGAGTCAAAACAATCACCATGAATTAATCTCCTCAAGGTCTCAGACGAAGGGGATTAACAAAATTATCAGGCCTCTATTCCAGCCATTTATTGTCGACGTTGGTGTTGACAAAAGCCTGGATCAGCTGCGAGAACATTTCTGGGACAGGGTGGTAATACTCGTAATGGAAGCGTTCTTAAGGAGAAACTAACAACAGTGTAAACACAGAAGATAAGTGCTTTCCTGGCCCGGCGGTATTGATCACGAATAGGCTTGATGCTCAACTTTGCAGTGTGACTTGTATTTTCCTGCTGGCTTTTGATAGCCAGCTGTTAACACGCCGCGCTTTTACCAACTGCTTTTTCTTCTTCTTCTTCTTCTTCGTTTGTTGTGTTAAGACGTGGGAAGCTACGCTTAAATGTGTAGCCTCATTCCAAAATGCGCAAGTGGGATGTGAAGCGTAATAAAAAAAAAAAAAGAGAGACAAAAAAGTATAACAAAGCCATTGTTTCAAATCGTCAGCAATGAAAACGGAATTAGCAGTAGCGCCACGGGCGTGTTGGTCTCAAAACATTATCCAATCAAATGGGTTTGCCTCTTTCTTTGGTGGCCTTTTCCTCTACTCTTCCCCCCTCTTACCCGTGGACTTGTAGTTAATTAATTTGCAGATTTTCTTTTCAATAAAATGCTTACAAAAAGATAAGTGTGACTTTATTAACAGTTTCTTCGTCAGCAGATGGTGTTCTGCAGGCCTGCCATGTTGAATTAGTGATGACGCTGTCGTTTTATGTGCTCTCTACTGCGGCAATCCGTAAAACTCCTAATTAAGGCTGCAAATTAATACTATTTCTTCCATGTTATACCCAATCATTCCACTCTGAATTGAGAAAAACAAACAACAAATGTACAGGTAAGCGTGCCATTAGGATGCTCTTGCTATCCCCCCCGTTTACAAGTTTCTCCTTTTATGTTCGGAATCCCTATTCTTACGGCCATTTGTTCTATTTTAAGAATAATTCAATGCTGACTGAAGATGCCAAAGCATTTGTTGGCTTGTTTGTGCTCAGCGTTTACAACATGTGTGGTTCCTTGCAGCAAAATCTTAGTAAACTCCATTGACTTAATCCCTCCTATGTTTTATTAAAAACAAATTATGTCCAACTGCACTGCCGGTAATCCAGCGCATCAAGTATTGGTAACTGCCTGAAGAAGTGCTTGCATTTTAATTAAGAGCCCAAGTAAGGAGGCAAGCAGAGTGTGCGGATTAGTGTGTTTACTTGGGAAGAGATGGGGGTGGGGGGGGGGAGTGAAAGAGAGAGAGAGAGAGGGAAAATAAGAGCTTCATTTCAATTTTTTAATCTGGTCCTGGATCAGCTCCAAGTGTACAGTGACTTGACATATTTTTGGAATCGAGTCGCTGATCCCTTTTGGCAAACCACAAACAAAGACCTGTTCAGTGTTCGCATATCCCACACATTATCCATTTTAAAGTGTCCAGGTGAAGTATGTCATCTTAGTCAAAACATCTGCTGTTTAAAAAAAAAAAAAAAAAAAAAAAAAAAAAAAAAATCCATGCCTTGAAATCCCGTAGGTTGCTGTCAAATGATACCGTATAAGATGCACCTGTTAAAAAAAAAAAAAAAAGGCCCCTTGAAGAGGAAAAACCTCTGACTCAGTTAGCTGTTGTGGTAACGTAAACTGTTTGACAGTTTATTTAGTAGGTTTTCATCGTTGTTGGTAGCATTGTCCCATCTGGTAAGATGATGAACAATTGAGAAAACGTTTCTCAACATTGCACCCTGTGAGTCAGAATAGCACACATTCTTGAGGGATGTTGGTTTCTCAGAACGCAAAAGATGGAGAACCAAGCCCTACTTTTTCTGTGTCAGGCTTAAAACTTCTCAATGGTCCTCCTAATTCTGGGCATTGTAACAGTGGTTCCTTTCTTTGAAGCAGTCTTCCATTCTTGTCTCATTTTTATTTTCCACCATGACTCAGTACAACTTAATTTCTCTCTTGCATCTATCAGAACTCAAAGGGGAAGCCCATCATCCATGTGTCTATGCTATTGTTGACAGCACTGGGACAATGAGGTGAGGTTGCTTGGTAACTTTGCTTTTGGGATAAATACATTTGTTCTACCCACTGATCCAAATTCATTCAGATCAGTGGCCCTACCAGGCAGACACTCAGACAAAGTTGGGAATACGCCTTATTTGCCTTAACACTGGACTTCCGGCCACCTCGGCTGCACCCACGCTTTGAGCGTGGTGCTCGGTTCAGTGGGACCACACAACTCCACAGTGAAGAACCAACAGACACTTCATCCTAAACTTGCAATTTTTTGAAGAGATTCTTTCTGTGTTTGGACCAAGAAGTGCACTGAGCCTGCAGCAAGCTTTGAACTTCCCCAGGAGTGTTGATTTTTCAATCCTCCTCACCCATTCCTGCATCTACTTTTCTGTACACAGATCTAAAAGCTGATTTGTCAAAAAGTAATGTCATCCTTGTGATTGGTTTCCTTTGGTACATTAGTGGCAAAAACCTAGGCTTATAGTTCTTTCATCTTGGCTATCTGTTGAAATAGAAGATGATTGTCTTCTAATTTCAGCAGCTTTGCTGCTGTGTTTGGTCAGAAGGAGAGACTTGAGCAGAAGAGCACAACATGTTCTCTAAGCTCTTATTTTTGCCACTTGTTTTTCATTGCTGGAATGTTTGAAGTGACCCACTCCTTGATGAATGAGGGATCTGCATGAGTGTTTCACATCTGTTGAAGCGAATGTTGCTCCTCTTGAGTGTTGCTGAAAGGATGCCCTTATATGTATTCCTTCTGCCCTCCACTCAATCAGTTTCTTTCCTTGAGCTGACCTTAAAACATTGAAGTCAGATGCCGGCAGTCCTGCCTGTCCTGCCTGATGAAGATGACCGTTGATTATGGCTTCAATGCTGGTGGACTTGGGTTCTCTGGGGCATTCAGCCTGGTTTGTCGGTCCTCTAGGCTAATCATTAAAATGTTGGAAAGATGACATTAATGGAGCCTTAAAAGTGGTTATGGTGTCTGTTGCAGGTTCTCCAGGTTTCTGATTCATAGAAAAGTGGTCAAGATGACTGCTTTGTATGTTAGGATTAAAACCAGTCACAGTTAATGTCCGGAGTAGTGGAGAGGCAATTTCATAGACCATTGAAACTTAACATCCTCATGTATTTTGACCTCTTTGTAACTTCTGAACCCTTTTAACAAAATAGCTGAGTGTTGATGAAGAATCTTGATTTTTGTTCCGGATGATGTAGAGCCCCATTTTCTTGTTTATGTTGTAGGAAAGACCCAGCAAAAATTTCTACTTTCAGATAAAATGGGATGAGAAAGCTGTAGACAAAGGCAAGTCTGACCCTCAGGTATCTCTGTGTATATAGTATAATTGATGTTCTCAGACATAATCCCTTGTGGGACTTGAACACTGTTGGAAACTTCAATGAGAGATTGCTGCTTGTTGAAGAAGTCATGGCCACTGTTTGATCAAAGAGGTTCTGCTTCCAACACCCACCCGTTTCTGGCAGTGCCTTCATCTAGATCAATGCAGAAGTTGACTTACGAAATCCCAAGCTTCTTGGAACTCTGCATGTTCACTTTTCCATTTCAAGTTTGAGGTCATGATGAGGTCATGTGTAGACTATGTGCCGTTCTAATGCAGGCAATCCCTAAAATTCTTACAATCGCGTTCGTAAAAAGCACTGAGTTGATTGTTTTCCTCATAAGGCACCCATTTATTTAGCCCTGAGCTGTGAGAAATTTGGTACCACTATATTGAAGCATCTCCTTGCATTTAAAAAGCAAATGCGTTCTAACACCAATTGTTATTGTTTGTGTGAACTTTTCTAATTGTGGACACAAAGCCTGTCTTTGAGTTATATAAATGCTTCCTATTACCATTAAAAATCTGTCTTTAGCCTGTGAACGCCAAACCAACTCAGCTTGTTCCTTTATCAGCTTACAACCAGAGTTCTCTGGGTGCTCATAAATCCAGTGAATATTGTTCATTGTGGGTTTCCCGTCTTACTAAACAAGAAAAAAAGCCCATAATTACAGAATTTGCTGCAGTTCGAGAACGTCACCCAAAACTTTATGTTCCCATTAATGGGAAATATGGTAATTAGTTTTTCATATCCCCTCATACATTGGAGGTTGATATAACTTATTCATGACCGCAAAAACAAGAATTGCTGTTGTCTGTCCATTTTTATTTGAACAGTGTTTGATGGAAGGAAGGGCTTTACCAATTTGACGAGCAACTGAGCTTTTCCACTTCTCTCCATTCCTGGTACGGTGAAGCTGAAAAGATTCCAGGGGAAATGCAATCAGTCTGAGGGGACGAAGGTATATTTTTTCAAACAAAATGAAATTACACTGACCTCCTGAGTAGCATTTATAAGTGAGCCACTTGCAGAACTGACATGTTCGCAAAGTAACCATAAAAAACATAAGAATACTCTGGTTTGTGATGATGAGGCACTGCGCACACCTTTTCACCTTATAGACGTGTGATTCTGCATCCTTTCATCTCATTTAGAAAGTGCCAATGGGCCGTTGCCTGACTGTATACAGTATTTGGGTTTTCAGTTTGACCTGCGACCAAATAAATAAAAAGCATTCATGCACATTCCAGTTCTGAGTACAATGGTGGCTCCAAAGGTTTTCTTTATTGGTGAGGTTAGATGAAGGCATCATTTGGGTGTTTTATTAAAGCATTTTATTTATTTTTATTTTTTTTGCATATCATATGATAGTTTTTAAGATGGGTGGATTGGTTATTTAACATTATGACCAGCTTGTTGCCCTACTCACCATGGAATAACAGCGACGATAACTTCACCAAGCTCTCGAGCCATGTTAACAGAGCTAACTATGCTCACATCCAAATTAAATAACGTGAAAATTTCACTTGACAGAAATACTGAAGCACAGACTTCTTACCTCGTCTATTCCTGCGATTACCTGCACAACAAGCGTTATTATCTTGGATATTAAGCACTCAAAAAGGACAGAATATGTAGTAGCCACTGCTTGGTGTCTCTGCTAACAAGGCTCTCTGGCAGAGTGCTTTTTCACCCAAATGACGACATCCCAAATTATTCATAATTCGTTCTAAAATACCTTAAACTGATGAATTGTAAAAATTCCTCACCCTCTCCACAGTGCAGTTCCCATGAAAGGGGAAACAAGCTATGGAGGCCAAAGTCATTTTATTTGTAGCAGGTTGCAAACATGTATATTTTTCTCTAAAGTTGGGGATTTTAGCATTGGGGTCTATGGAGAGTAACTCTGTTGACGCCAGCCTCGAGTGGGCCATTTCTTTAAATGGATGGAAGTTTGGGGCTTGGGCAAATCACAAATGCAAATTTTGGAAATTTGTCACAACTTGCAGGCAGAACAAGAGTAAAATTACACGGCTAACAACAGACAGGCAGGATGGAGGCTTTTCTTTTGTCTTTTGATCATTGTAAATGTTGGACTACAGTCCTCCAATTTCAAAACATATTCTGGTTCCTGAACATCAGACCTGATTCACTTATACTCATGCTAGCATATAATACAAATAAAACAACAAAAAAAAAAATGCTACATTTTGCGTTTTGTCTGTGGCATAAATTCACTTCTGATGCAACAATGGTGCATAAGTGGTATTTCATTGGTGTGATTGAAAATGGGGGTGCTATAGGACTACATCAGTTAGAGTATTGTCTTAAAATAGGATATTTACTGGGAAATATCTGTTTTATGGTGGTGCTGAATTTCTTGGGGGGCCTCCAGCCCTATTGAACCCCACCTTAAGGCCACCTATGACTCCATCTGTACACAGATGTGTATGTCTGCTTCTACAGATGCTGTTTCTGTGTAGTCTTAATTTTAGTGTTGATTTTGGTTATTCATGTGCACATATTGACACTGTGTGGCAGAAGGTAAAAGGCTGGCTGTTTATTCAGTGTTATACACTCAGGTCCATGGAAAGTTGCATCACTGCTGACTGAGAAAGTGCAAGGCAAAACTTGTGGCAACAACAAGGACAAACCCGAGGTTGATTTACATATACCGATGGTGGAAAACCGACAGCAGGGTATTTATTTTAGTACAAGTTACACACAGATTTATACATAATAAACTGGAATCACTGGTTTGACATCACAGTAATTAACATCTGGCATCATGTAAAGTTGGCTTCCTGTTTGAATTAATTCATTATTCAAAATGATTGTGTTTCACACCATTATATGATTATTCCATGACGGTGGTCTTTTATGATTGTTTTTCTACTATCAACACTGGGCTGGTCTGCACACACTGCTAAGATCATTGTGTTCCTCCACACCAGTGTCTTGTGCTGTGTCCTCAGATTTGTCCTTTACAGATTGCTGTGCATCCTCCCGTTGCTCCAGCATGGAGCAGTAATTACACTTGCACCCATCGTGCGCTGTTGTCACCACACAATACTGTATAGCATGAAAACACATCCCCACCTACCTGCGTGTTTTCTCCATCAGCATTTTCTTCTTCAGAAAGATGAAAACCTTCCTCTTGATGCATTTCCAACAGTCCACGGCTTTAATTGCTTGTGTTTATTTACAAGTTTGAATTTACTCTGTCCTTTGCTGTCCGATGCGTTTTTGTATGGTTCAACAAAAGTTCTCCAGCAGCAATTTTTCATTGCTCTCCCTCACCACCTCACCCTGCACGTAAATGGGCAAATTGCTTAAATCGGCTAAAAGAGGGCCACGTAGTGGAGATGGGTGGTTGGGTGTGCTGCTACAATGCCACAGCGAAAATAATAGTTTATAAATTGCAGGCTCGTCCAAATGAAACACTCCCACAATGCAATCCTGCTCAGAGCAGAGTTATTATTCACCCAGGGCACCTGCGTTGACATTGTGCTGCAGGAAAGTGCAAAGTAGTCACACATTTGCTTTCTCACCTGAAACTGTTGGCGGTATGCAAAAGCCATCTTGAAAGCCACAGTTAGATTTCACGGGGCTGCGGACGTGTGATGTCAGCGTATGGATATCTGGGGAAATGAGTGAGCTGGTGTGCTGGTAGGGCGGCGCGCTTACTGAGATCATGATTATAGCTGTGTCTAAACTCCAGTCCCTTTGTGACAGAGCCATTAGCAGGCTGTCACACTCTTGGGTGCACGCTATGTATGTGAGTGCTAATACTAATGCACTGACTCCATATCACAGTCTCTTTCCAGATTGTACCTTACACTAAGGCATTGACCCTGCATTGTCGGATCTTGTTAAAAAACAAATGCAAGTAACCTGAAGTTAGTGTTATTAGTTTCCAGGTGTTGTGTAATGGATCAGTTGGTGGTGTCATTAGCAGGCTGTTAAATCACATTGCTCTTCAACCGATGTGCGCTTTATAGCTGCAACTGTTTATGGCTCTGTTCAAACAGGATGTAATTTTTATGGAAAGAACAATCAGGTCAGGTCTAGGAGTGTGTGTTAGTGCTGCATGGTTCAGCATCCACCAATGTGCAGTACAGCCTTAGATCTTGATTGGAACCATCCGGGCAGACCAAAGGTCGATCCCTATCTGCTCAAGGCAGCTGTTCTGTGGGTGTCCCATTGGCGTAATACAGTTCTTGGGGTCCTCTGAAATCAGGTCAGGTCTAGGAGCGTGTGTTAGTGCTGCATGGTTCAGCATCCACCAATGTGCAGTACAGCCTTAGATCTTGATTGGAACCATCTGGGCAGACCAAAGGCCGATCCCTATCTGCTCAAGGCAGCTGTTCTGTGGGTGTCCCATTGGCCTAATACAGTTCTTGGGGTCCTCTGTACTGAGCCACATTCAGGTAGAAAAATGCACCACCTGACCATAGTGTCATGATTGAAGTTCTCCAACAGTAAAAGTATTATGCCTCACAACAACTGTTTTGTTTGTATTTGTTAGTATTTGTCACTAAAGCACTCCACGAAAGCAGCCAGTCTGGTTGAATAAAAATTAAAACAGGTGTCAAATAAAATAAAAACAGGTGTCAAATCCAAACATGAATTGTCCTCTGGATCCAGAAAACCTGACACATGAACTGTGGCATTGGAGAAGTTGATGTATCAACATGCTTTGACAAAAAAAAAAAAAAAAAAAAAATTCTTGCAAAGTATATTATTATCTTTCATTTCTGGGTCCAGCCAAGGTTTCCTGAAAATAGGTTTAAAGCTCACGAGAACAGTGCCAGTGATAAGTTACAAGTTAGCTCTGTTCAATAAAGAAGGACCCAGTCATGACCACAGATCTTTGAGTCAAGCTGGCAATGGGTCAGAAAGATACAGACTCGAAATGACAGCATAATGAGTATCTCTGCAGGGGAATTTACATAAAAACAGATGTATTTCCACTGTTTTCAACATGAATCTAATGATTCCACCTCCACATGACCATATGACATGACTCCAGCTGAACCAAACCAGGCTAAAAAAGTCTCATTGCCAAATTGATTGCCCATTTGCAAGGACTGTAGGTTTTAGAAGCTTTGGCCTTCTTCATTTGAGTGCAAATTGAGTGCCACTGTATTAAGTGGTGAGACAAGCATGCCGATAGATTACCTTTAGACACTCTCTTTAATTGTTGGCTATGGTGGCAAACCTTTTAAAAAGAAGAAAAGGGAAAAGGCTAAATCGGGAATGTTAAATGTTGAAGTTGTCGCTGGAGGGCTAACGAAATTAACAATGCAAGTAAACAACCTCATGCATGTACCAGTGCTATTGCCTCGCTTTTGTCGCGCTTCCTCAGTGGATTACAACAGGGAAAGCCTCAGGGTTATGCGCACTCTGGGTGGGAAGTGTGTGTATGTGTGGGCGGTTTTTGATTCGAGTTCAGAAATCCCAGCAACAACACAGTCTCCATCCTGCAACCACGAGGTTCAGGACAGTCTGAAAGAGTAACTGCTATCATCAATCAATTCGGGATGAAAAATATGTGCAGTAGTTGCACGTTGCCGAATTCCTACCATAAAATCACACCCGTTGCTATCTTCATGTGGCTCAGCCTTGGTGAATGTGTTGACAGAAGGTGGAGTGACCATTCCACCAACTCCATGGGAAGAGTTCTGCAGACTGGGCAACACATGGGAATGCCCACTTGGATGTGTTAGATAAATGGACACTTTTAGGAGATCTACATGAACCATTGGTGTGTTTGGATGATGGTCTATTAGGATCCCACTTCTGGGTTCAAATGGAGCTTAAAAACAGGTGGCAATTGGTTTCCCCAATGGGATAAAAACAACCAACCAACCATGTACCTCACTTTAAACCTCACAAATATATTTTTTTCCTAATTTACTCCAGTCATAACTGCCAGAGTCACCTTATTTATGTTTTCTTCCATGTAGATGATCGTTACCTGTTGTCCAGCTAACTGGGGTGTGTTTATTATTCTTGAAATAGGACAGATCCACACTCTTTGAACAGATCTGCAATGAAGCCAGGAGAGGGCACTTCTCCCCATCACACTTTACTAATGGGGTAAACTAGCAAATATATTGCACAAGTACATAGATGTGCATCTCGGGGGGCTTAAATCCTGTTCGACTGCTCCTCTTGGGAAAAGATAGAAGCTTAACAAATCAATTCCCCACAATTAATCTGCTGTGTCCTTTTTTGTCATAGACTCCAGCCAATGGAAACACTTTCCAAAAGCACACACAGAAATCTGAGTGAGGTTATGGATCAATAAGGAACCAATCAACAGATGACTCAGATGGATCCAACAGTTAACGAGTACTTTAGGATTAGGACGACAACGAATGCCCGTAATTTGTATACTCAGTTTATGCGCAATTAATCCTCTCCCCAGTGGGACAGGGCCCTTAGTCGTTGCACAAAGTGCTTAGTTGGCTAAAGTTTCACGTTACCGAACTAAAGTTTTTAGCCTGGTATAGAGGAGGCTAATGTTATTTTAGTTGACAAAACTTCAGTGTCTTATCTTCATGTACCACCACTTCAAGGAACACTCAAGCACCCCGACATCACTCGCATTCCTCCAAACGGACAGTTTCGTCTGCTTTTGGCCATGGTTGCAGCAGACGACTGTCATGATGTGTTTGTGACAGTTCTCACATTAGCCACCATGTGTCACTGTTGTGCTGAGCAGCACTGTGTACACAAAAAAGCTCGATGGAAATGTAGAAGAAGAACGGCTAGGCTAAGTTGTTCTGCAGTTTGTATGTGTTTGTTAATGAAACAAAGGCTGGATAGTTCATGACAACAACCAACCCAGAATTAAGCAAAACTGTTGCGCATTGGAGGCGTTTCTTGGCAACGGTGCTCATGAGGCCGCTATGCCTGTGAAAATTGTTGACTAACATAAGACCATTAATTTACAAGTTTGGCTGTCTTTGTGAAACTGAGATTAGATGGATAATGTTAGGTGACTAACTGTAGTCAACTAAGTGGGTTTAATAGACTTAAAGATTAGACTGCTTTGTGAAACCAGGACCTGGACTCTTCCTACAGCTGGCTGCCTGTCTAAGGTGAGCGTTCAGGGCAGAGGGACCTTAGTCAGGGATGTGACCAAGAACCTGATGGTCACTCTGTCAGAGCTCTAGCATTCCTGGCTGTGCACTGACACTCCCCATCCAACTTGATGGAGCTTGAGAGGTGCTGGAAAGAGGAATGGACAAAGCTGACCAAAAATGGGTGCACCAAACATTTTTTCATGTTGTCATTATGGGGTGTTGTGAGTAGAATTTTGAGGGGGAAAATGAATTTACTCCATTTTGGAAGAAAGCTGTAACATAACAAAATGTGGAAAAGGTGAAGTGCTGTGAATACTTTCCGGGTGCACTGTAGATTGATTCAAAACTATGCGTGAGCTATTTATGAATCCACTGGCTTTTAATTTATTTGCTAAGTACACAATTACATTCCTGTAAAGTAATACCTGCCTTCAAATGCTTCCTTATGTGGCTTACACTGAGGAATTTATTGCATGCTTTGTTTTTTTTTCTTCCACACTTAAGGACATTAAATTCACACTTAGGGACATTAAATTTATCACTTGAGTGCCTTAATTAAGGAACAGCAAACAGCAGCTTTACTGACACAGTCATGCTTCAGCACAGGGCCTGGCTTACAGTGTGTTTGCCAAAGAGGTAAACCACGTTTCAGTCGTACGGTTTACTCCAAGCCGCCATTTTTAGCATCATTCGGCAACACTGGTGGCATATATCTCTGCAGGCTGGGATCCAAGCCCCTCCAGAGACGATGCTCTTTTCTTGAACGTAGGCTCGGGATTTGGATTTTTAACAAAGCCCTTTTCAGTTTGTTGTCTCCGCACATGAATATGTATTTGCGTTTGCTTGATTCAATGAGGGGAAAATGTGATTGTTGATTTTTTTTTTCTTTTTTTTTTCATGTTAGACACATTTCCTTCATTAACACTTGTTATGTTGTTGGCCAGACTGGATGACTGAAGTACAGTTTTATTTGTTGCGCATTTCAGACAACACAAACTTCAATGGGACACGAAGACAAGTCGTTCTTTATCTCTCTGGCACTTTTTTTTCTGGACATCTTTATGCAAATTTGAAGCTTGAAACATCTTCTGTATTTTTCCACTTAATTTTAGCTTTGTTTTAGGTTTGTTTTTGGAGCTCATACCATTAGACAATAAATCTTTGTGGTTTTGGAAGTGCGGCATTTTCAAATCTCAGTCTGAGACTACAAATTGGTCCATGCCAATTTCCATGTGAGCCAAGTTTCATTCAAGGAACAGTGTTTATTTTTAATTGGCTGTAAAAAATAAAAAATAAAAAAAAATAAATGATTGTCTTGGTGAGTATGGATGCAGTCCAGTACTGTGTGTTTTGATTTAAAATTAACCACATTGTTGAGATTTGTTTGACTGAAGGCTTGACTGGTTCAGGCCCTGATTGTCACAGCTTAATCTTGATTCAAACTTTTAATCAATGTTCCAAAGCATGAGCATTTTCAAAATGTTATAGAATCATGTTTCGAGTTTGTCATCGTTAATTTGCAGTACCTATGAAAATGTTTCATATCATCCCCAGCCAAACGTTCTATCCATGTTGTATGGCTGGGGGGCCTGGCTGCCTTTTTGTTTCTGTCTTTTGTTTTTCCTTCCAGGTGGCTTGCATTTGGGACTGAGTGGCTGTGTAGCTGAGTTTATCAGGATCTCACCCTGATCACCTGCGGCTCGTCAGGACTCACAGCTGTGGTGCATCTACATGGATTGGAACATGGTGGCATTTAAGACTGGAGTACACAGTGTGTATTTGCCAGAGACTCGACCTTGTGACCAGACGGGTGAGATCGTCGTCTCGGGAGCCATCTCATCATCAGTGGATGCAGAGAACGTCCAGGTTTGATGCATGGTCTGTGAAAGAGGAGAGGGTGAGGTCTCACGCTCGTCAGCACACTTCCTGAGGTACGTTAGATTTTGTGACTAACATTTATACAGTCAGTAAATGTGGTGTCCCTCACACCTTATTATATTGAGCTGTATGTTGGTCGTTTAAATCAGCTTCCGCTGCAGTGAGTTTGTGAACTGGATGTTCCATGCCTGCAGGGTGGGAAGCTGATTAGTAATTAAGCCAGGAAGTGTTTGCTGTTTGTGCACCTTTGAGCGTTCTCTCTGTGTGTTGAGTGTGGACTCACATAATGATTCCTTCTTTCACAGACTCGGTTTGTCGCGGCCACCTGGGGGGTGTCGGCGGGGTCCTTGGGTCCGAACCAGTTCTGGCTTCGGACCGTTAGCGCTGCTGGGAGCGCACCGCAATCCACCACGCCAGACCGCGCACTTTTATATTTTTCACAGCACTGTTATGTTCATTAAACTCTGTTATCCTTTGTACCGTGCTCTGCTTATTTTATACTGGGTCCTTCAAACGCTGGTCGGTTCTCCGGGCTGCGTCCGACACATAACAATCCATTCCTTAATTCCAGTGCTTTGCTGTTCTATTGTATATTCGTCCCATGTTTCCTGCCACGTTGGGCATCATGTTTGTCCCAGTGGTTAATGGCTTAGCTTCTTTAGTAGAGAAGCTTGAATCTTCAACTGGACTGGGTTGCTTGATGCGAGGACGTTTCGCTTCAAATCGCAGAAGCTTCCTCAGCTAAAATTCTTGCTCTGGTGGTCTGACTTCTGTCTTGACTCTTGTCGAGAAGAATGATCCGAAGTCACAAAAGCTGGAGTTTTAAACCTAACCAGATCCCTCCTACAGAGAGGCAGACTGCTAAGGCTAGTGACTAAACAATAGCTCTAATTAGAACCTGTTGTGCTCTAGTTAGCACCCTCCTAATGACAGGGTAGCTGTGGCTCCCTTGACGACTCTGCTGATGACGTGAATGACTCATTACCATGAACAAAAGACTGAAACTGCTTTGACCTGACTACCCCATTGTAAACAGGGGATAAAGCGTGTCTCATACCCCCTCCCCGGTTAAGGCTCGGTTTCAAACGTTTCACAAAGAATGCCTCCTTGACCCCTCTCTCAAACCATTTCTTCTCTCTGGCTAATATTTTAACTTCCTTGTCCTCAAACGTGTGGTTAGTGTCTTTAAGGTGGAGATGAACTACAGACTGAGGTCCACTAGTGCCCTCTCTGTGGTGCTGGTATAGCCTTTTGTGTAAAGGTTGCTTCGTCTCACCTATGTCGTGTTCGTTACAGTTTTCCTGACATCTGTTAGAATACACTACATTGCTCTGTTTGTAACTAGGGATCATGTCCTTAGGGTGAACTAATTTCTGTCTCAAGGTGTTAACCGGTTTAAAGTAAACTGGGATTTTGTGCTGTCTGAAGATCCGCTGTAGTTTTTCCCCTACTCCTGCTAAATAAGGGAGAGACACTCCTCTTCTTCTAGATACAAACAGCGTGCTAACTAGAGCACAATAGGTTCTAATTAGAGCTATTGTTTAGTCACTAGCCTTAGCAGTCTGCCTCTCAGTAGGAGGGGTCTGGTTAGGTTTAAAACTCCAGCTTTTGTGACTTCGGATCATTCTTCTCGACAAGAGTCAAGACAGAAGTCAGACCACCAGAGCAAGAATTTTAGCTGAGGAAGCTTCTGCGATTTGAAGCGAAACGTCCTCGCAGTCCAGTCCAGTCGACGATTCAAGCTTCTCTACTATGGAAACCACCTGGACAACTGAGAGCCTACACAGAAACTTAGCTTCTTAGCTGCCCAGTGTTCAGCGGGTGGCAAACAGACTACATATAAATTCAGTCGCAGCTGTTAGTAGTTTTTTATAATCCATCTCGGAGGTGGCATGGATACTATATTGGCAGAACAAAGGTAAATGAACCCATTTATGCTGACACATCAGGCTTTTTAAGAGTTGAACAAACCTGAAGAAAGCAATTACAACGTTTCAAATTTGTCAGATGACTTAAACTGGTGTCCTTTTTTGACATCTTCTAGCTGTTTCTTCTCCCTCGGTCATCTCTCGCAGTAGCGATCTAGCTCTGCATTACCTTCTGCTGTTTTTATTCGGGGAGTAACATAGCATTAACGACTTACACCGTTTTCCTCTGTTGGTCCCTCACTTTTTACTTTTTCACCACACCCCCCCCCCCCCCCCCCCCCCCCCCCCCAGTGTCCCCAAACCTTTTACTTTTCAGACTTAAAAATAGAGG
Organism: Thalassophryne amazonica; assembly: GCF_902500255.1. Classification (NCBI taxonomy): domain Eukaryota; kingdom Metazoa; phylum Chordata; class Actinopteri; order Batrachoidiformes; family Batrachoididae; genus Thalassophryne; species Thalassophryne amazonica. Next base: position 18,751,731 of record NC_047125.1, on the reverse strand, counting down.
ATTTGATTTTTCATGCAACATCAGAGCAAAGGCAAAATGAAGATGCCAGTTACATTAAGAGATATTCCACAGGGGGCAGGAACCGAAATGCACTGCTTTGACTGAGAAACAGTGAGGCACTACGCGGCGCCCCATGAGGACCAGCCTCGTGTCTGATGTTGATTTAGCTGTAGCATGTTGGTTATTCCCGCATGCCACCGAATCAAGTTAGAACTGTGTTGAATTAATTTGGCAGGCCTCTGTAGAGAATGGAAGCGATGAAAGTAATAATAAAAGAAAAAAACTGAAATTGAGGTACAGGAGAAAGGAAATGGTGATTTTTAAAGACATCAAAGTTTCAGGAAATTTGAACATACAGGAGAAAGGAAATAGTGGTGGTTTTTAAAGACATCAAAGTTTCAGGAAATTTGAACAAACGATGTAGAGCATGCCACTTGTCCGCAGGATGCATCCACTGCATTATCCAAGACCGAAAACACGTAAATAAAAACTATATACTTGTCATATTCTAGTTTTTTGCAACGCTATTGCCAGTGGTTTGTCTCTCTGCTGTATTGTAGGACACATTTGCCATGCGCCTGCTGTCATTTTTCTAAAGTCGATTATTAATGGTCGTTTTGAAGCAGGTAGATGTGCAAATGTCTTTGTGCAAGTGTATGCCACTCATATAAATTTGGTATGATATAGCTGTATTCATTATTTTGCCTACTTGATTGTTTTTATTGCAGTTCTTCTGTCACTTTGATTTCGGTAGGAGATCTCAGAATGGATTTCAAGAATATTTGGTGATGAGGTAGGACTTGGGTCAAGGAAGAATTTAATGCCTTTTAGTACAGATCTGGCCCTGGGGTGAGGTGATGATTACTTTGATCCTGATTATGCAATCAAAGCAAGCAAGACAGACAGAAAAACAAATGGCAAAAAAGGCAAACAGGATCAAAATTCAGTGATCTGGAGCAGTGGTCAAGATCAGAATTTGGCAATTTGGATCAAATGTGAGTGTTCATAATATAATATCAGGATCAAAGTGTAGCAGCCACAATCAGAAATAAGTGAACATCAAAGGTCAGTGACCACAAACAAAGTTAAGGATGAAAGATCTTCTGGTTGGATCACGGCTCATTAAGCAGGAACAATGGTCGAGGTTACATTTCAGCTGTTGGAGTCAAAGTGCAGTGATCAGGATCAAACGCAGGCTCAGAGGTTAGCAATCAGTGTCAAAACTGCGTGATCAAGATCAAAGGTCAACAATAATGATCAGTTGGGAACAAAGAGAAACATAAAAGTTTAGCAGTTTGAATGCACTTTCAGTGGCCTCAAATAAAACTCAGCAATCAAGATCAGGTAAGAGTAATCAGGAACAAAGATCAGCAATCAGAAATAAAGATGAACACTTGTGATCAAAGGTTGGCTATCAAGATCAAAGATGAGTGTTCAGCACTCTGTGATTGTCTTTCAATTGGTGGACTTTGATCTGGATCTGCTGGACAAAAATTTATTTTCAGATATGGGCGGTCCACTGCAGCAGAATGAAGATTGGAATTTTGTTTTGCCTTATCTTAAAATTGGACTCTGAGGTCTTGGCAGAGATATGTGATGTCTTAGTGCCTCTCACTGTACAGTCACAAAGACTGAAAGAGAAATGCCCCACCTAAAGTGGAGCAGGTTCTCTCCTGACTGTCCTCTGTTCTTTATTCTTAGCTGCATAGGTTTTTCTGTTGGTTTTCCCATACGTTTTCCCAAATTTGTACTTGTCTTCTCAGAAACGTGTAGTAATTCAGATTTTTCAGTGATACATGAAGCATGTATAGAAATCCTTATAACACAAAGGATTTCAGCATTTATAGCCTTTATTTTATTTATTAACCATATTAATGGTATTACTGAAATCTTTTGCTCAAACTGTGCTGTGGTCTATGAATATTTTTTATCATTTGGCCAATTATCTGGAATTGGAGACATGCCCCCCCCCCCCCCCCCCCCCCCCCAAAAAAAAAATTTGTTGCTTTTTAAAAATTGTTTTTAGGGTCTTGTGACTTATATATGAAAAAAAATACTGCATTATCATCTCTCGCCAAAAGATGGCACCATCTACACATGTGGTAAGTTGCTTCTGTATCCTGAATGAAGTATTGTGATTCACACACCAGAGCAGAAGAACAAGCAGCAGCTCAGAATGAGAAAAACATTTTTCATCAAGAGGAGTAAATTTAATAAATCATGCACTCCACCTGAAAAGAACACATTTTTGAATGAATAGTGAATGTAACATTTCATACTACTTAAGAACAGCATCAGCGAAGCTAAAGTATGTCTTTTATTTTTTACAGCTGTTTTACAAAAATTTTCAAACATTTACTTAACATATGATCATCTGTTCAGTGGCCAAAAGAAGGCCTTTACTCTCATTTTGTGGCCATTTCTATTTAATTAGCTTGTTAGCTTCTGATGGCTAATGCAGTGTTTGAGTTAAAAATAAATTAATCAGAATAAATTTTTTTTGGCAAGTAAGTTCTCACATACAAGGAATTTAGCCTGGTGTCATTTGTGCATAAACAACAATAAAAGGAAAAGGAAAAAATTATTCTGTAAGAGGTAATTGGTGCATGAACAGCAATAAAAATAAATGGGAAAAATTTTTTAGCCAATAATGTGCCAAGTTTTGAAACTTTTAATTATAATGCATGTTTACTGCACATATAATGGCCTCTTCATTTGAAAACAAAAGCATTGCAGTGGCATTTTGTGCATGGTACAATAACATTAATTAGCTTGTTAGCTTCTGCTTGCGAAAACTGTGTTGGCATTATAAATACATGATGCACCAATTAAATTAATTTTGCTTCCTGTTGCATGAAGTTTAAGTGAAGTAGAAGCATGAAGTCAAATTATATATGATAAAGGAAGAAAGGAAATATTTTTGGTTTGAAAGGTTTGTGAGCCCGTTTTTGGACTATAAACTGACAGAATAATCAAGTTTTTCTTAATTGTAATACTACATCACATTCTTTCCAAAAATACACAAAATTAAATAAAAAGAATTTGTAAATTTCTTTGTTACTGACCTTACCAGTAAAAAAAAAAAATATGTCAAACCATACTTATACAAAAACATGAGGATGCCAAAGACTTTTGCACAGCACTGCATGTTTCCGTGTGTGGCAAACTGTGTGATTTAAAAACCGACAGTGTGATTTAAGACTATTCCGGCAGTGTTGGTCCTCTTCTGGAAACCTCTGGTGACTTCCACAGTGGGGGTAAGAGGTTACAAGTCTCATAGTCCTCGACAAGCTGCAGCTGATTGCCCTTGTTTCCCTGAGGAAAGCCGAATGCCACAAACACCGCTCCCCATGAGAAAACAAATTGGCCGCCCAATGACTCCTGTCATTTTGAACAGTCTTTAAAAGCCCGATTTACTGACTGAACCTTTATGGACACAAAGATCCTGCCCCCTGAGCTGGAGGGCAATTCCAGTACTTCACTTGGATGTGAGTTGTGTCGCATTTATCATTCCCGATTGAGTCGCAGTGTGTGTGTGTGTGTGTGTGTGCGTGTAAGAATTTGAAAACATGGCATGAAATAAAACATCTGTCTTTTTTTTTTTTTTTCCCTTGCCTTGCTCCGGGGCCTAAGGAGACATTTATAGCAAGCACCAAAACACCGTTTTTGCGTGTCATGTAAGTTAGCAGAACCACACGATAAATTCATTACTTCGGGGCACCTCACATCCCCATCTTGTCGAAAGCGAAGCAATATTCCTGTAAGCACAGTTGTACTTCATGGCATATACAGGAAATAAACTGCAATCACGACACCAGCGATGCACCCAACAGGAGTAGTTTCCAAATTCATTCTGACAAGATGAACCCGCATGCCTCCCCCTTGCATCTTCATGCAGAAATAAGTCAATTTGTTAGTTTTATTAATCCCACAGGACCGTTTTGAACATGTCACATCAGCATTAATTCCCGTGGACTTATGAAACAAGAACCAACACCTGCCTTTGCTGCTGAGAATCTCAACAGCCCCCACCCCAGTGGCAGTAACACTAAGTGCACCCCTGTGTTCTTTTCGGCAGGGCTCTGCCTAACATACAGTACATTCTAAACAGGCTCGACAAGTCATCTAATGTTATAAACCCATATGATCAGCTCCATTTGTATTCAGGCGTTTTGTCAGCAAGTGCTTGCAAGGGGGAAAAAAATCTGCTTGCCATATCTTATTCTGTGAACTTGGCCAAATTACAGTGAAACTGAAGGATGGACAGTTTCCTTGGCAAGAACACAAGGTCAAGGAAAGTTTTCTGTTTGGAAGATGGCCGAAAGTTAAGGGACTCGTGTCCAGGCATGAGACTGGTTGGGGTTGGCACAGAAAAATCATGTACCCAAACTATCATCACAAGACAAGAGTATTTTCTTCACTTTTTAATTAAACATGGCAGCAACAGAGGCTCAATGCCCTTAATCATACAAGCTAAGGTCATTGGAGAATGCTGTGTTGCTCCTAAAATGGAATCTGTTAAGATGGTGGACAAGGTGAAAATAATTGAGCAAGGGAAGAATGTTTGGGGCTTTTAAGAGCTCAGATTTCTACTGTTTGTTCACCATCAAGGCCATGTTCAGTGGATATACTACAGAGGACACCAAAGAAAGCAAAGACGCACAATCTGGAAGGGGCTACATCAATGGGCCAAAGGCAAGGACATCACCTCAAACGTGCTCCTTGGCTACATTTCAGAAAAAGACATCTGTCTGGACCTCAAGAGGTGGCTGGTGAACCCTGAGTGGCACTTCGAATTCTGAACTACTTACCTTGGAACACACTGATTCCTTTTGGATGTAGGAAGATGTTGAGAGAGAGAAAAAAAGAGAGTGATATATTGAGGAAAACACGAGGTGAAAAATCTGGGATGGCCTTTTCATTGACTGCATTTACAACCCCTGGCAGAAATTATGGAATCATCGGCCTCGGAGGATGTTCATTCAGTTTTTTAATTTTGTAGAAAAAAAGCAGATCACAGACATGACACAAAACTAAAGTCATTTCAAATGGCAACTTTCTGGCTTTAAGAAACACTATATGAAATCAGGAAAAAAAATTGTGGCAGTCAGTAACAGTTACTTTTTTAGACCAAGCAGAGGGGAAAAAAATATGGACTCACTCAATTCTGAGGAATAAATTATGGAATCACCCTGTAAATTTTCATCCCCAAAACTAACACCTGCATCAAATCAGATCTGCTCGTTAGTCTGCATCTAAAAAGGAGTGATCACACCTTGGAGAGCTGTTGCACCAAGTGGACTGACATGAATCATGGCTTCAACACGAGAGATGTCAATTGAAACAAAGGAGAGGATTATCAAACTCTTAAGAGGGTAAATCATCACGCAATGTTGCAAAAGATGTTGGTTGTTCACAGTCAGCTGTGTCTAAACTCTGGACCAAATACAGACAACATGGGAAGGTTGTTAAAGGCAAACATACTGGTAGACCAAGGAAGACATCAAGGCGTCAAGACAGAAAACTTAAAGCAATATGTCTCAAAAATCGAAAAATGCACAACAAAACAAATGAGGAACGACTGGGAGGAAACTGGAGTCAATGTCTGTGACCGAACTGTAAGAAACCGCCTAAAGGAAATGGGATTTACATACAGAAAAACTAAACGAAAACCATCATTAACACCTAAACAGAACAAAGCAAGGTTACAATGGGCTAAGGAAAAGCAATCATGGACTGTGGATGACTGGATGAAAGTCATATTCAGTGATGAATCTCGAATCTGCATTGGGCAAGGTGATGATGCTGGAACTTTTGTTTGGTGCCGTTCCAATGAGATTTATAAAGATGACTGCCTGAAGAGAACATGTAAATTTCCACAGTCATTGATGATATGGGGCTGCATGTCAGGTAAAGGCACTGGGGAGATGGCTGTCATTACATCATCAATAAATGCACAAGTTTACGTTGATATTTTGGACATCATTTTTCAAGATGATAATGCATCTTGCCATAGAGCAAAAACTGTGAAAACATTCCTTGCAAAAAGACACATAGGGTCAATGTCATGGCCTGCAAATAGTCCGGATCTTAATCCAATTGAAAATCTTTGGAAGTTGAAGAAAATGGTCCATGACAAGGCTCCAACCTGCAAAGCTGATCTGGCAACAGCAATCAGAGAAAGTTGGAGCCAGATTGATGAAGAGTACTGTTTGTCACTCATTAAGTCCATGCCTCAGAGACTGCAAGCTGTTATAAAAGTCAGAGGTGGTGCAACAAAATACTAGTGATGTGTTGGAGCGTTCTTTTGTTTTTCATGATTCCATAATTTTTTCCTCAGAATTGAGTGATTCCATATTTTTTTTCCCTCTGCTTGGTCTAAAAAAAGTAACCGTTACTGACTGCCACAATTTTTTTTTCCTGATTTCTTATAGTGTTTCTTAAAGCCAGAAAGTTGCCATTTGAAATGACTTTAGTTTTGTGTCATGTCTGTGATCTGCTTTTTTTCTACAAAATTAAACAACTGAATGAACATCCTTCGAAGCCGGTGATTCCATAATTATTGCCAGGGGTTGTAGTAAAACATCCGGCATCTAACCTAGGCTAAGCTGATGGGACCACACAATGAGTTGGTGAAACAGGGACTTCTACTTCAAAGGCTCTTGAATCTGTACAGAGATTGGAGCTAGAAAGGTGTAAACAAATCGGCTGATGGTGGTGACTTTAAAATTAAAAGGGGTTTGCACTGATTTATTACCATTACAAGCCTCAACAGGTCAGCTGCTATCATTTTGACCATCTCCAGAGACAAAAAGCCCAATATCTCTGCAGAATAGGCTCAGATTTGAACTGTGCATTATTGTATGTCTTTGTGTGTATGTAAGTAAATGTGCCTGCGTCTAATTTCGCTTCAGCTACAAGAGCATTTGGAATCAACCTGCCCTTTTCGAAACCTTGAGCGGCAGTTGCACTGCGGCGCTGTAGTACCTGCTTGGGGAATGGCATGTGGCAGCCATTTCCTCGAAATGTGTCAACAGGATGCTGCTCTCGCACAATGCCTCCCAGAAGATTGATAATGAACGATTGGCTCATTAACGGAGACTATTAGCCATGTCCACATGTGCGGTCCCATGAGTAGGTAGAACACTTGGTGAATGGACACACTACAATATGAAGGCTAATTGCCTTTGAAGACAGTGTTTGTATTTTCTCCTCTAATTCTCAGAGGGCCCGCGGGCGTGCCTTAAGTTGGCAATAATTGCTGTAATTTTCAGTGTCATTTACTCATTTCCAGAATGACAGGAGCATTTCAAAGCTGCTCTGTCACAGCACGCCAGATTGTCACTTTGCCATGATGAGGTCTTGATTTCAGCGTGCATACTTGGTGTTTGCTCAATGCTGGCATCTGTAAGACCCCAAAACCATAGATGACAGACCAGTCAGATGGATAGAGTTGAGGTCATAGGTTTATACGCCGTGGCTAAAATACTCCAATGTTTTTTTGTTTTTTTTTGCAAATTTATTTAACCTTTGATCATATTTTCAGTCAGGTTTACGTAATATGGGTTAAATATGCAACCAAACAGTCAAACACACACGTATGGAAACACATGAAACCGGAAGGTGTCAAAAACAGGACGTTAAGTTACCTAAAACGATCATGGTAGAAATATAAAAGTAAAAGCACCAAAGAATATTTGCTGCTGGAGAAAATTAGCCAGATAAGGTGGAGCATCACAACACACAGAGAACAACAACAGAAATGGAACAATGCTAGGATAAATAGCAAAGCATGACCCATGAGATATATAGCTTTTTAATTGGCTAATTTGAAATAGCCTTCCACAAACATACTACAATATTAAGCTGGAATTTAGGCTTCTTCCTCCTGACAGTATTACTATAAATCAGTCAGGTTTGTCAGCTTCCTTGTTTGTTTTTTTTCAGATTAGTCCAAAAAAGTTTTCACTTTATCACTTTATCTACAAACCAGTGTGTCACAACTTCTGAAGTCTTTTGGATAGATGACCTGTTGGAAGAGTCACATGTGACCAAGCTTTAGCCTTCTGGCTGATGTCTTGAAGCGTTGCTTGAAGACTTTCAAATACTGCTCCTTCTTCATGATGCCATTTATTTAAGAGCCTCATCCTGTTTCTCCCACACATAATTTTGGTCATTATAACTGAGTAGATCCAATTTCATCGAAAAAGCTTTGTGGCCTGGTAATAGACTCTAAACCTTTTGTCGGTTCTTGTGAGGGAGTTCTCTCTTCATGGTGGATGATGTCACATTTCTATCTGACACCTCAGCTCCGTTTTGAGTTTCTTACTTGTGATCCTGAGGTTCTATTGGCAATTTTTAATCAAAGTTTGTTCTTCCCTGGGTATTAATGTGGATCGCTTTCCTGAAGGTTGTAAAGTCTAATGATCCAAACATTATTATATTTCATTACGCTAGATTTTGCTGTTGTTCCTGGTACCTTGAAGATGGCAGCGAAGACGGACTGTGATGTGGAAATGAAGAGGTATTTCTCAAAATATCTTTGTCTAACTATCTGGATTTTCTCATGCACATAAAAGTAAACAAAAAGACATGGCTGAATTTTAATTGCATATCAGTTTATCTTTAATCTTAATATCAATCATCCTTTTTTAAAGCATAAAATCCTCTGACATCTGAGTCTTTCTAGCTTTTTTGTGCAGGTAAAAAAAAAAAAGCTTTCGATGTGTTTGTGCCAAGCTTTTCTGTGGTCACCCTCTGATAGACCTGGCACACAGTCATCAGATGCTGAAATACTGACAGACGAGATTAGAAAATATAAAAAAAGTCTGTGCTGCAAGCTTTGTGTGTAACTGTAATTGCCATAACAACATATGGCCATCAAGCTGTAGATTCGCTGAGCTAGATATCTGCATTTGGTTGGTCAATATTCCATCAAATGACATTGGCAGGTTTATTGGTATGAGGAATTGAGCAATCTGTAAAGCTGAAAATCAGAGGGTTGTGGTTGTTTACAGTGTTTCGGTACGAGTATTGCCAGATTGGGTGAGTTCCCACTAAACTGTGCTGTTTTTGATTGTGTTTGTGAAAATGGCATTGCAGATTAAACTTGAGATGTGCTTGGCAGCTTTTCAGCTTTTTGTAGTCTTTGTATCTTTTTATTTTTTGATGTGGATATAAGGAATTCCTTGCTTTTTGCAACATGTTGCGTAAACCATGTTCTGCAGGCCAATATAAAAATCAGGGCTGGTCCAAATGTTCGATTCCATGATGACGTATTGTATTTTGACAGCTATTACCAAAAATGTTGCCTCTGCTGGATGGAATCACACAAACATTTGGTCAATGTGTCAGTATTTTTGTAATGTTTAGCAATCTTCTCGCATGAACTGAAATTTAATTTTAATTTTGAAAACTTAAATATCGTGTGTTTGCCAGAGAACAAGCATTGTGAAGTGTGTGTGATTCTGGGCCAAACAGTTTTCTGAAATTGTAAATGTTTCTGTTTTGGAGTTCGAGCTTTGGCGGTTGCTATAATTTCTAATTGCTTATACAACCCCTGGCAACAATTATGGAATCACCGGCCTCAGAGGATGTTCATTCAGTTGTTTAATTTTGTAGAAAAAAAGCAGATCACAGACATGACACAAAACTAAAGTCATTTCAAATGGCAACTTTCTGGCTTTAAGAAACACTATAAGAAATCAAGAAAAAAAGATTGTGGCAGTCAGTAACGGTTACTTTTTTAGACCAAGCAGAGGAAAAAAATATGGAATCATTCAATTCTGAGGAAAAAATTATGGAATCACCCTGTAAATTTTCATCCCCCAAATTAACACCTGCATCAAATCAGATCTGCTCATTGACATTGACCCTATGCCATGACATTGACCCTATGTGTCTTTTTGCAAGGAATGTTTTTGCAGTTTTTGCTCTATGGCAAGATGCATTATCATCTTGAAAAATGATTTCATCATCCCCAAACATCCTTTCAATTGTCCAAAATATCAACATAAACTTGTGCATTTATTGATGATGTAATGACAGTCATCTCCCCAGTGCCTTTACCTGACATGCAGCCCCATATCATCAATGACTGTGGAAATTTACATGTTCTCTTCAAGCAGTCATCTTTATAAATCTCATTGGAAAGGCACCAAACAAAAGTTCCAGCATCATCACCTTGCCCAATGCAGATTCGAGATTCATCACTGAATATGACTTTCATCCAGTCATCCACAGTCCACAATTGCTTTTCCTTAGCCCATTGTAACCTTGTTTTTTCTGTTTAGGTGTTAATGAGGCCTTTCGTTTAGCTTTTCTGTATGTAAATCCCATTTCCTTTAGGCAGTTTCTTACAGTTCGGTCACAGACGTTGACTCCAGTTTCCTCCCATTCGTTCCTCATTTGTTTTGTTGTCCATTTTTCAATTTTTGAGACATATTGCTTTAAGTTTTCTGTCTTGACGCTTTGTCTTCCTTGGTCTACCAGTATGTTTGCCTTTAACAACCTTCCCATGTTGTTTGTATTTGGTCCAGAGTTTAGACACAGCTGACTGTGAACAACCAACATCTTTTGCAACATTGCGTGATGATTTACTCTCTTTTAAGAGATTGATAATCCTCTCCTTTGTTTCAATTGACATCTCTCGTGTTGGAGCCATGATTCATGTCAGTCCACTTGGTGCAACAGCTCTCCAAGGTGTGTTCACTCCTTTTTAGATGCAGACTAACGAGCAGATCTGATATGATGCAGGTGTTAGTTTTGGGGATAAACATTTACAGGGTGATTCCATAATTTTTTCCTCAGAATTGAGTGATTCCATATTTTTTTCCTCTGCTTGGTCTAAAAAAGTAACCGTTAATGACTGCCACAATCTTTTTTTCTTGATTTCTTATAGTGTTTCTTAAAGCCAGAAAGTTGCCATTTGAAATGACTTTAGTTTTGTGTCATGTCTGTGATCTGCTTTTTTCTACAAAATTAAACAACTGAATGAACATCCTCCGAGGCCAGGATTCCATAATTTTTGCCAGGGGTTGTATAATGTGAGTACTCCATGGGAGACTGAAGAAAAATCTCGGGTGGTAAGAGGTCATGGGTACACTCTAAAAACTGTTACTGTGTTTGACTCAGTGTTTTTGGTGAAACATTTTAAAAATATTGAGTAAATTAAAAAGGCTGTGAAACTATTTAAATATACTTGATGATCTTGGTAAATTTAAGTAAAAATATTAAGTATATTAGTCCTTTCCAAATATTTTGAATGAAATTTACCAAACAAATTAAGTATATTTCATAAAATCTAACTTGTCAAGCAACTGCTAATTTATTTCAGTGAAATAAACTCAAGTAATGAAGGTAAAGTTAAGATAAAATTAACGGTTAAATATTTAGGCATTTCATTTGATATATCTAACTCAATCAGTTGAATGTGTTTCAGAAATTTTATTAAGTCAATATAGCTGTTTGTTACTGTGATATATTACTTTTTTTAAAGTGTAGGCTCAAATTTGTTGCTACAAAACAAGATAGACTGGTAACATGAGCAGGATTCGAACCAAGACCATGTTGCTCCTTAAACACTTTGCTACCTGCTCTACAGTTTACCCTCCAATTTGGAGCAAAATCAGACTGGTCGTACTTGAGATGCCTTGCTAAAATACTTAGTTATGTAAAGATCAAGAGTTAAACAGTTGTCACATGGTTCTTGTCAAAGCTCCTAATATGGGGGCAGAACCTCGTGCCGCTGAGAAACAGATTGGTAGTCTGGATATATGTTCTTGAACAGCAGCTGGACCTCCTTCCCTTCTCCTTGTTACCAACTTCCAAGACACAAAAGTCTGAATACATCTCCTTTTTGTGGTATGACTGATATGATAAATAACAAGTCGTGTTCTGACCGTATTTCAAGAGGGGGAAAGATGGCATTCCACTCCTTTCTTGTCTGGGGATGACTGAGACGGAAAAACCAACTCTGATTTTCTGTCCAAATTCCCATCGACGATTCGGACATACGAAAAGACATCGTCACTGAAACGAGACCTTGTCGTCTTGAAGCCCCCCTGTGGTAATTTATGACGTCCTGTCATTACCTCTCCACCGCCACTTTCTTCCTCCGTCCACGAAGAGAGACGGCGAGATAATTAATGCATCTGTGAGTCCTCACATTTCCCTGACACACTTGACTCCGTTTAATAAATGATGTCCCATATTTTCCCATTCATTATAATGTCATTAAGACATATTAATTCCCCACGCTGCTTTAACCTTTTAGTCCGCATTGCCACTGAAGCTTCTCTCTGCGGCTAGCCCCAGTTCCTTGTTCTAAAGCGCTCTCATGTTGCACCACTTAAATTACGGGGCCCTCGACGGGCTGTTATGCAATAAGCCCATTTAGAAATAAACGAGGTCAACAACACTCGGTGGTGAGTGCTCGCGCTTGCGGATAAAGCAAACATTTTCATGTGTTGCACAGAGGTGCATTAAAGTCAAACTTCAGAGACTGTGTTCAATACTTGTAGTTGCACACACACACATATACACACACAAAGAGACTCCTTGACCAGAAACACAGCGGTTTCTATTGACCCAGTCTGCAGTCCATATATTCATGGAATAGAAGCTCCTTTTAAATACACACTGCACACACTGCCTGTTAGATTTACAGTCAGTATCTCGATATCCTCAACAAGTGTACCTTGGATGAGTTAAAATTTGAGTATGATCAGGTTTCATCAAGACCCCCACCCATGGGTGTGGTTGAATTGGCATCGGCTATCTTGTCCATTTCCCTACTTGTTCAGCACAAATTCTAAATGTTCCAGTTTTAAATTTTGACCAACCAATTGCCAGATATTCTGTTTACCTAATTCCCATGGGAATTGAGTAAAAACCTCTTTATTTTTCCCATGGGAAAAAAATAATAGGTTAAGTACAGTAAACTTAATTTTGAAAACTTACTTCTACAACCCCTGGCAAAAATTATGGAATCACCGGCCTCGGAGGATGTTCATTCAGTTGTTTAATTTTGTAGAAAAAAAGCAGATCACAGACATGACACAAAACTAAAGTCATTTCAAATGGCAACTTTCTGGCTTTAAGAAACACTATAAGAAATCAAGAAAAAGATTGTGGCAGTCAGTAACGGTTACTTTTTTAGACCAAGCAGAGGAAAAAAATATGGAATCACTCAATTCTGAGGAAAAAAGTATGGAATCACCCTGTAAATTTTCATCCCCAAAACTAACACCTGCATCATATCAGATCTGCTCGTTAGTCTGCATCTAAAAAGGAGTGAACACACCTTGGAGAGCTGTTGCACCAAGTGGACTGACATGAATCATGGCTCCAACACGAGAGATGTCAATTGAAACAGAGGAGAGGATTATCAAACTCTTAAAAGAGAGTAAATCATCATGCAATGTTGCGAAAGATGTTGGTTGTTCACAGTCAGCTGTGTCTAAACTGATGACCAAATACAAACAACATGGGAAGGTTGTTAAAGGCAAACATACTGGTAGACCAAGGAAGACATCAAAGCGTCAAGACAGAAAACTTAAAGCAATATGTCATAAAAATCGAAAAATGTACAACAAAACAAATGAGGAACGAATGGGAGGAAACTGGAGTCAACGTCTGTGACCGAACTGTAAGAAACCGCCTAAAGGAAATGGGATTTACATACAGAAAAGCTAAACAAAAGGCATCATTAACACCTAAACAGAAAAAAACAAGGTTACAATGGGCTAAGGAAAAGCAATTGTGGACTGTGGATGACTGGATGAATGTCATATTCAGTGATGAATCTCGAATCTGCATTGGGCAAGGTGATGATGCTGGAACTTTTGTTTAGTGCCTTTCCAATGAGATTTATAAAGATGACTGCCTGAAGAGAACATGTAAATTTCCACAGTCATTGATGATATGGGGCTGCATGTCAGGTAAAGGCACTGGGGAGATGGCTGTCATTACATCATTAATAAATGCACAAGTTTATGTTGATATTTTGGACAATTGAAAGGATGTTTGCGGATGATGAAATCATTTTTCAAGATGATAATGCATCTTGCCATAGAGCAAAAACTGCAAAAACATTCCTTGCAAAAAGACACATAGGGTCAATGTCAATGAGCAGATCTGATTATGATGCAGGTGTTAATTTGGGGGATGAAAATTTACAGGGTGATTCCATAATTTTTTCCTCAGAATTGAGTGATTCCATATTTTTTCCTCTGCTTGGTCTAAAAAAGTAACCGTTACTGACTGCCACAATCTTTTTTTCTTGATTTCTTATAGTGTTTCTTAAAGCCAGAAAGTTGCCATTTGAAATGACTTTAGTTTTGTGTCATGTCTGTGATCTGCTTTTTTTCTACAAAATTAAACAACTGAATGAACATCCTCTGAGGCCGGTGATTCCATAATTTTTGCCAGGGGTTGTATGAACTTGAATATTCTGACCAACAATTTTACTAACTTAAATATTTTGTTGATTTTTCATCCTTCAAGTTTATTAAACAGATAATTTTTGATGAATCTGACCTCCTTTTGTGATTTTAATGGATTAAGTAAGCACAACTTAAAACTATCATTTGTCTTTATTTATTTCTATTGTGTAAATTAGTGCATCTGAAATCAGTAATAGGACTACATTGTGTGAGTGTGATGAGGGATAGGACTAAAAGGAAAGCACTCAACTGATTTATGTGCTGAGACTATTATGCATGCAATCACAAATTACACTAAATAGGATCGAGAGAGAATATATTAGGAAAGAATTCGGACTTCAGGAGCTTGACATTAAAATTTTAATGAACCTGCCAAGTGGTTTGAGCAGTAGATTTTGTTTGAGTTGATTTGACAGACATGATTAATGGGTAGGAATTAATCTTTGATTCACACTCCCAAGCAGAAGGTGGCAGCAATGAGCCTAATGCAAGGAAGACATTTGCTCAAGTTGTTTTAGGTTTGTTGTTTAATTACAAAGATGCTTATAATAAAGCTAATCTGCAGTTTGTCTCCCGACACTGTTTGGTAGGAGGATTTGATGTAGGCACTGGACTTTGGTTGCCCACTGCTCCTACTGGTTGGAATGTGTCTAACTATAATGACGATGGGTTAAATACAGAGGACAAATTTTGTTGTATGTATGTACAATGACAATAAAGGTTCTTCTTGAATCGGAAAACACACGAGGGGTGGTACTAAAGTGTTGTACCCATTTGGATGCAGCAACACATAACTGAATGCCTGTACTTCTTAGTCCGATGGTATTTAGTTCTCTCTATGATGGCAGGTGCATGCAGCAAATTGATGATATCCTTTTTGACTTCTTATTTGGCTTATTTTCAAACATTTGGTTGCCCAATGGTTACACCATACTGAAGATTAAAAAGGATACAGTATGTGTATTTTCTATCACTCAGCAAATGTCTCTGTGTGCCTATTTATAGAACCGATGCCCTTGAACTCTCCAAATCACATATCGGCAAAGATTGACCGAGAATGTGTAGTATCGTCAACATCAAGGATTTTAGGCAGTTCCTGAACATCGTGTCGCTTTCACACAGGACACTGTTGCGCAGTGCCTGGCAACTGCACTTGATTTCAACATGTGTCTACGAGAAAGCCGTGCAAGTTTATCAGATTTTGGAAGAGTACGACCATCAAGGCTCTGAGAGAAAGTGATGGGGTGGGTGACTTCATCAGATGGCAGCAGCTCGCACCACTTTGTGCTAGCGATGTCCTACCTACTTACTGACTGTGGTTGGACAAATAAAAGAATCAAGAAACCCAAACGTGGTGATGGTTATTGGATGTTTACTGGCCAACATGTCAAGCAGATGAAGGCACATGAAGCCCAAACGGTATCGGACAGCGTCATGATATTCTATGTGGTTGTTGTGTGGCAGTTCAAGAGAAGCAACATCAGTGGGATGCGGTTGTGTTGCAGGGTATTGTATTTATTCATTTTGTCTCATGTGGTTTACACTTATTTGATGTACTTTTAATGCCCAGCTTCTGAACACTGCATAGATTACAAAACAAATGAATGAAAGTATAGTAAAATAGTGCTTTATAGGTGATTATCGGTTTACTCTTGTTCTACTTGTTTGGGAAGCTTGAGACACTGTTGGTCCAAAGTCTCTTCTCCCAGTCCCCATTTATGCCTTAATCATAACCCACTAAAAACCTAATCTTTCTTCAAATCAGTGAGCAGGGACCAATTTTTATCAACCCTACTAAACATGGTGTGCAGAAACCCATTTGCTGTAAATTACAGCTATTAATCGTCTACACAAATGGGCACGTGCATTGTTTTTGACCAAAACAATTTTTTTTTTTTGCTCACTGTGAAGACTTCAACCTGTGACAGTGAAAACATGTGCACATGATTATT
The DNA here is from genome assembly GCF_902500255.1 of Thalassophryne amazonica. Taxonomy (NCBI): domain Eukaryota; kingdom Metazoa; phylum Chordata; class Actinopteri; order Batrachoidiformes; family Batrachoididae; genus Thalassophryne; species Thalassophryne amazonica. The sequence goes on along the minus strand of NC_047125.1, from coordinate 18,735,335 downwards.
TATAGGCTGACAAGCAGATTCACTTGTGGTAGAGGTTTTCAGCAGATTGCCTCCTTTTGTTGCTGCAGTTACAACAACATCAGGACTCCGACAAGTTAAAATAAGTCCAGTTCAATCCTGCTTTACCTTAAGTGTCTCATTCAGGAAAAATCGCTCTTTGACAACTTCAATTACAATCTAGCCAATAATAGTTCTCCAGCTCATAACTCACTCTGTGCTCGATATCGTGCCAAATCACATTTTACGCTGATAAAATACTGCAAGATTTGAATGTTGTCTTTCTTTCCCACATGGTCACGCTCCAACTGAGCTTCCTCCAAGGACATGAATTTTCTTGTATCAGATTTTGCCCTCAGTGGGCAATCTGTGCTACCTGGTTTCTTTCCTTTTTTGTTCCCTCCTTTTTCACAGTGCAAGCACTTGTGTTCTTGATACAGCTCGAGAATTAAGATGTTCTTATCTTATCTCAATCTTCTTGTGTGGGGGAGTTACTGGTTGAATTAGATGCTTTGTTATCTCTACCTTTTGTGTTAAAGTTTAATTGGATAAAGGAGAGTTGGTAAAAGTTATTGTTTACAAACTACATTTTGACTTTTGTTTTAATTTGAAGATGCGTGAAAAATAAAGGAGAAGAAAAATGCAACACAGCTTAAATTCATTCTCCAACAGTCCAAATTAATCTTGATGGTAAATCAACAAAATCCACATATTAGAATTCATGACGCCGAGTGTTTTTGCTTGGAGTTGTTACAGTAGATCCAGCACATGTTGGTTTTGCACCAGTTTTACACTGGATGCTTATTAGGGTGTTTATAAAAAACTAAAATAACCTATACTAAATGAAAATTGATTTTAAAGGAACGGAATGTCATTGCACGCCAACAAAACACGGTCCTTGACAGATCCTTTGCCTGGTTTGATGGCTGGGAAATCCTATAAAATTGGGGTCTGAGGACCTGCTGCAGCCTTCAACCGCCTTCACAGTTGTTGGGTTCCAAGCCGTCACCTTCTCTGCTTGATCAGCCAATGAGGACTTATTGTTTTACAAGATACCCTACCGCCTTGTGGTCACGGTTCCTGGTGGGCTTTCATGGCAACTGTGGTGGCCATGGGGCACACAGGGTCCCCACTGTAAAGTAACAGATAGGACTACACTTATACAGACCCTTGAATTGATTTAAATGTAATATAAACAAGTTATTGGATTGGGTGCCACTTCCATTTTGTTTCAAACTCTCGTAAAACAAAGAAGGATGAGAAGAGGCTCTTGCGAGACTGGTCACAGGAATGAAGTAAAAACTAAATTATGTCAGATAGTGGAAGGCAACACAACAGTTAAATGTATGTGTTTGAAAAATGTAATGTTCACAATTTGTTAATACTGTCTACAAATTCAGAATGGTGAAACATGCTATATGAACAGGCTAAAAACAGCTGGGTTCTTATTGGCTTTTTCTATGCTGCTCTTTCTGATACGGTTTGAAATGCTTTTTTCTTGCTCTTAGGCTTTTCAGACTCCATTTCAGTTGACATCCTTATCACAAAATGCTTGTTTTTTTGTGTGCAGTATTAACTGTGTGCTTGCTTTTAGAGCAGAACGTCCCCAATTCAAGGCAACCCCTGCCCATTCTCCATGTAACGTAGAGTTGCATCAGGAAGGGCACCCGTTGTAAATCTTGTGCCAAATCAACATCCAGATCCATATCGGATGTGCTGTGGTGAGCCACGTGGGGAAAAAAAACCCTGAACTTACTAACACTCTCTAACTGACAGTGTGGCATTGCTAAATCTGAAAACCTACACACAATGCCAAGCGTAGTTTTTGGAATTAATCCACGATATATCAGATGTATTGTTTTGATTGCCAAAGTGGCATCTGGGGCCAGTTCAGCAGCTTGGCTTGAGCCAGATTTCGGAGATGGGTTGTACATTATCTGCAAGTTTCGCTGAGGTGTCTCTAGGCGTAATTGTCCATATGGGAATATGGCTCAGTATTTGGTGCCACCCCACTCTATAATTTATCCCACGCAAACGGTGCCATACATCACAGTATGCATTATTCATTGCTAATATGTTCCTCGTAAATGACAGTACATACACTGGTGGTTGTGAGGAATGGTTTGGCAACCTGCCACCCACCCCCAACTCGTTAGATTGTGTTATGTTGTGGCTGTTGGTAGACAGTTACACAAAAATGTGGATTTTCTGTCACTCGGCAGATGCCTCTGTGTTTTTTACCCAAAGCGCATTAACCCTGGCGTGACTCTTTTTTTTCTCCCTTTTTTCTCCTTCTTGTGTTTGTAACAGCTACCGCGGCATCAAACTGCAGGCACCTCATTCTCACATTACAATTGACTCAGGCGTGAGCAAGCTGGGGCTCCTTTTGGTATCCGGCACAAAGAGCTTTGTGGCACTTTAACCCTGAGTGTTTTGCGCGCGATTGCACGCACGCACATGCCGCATCCCGTTTCAGAGCAGCCTTGACAGTATCACGTAGCTAATAAAAGACCACCTGTTCCAGTGCGCTAATCTAATCCGGCCTTGCACAGACTTTGACGGTATTTCTTCCAGCGTCACGTTCCGCCGGGGCCTCCTCTCCCACTCCACAGGCAAAAGCCGGGCAGCGTTGTTAACAGCGCACCTCTGACACACAATGTGACAATTTCACACCCAGCTTCTAATCCAGCTGACACGGCTATCGATGCTCCTTTAATTGCACTGTAAGTTTTTCGAAGAGAAAGCACAGTCAAATGTGTTCCCGTGCCTCTGCTTGTCTCTCAGACTGACTGTCACCTCGTTATGATTAATGTATTCCCAGACATGCACGTTTTTATTCTGCAGAAAATACACGTTTTTTTTTTTTTTTTTTTTGTCTTCTCCCCCACCAGACAACAGAGTGCCGTGAAGTCCTATCACAATTCCTTTGGCTGGGAAGCCTGATATTGCACAGAACAAATATATACACTCTTTCAGAAACGACTCCTTAAATTCATCTTCCAGGGTGTTGTATCAGCTTGTCGCGGTTTAATTCATTTTTCTCTCGGGGCACTTTTGGAGTGGAGTTTTAGTCTACCAAATTGAGATATGGATTTTTTTTGGTCTCTTTGAGCTACAAATAAAATCTACTTGACAAGTTCTTGAGAGGTGGGTTAGGCCTCATTTTTGTTGAATTGGAGGTTTCATTTTGCCCACATTTCACACTGAAGCATAATTTTAAATTGAATGTTGAATTTGGGGTTAAGATGAAGGTGCAGTCTGTTTCCATGCTTGTTCTCCACTTTTCCAAAACTCATTTACCGCAAAGAACAGGTCTTAATAAATTGCAACCAATATCAATTTAATTTATTTATAGAGTGCCAAATCACAACAAAGTCATCCCAAGACGCTTCACTTGGGTAAAGTCTAACCGTACCAGCCCCACTGAGCGAGCACATAGCTGACAGTGGTTAGGTTAAACTGATTCTGGCCTTTTCTCTTTGAGGAAGAAACCTCAAGCAGACCAGACACAGAGGGGTGACCCACTGCTTCAGCCAACAGAGTGCATGAAAGCTGAACAGAGTGCAGATCAATACAGATATCATTACCAGGGGCTTCATTACAAGATTTGACAAACATGGAACAATTAGGGAGTCATTATCTTGCTCTTGATACTATGTACACAGATTCGTTGACACGCGCATGATGGCAGCCCAAGTCAGGTGTGGTGGTTCATAATGTCAGTTACCACTGTCCTTGGCAACAAAGTAGTTGCATAAATCTTCTGTGCGCATATTCCAGGTTGATTTAAATGTTGCAAGTTGACGAGAACATTTATGTCATTGGTCATGTTACAACTGATTTTTGAAACAATGAAATGGAGTGGCAATTTTTAAAACTAGCCATGGGATGTATTCCATTGTAGAAATATTTCACAGTACAGTCTAGTTCAAAACAGAACTGTTACTGTTTGTATTGGATACAACAAAAGAACAATGGGATGTGGTGAAATATTTACGCTGTTTACATGGTTTACATGGTCAGGTGTACTACTGTTTAAAACATATTGTTATGCACGATTTTGAAAACTCCTTTTGTGCACAATGTGCCTGATAACTGATTGAGGTCTGACTTTAGGCTGTTGCAGTCATATCTGCAAAAACCAGGTTCATTAACCATTTTTATACATGATTTATGCATCTTTATTAGTCTTAACTTCAGGTGATTTTCATCCCTTATTTTAGAGGATAGGAATAAATATGTGTAGCTACTGCTTTATAATACCTACAAACGTAATAAAATAACATAGAAATCAATGTTTATTTTGATGAATAATGCTCAATTTTGTATTTTCAGACATATGAACAGTGGCGGCTCCTTATTGATGTTATACAGCTGACATTTGAAAACTGTCATTATCCAATTCGTTGAAAAGTTATGTTATGATAAAACACCTTATATTTTATTAAATATGTCACATAGAAACACATATTGGATTGGAATACTTTGAGTTTGCCTCAGCTGGACAGCGTGAGAAAATTGGATTGTATCACTTGAACGCATTCTGAAATATCACGTGTGGAAATTTGTCTCTCATTTGCCCCCAAAAAATCAGTAGTGTCCGCAGACAATGTTTTATGTCCATGTACAATGAGTACATGTAAGGGAAACATCATTCTTTCTGTGTTTTATATTGGCATTCACTTGTCATAGTTGGGAAACACAGCAAATGTTGCAAAGATTAAATTATAGAACAAATTCACCGGACTTCCAAAATCAGGTGTAGTGTCCGTAGACTATGTCTAAAGGTTCCCTCACGCTTGCACACATTTTGGAATCGCACTCTCTCACACTTCATCGTGACCATCCCACCCGCTGTGTTCCCAGCTGGATGCCGTGCTTTGTTTCACTGGGCACTGCACTTTGTGCGCTGGAGGTTGCGTATAAAAAAATAATTATTTCATAGCGGATTTATCATTTTCTCTGAGTTGGCTGTTGAAAACGCCTCTAATTGCTTCCGGAATCACAGAGGGCTGTTTCATCTGCCACTTTTTTTCCTCCCTCTCTGTCTCTCTCTTGTGCACTTAATGATGTGGCGAACGCATTGGAAAAGTCTAAAAGGTAATTATTTGTAATGTTTAATAATGGCTTGGTAAAACAGTTGCATGTTCATAACTTCTTATGAGTAGCTGTAAAAGTATGTTCATGATTTATTTAACATCTCAATATAATTGTTCAGGCGAGTTGCGCTGTGATGCGGTGTGTTGACACAATCACTCACACCCACACGCAGTGTTTTTTTGTTTGCACAATGTTCGCCTGAAGTTCACGTTATTAATGCGTGATTGAGATTTTGAACATTTCAGAATTTTCCTAGCTTGATAATGGTGGATTCAGTTCATTCATGATTACTGAGTCATAATTTTTAATACCCACACCCAAGTTATTCATTATGAAAACCATTGTGTAGTCCATGAACATATGCTTTAATTAAACCCCTGAACCAAGGTTAGCTTGTTCGCTTTAGATTTTTTGGTAATTCTGAGATAGGGATATGCTTTAAAACTTTTGTAATGTTCTGTTGTTTGCGAGTGTGACCGTAGGACCTTTGTGGCGGGGACAGTGGTGGAATCGAACTCCAGACGGCTCGCACTAAATACCATTCCTCTACCAGGTCAGCCAAAGGGGAATTCCCCATTAGCCAAGCTAGCGGGAACATCTTTTTCAATCAGGACCCAGGACCTTCATCCTGCTACATATCTCCCCACCATTTTTGACTTCGTCCCAAAGTAACAGGTGCATTTAAGCATGTTCTGTGACTACGCACATCCTGCCGACAAAGCCAGTTGTGACCGCAGGACCTTTGTGGCCGGGACGGCGGTGGGATTGAACCCGAGACGGCTCGCACTAAAGACCATTCCTCTACAAGGTCAGCCAAAGGGGAATTCCCCGTTAGCCAAGCTAGCAGGAACGTTTTTTTCAATCAGGACCCAGTACCTTCATCCTGCTACACAAGGATTGAATTGTACAAATTGGAGCCCAGACAATATGTCGGTTAGTTGATAATATTGGCTGATATGTGCCTTTCATGGATGCATCTATGTTGGCCTTACTTTTGCCCACATGAAAACTTTTATTTTGCCAGATTAGCGATGCAGAGAAAGACTTTGGCTGTTGGCTTTGTCATTATGTAGTTTGTCCAGTTTGGGAGGGAGATTGCTCAGACAGCATCGTTTATACGTAATGCTATCAAGCATGGCTGGGACCATCATCACCCCTTGGGCACACTCACCGCAAGAGACGGCGGCAAAGCAACCAGTTGCCATTCATTTTCAGTTAGAGTGGGCATTTTACAGCTACATGACACAAGTTGTCACCATCTAGGAGGGTTGAAATAGTTTCTGAGCAATGTGACTGGCAATCTGAGTGAAGGCAGTGTGACAGCTATTGTTTGTTGGTCATATTTATCGTTATTTGTAATAAAGTTCATGTTTAAACTGTAAAACATCAAGTCTTTGTTACAATTCTAAGGTTGTGACCATTTTTATGTATATATTTCCAGATATCTTGGTATCATAAATGTTTTTTCTCCGTAATGTTGAGACTGGCCACTTGAATAAAATTGCCTATGCAAATCCAGAGTGTGACTGCAACTTAATTGGTAAGCCCTGTCAGTTTTTGGCGAAAACCATCAACTTGTACTTTTCAAAACAAAATTGCAAGCCCAAGAGCGATGCAACATACATTGTTTTTCAAGTTATTTCACCTGCGTTCATGTTATTGTGGGGAAACACAAAACCCATTTTAAACATGACCTATGTGGAGCAAAAAAAAAAAAAAAAGAAAGAAAGAAACCGAATCCACAAT